>NW_005054297.1:11217102-11252107 GCF_000277835.1 Geospiza fortis
CGGCGCCGAGCGGCCGCCGGAGCCGGCTGCCACTTTGCCAAGCGCTGCCGCGCTGCCGGGCTCGGCCCAGGGAAGAGCCAAGCCCATACCGGGCTCCTCCCCTCGCTTCGGCTGGCTGGCTTCGGTTTGAAATTAATTTTTTTCCCCCCCTTGAAAATCTCCCAGCCTCCCCCAAATGCCTCTGCCTGTCTTACACTGTCGCTCCGGTCGGCACCTGCAGTGCTAGAATGATGGTCGTCCTTCCAAGAGTGGCATCCAGCAGAATGCATATGACAGCATTTTTGCCCATCTTTCCTCTATCAGCATGCCTTTAATACGAGCAAAGAGGGCATTTAATAGAGGGCACAAAAGAAACCAGCGTTCTACTGTGCTCGTGGCACAAATCTAATGGGTCCTGATGGGACACAAATGCTTTTTTTGATGTTGTGAGGATTCGCTATGGCAAGGCACACTGGATCTTGATTTTCAGAGAATCTAAGCATGCTCTCTAGATGACGATGGAATTGGGGTGATTCAGAGCAGAAAAAAGTCAGCTGCCTTTAGGATCCAGATGACAGACACTGATTTGGAACACATTAGTGTCTGGATTCTTGGCTGTGAAGCACCTAAATTTCTACTATGTTTAAGCAGTATAGAGTTTTAAATTTTTATCTGTTTCTAGTGATAGCCACAGCTCACCTGCATCCAGATTTCTGATGCATGTATTTCCAGGCTGTGCTGCTGGAATATATTAGAGCCCAGATTTGTGCTCATGCATTGGCTGAGAGATGTACAATTGCATTTGTCAGAAAAACCAAGGCCTAAACCTGACTGTGTTTCTCTGACTACCAGTGCCAGCCGTAAGTGTGACTGTTAAGCTGGATGTTTCATACATGGGAACATTTTAGCTTTTATTTTTTTTGTAATCCTTTAAATCATGAGGGTTCAACCATTAATAGTGCCACCTAGGCAGGAGCCCAACTTGTTCTTCATTAAAACAAAAGTGACTTCAGGCCTGGGGGTAAAAATCATCAGCAGGTAGATAGCTGCAGTTTGTCGCTTCCTCACTAGTGTGCTGTGATCAAAATGACCAGTCATCCAAAGCTTGGTCAGGGTCTTTAAACTACTAGCAAGGACTTCTCTGCTTTAAAGCAGTAACATACACATCTACAGCACTTCGTCTGACCTGTCTTAGATATCTCTTTCAGGGTGGAAGGAATCAGTCCATGGTGATACTTTCCTCACTTCATTTGCTACAGACTAACCCTAAATTTGTGTTTAGAGAGAGCTCCTTTAGCTTTTACATGGCTAAATCGAGAAAAGACTCCTAGAAAATTAGATGTGTTGTGCTTCAAACACAAGAATTTTGTGGAAGTTAAAGGACATGCGAACAAATGTGCAGGAAAGATTTCTGCAGTGCCCCTTCTTAACCATTAACTGAAACCAATTAATAGCTTTGAAAAAAGAAATAGCTATAAGAAACAAAGTAAAAATTTGTCCCTTTCCTTGTTTATTTTGTTTGAAATGGTCTTAAAGGCCAGAAAAAAACATTCAAACTGCCGGGCAAGAAAGAAGGGCATCATTGTTTATTGACAATTTTTGCTGTATGTTTCTGTAGGTTTAATTCCTTGGGATATGAGAGAAGTCAGTTTTCATCATCTTGTTCATTTCTGCAGGGGATATTGTTTCTCTTGAGGATTCAGATGAAATGTTTCTGCTGATTTTTAAGAGGACAGATTTCCTCTCCACTGTCTTTTGTGCAATATAGAATAATAGTTTGCCCACGTCTAAGACAACTCTCTCCAGAGTATTGCATGGCTGTGACACTGCAGCACCACACTTACGAGCAGCACTGAACTGTTCCTATGGTCAGAGTGGTGCCATTAGCAAGAGGATAATTGCATTTGGTTTTCTCCTCCAGAAGCCTGCAGCTGCAGCAGAACTGTATCTTAAACATTCTCTCTGGTCACTTGTGTTTGCAAGGATGTGAAATCTAAGAATACATAGTTCAACAAGGTAGAGTGAGATCACTTGCCACACAGAATTTATCAGGGTTTGTAAGTTTGCATAGAAGTCATGCATAAAACAAATATTAGTGTATTATTTATGGAAGTAAGAAGTTTCTTCTCAGGATTATCAGTGAAAGAAGGGACAATCTGTGCTACATTCTTTCTAGGCTCAACAGCCACTGTGACACTTGAAAAATCCATACACCAAATGTTACAGTCACTTCTGTACTATGCTCCTGCATGCTGTTTATTATTTGGTCAGCTCATGGTTTCCTCTGTAAATAAGCATATGCTAGGCCCATCAATGTCTTTGTCTGAGTTGATGAAAATAGCCCATATAAACTCCAAAGGTAATTTTTCATGACAATGGACAGAGAGAACTTGTTTGTACTCTGTGGGGTAGGAGCCATCTTCTTACAGGTCTACATTATGTACTGTAGCAGCATCCTGCAATGCTGTTTGAGTGGAGTCTAAGGGCAGTATGATGGAGAAAAGTAAATCTTTAAGTACATAAGTAAATACCCTTAAACTTCAGACATGTAATGGTTTCTGATGCTTAAAGCAAAGAAGGAAAATGCAGGTGAAAATCTGTCATGGTCTGTTTCTTTATCTGTCAGGACTGTTTTGAGATTGACCTGAGGAATTCATGTTGGAGATTCCCTTAGGTAGGCACATATGCAAGCAGCAGGCAGCAGCAACAACAGTCCTTTTGGAAGTAACCTAGAGGGGCACAGTCAGGATAAGTTCCTCAGATAAAAATCTTCTTTTCCCTGTAGTCCTTCCTGCCCTGGAGCCAGTTGGTGTGCTCGTTTGACCAGTCTGCATGATGAATCTCAACTAACCTGAGAGGATCATGCTGAGAGAGGGGAAAAACAGAAAAGAGGGTCAGGAAGATTGTCTGGACCACATCATGTCGATCAGCCAGGTCATTCTAATGAAACATTCATGTAGATAAAAGTATGCATTTACTGCTGCTCAGACAGTTCTAAAATGGAAATTAGGATGTCAGGAATTAATACATTTATTTGGCTTACTGCTCAGCCAGGTTGCAAGGTTTTGAACTGATTTACCCAGGTAAAGGTAAATTTTTTACATATAAAAATGCTACACTAATCTCTTGTGAAACTGTATTTGGTAAAATTGTTAAATAAAACAGCGATTCTGAGAAGGAGAGAGGTGAAAGTGAGAGTTTTCTTCATGACAGACTTGTTTTAAAGACCCTCTTGAGTATGATTAAAAAAAAGAAAAATCATTCACTAATACAATACAAGGTGATTGGATAACATGAAATAAAGGATACATAACCACTTTTCAAATTAAATTGTAAAAAAAAAATCTTATTTCTCTATGAAAATGAGCAACCAAGTAAAGGATAATGTGTAGTAAAAGAACACATACTCCCTTAGAGAGAGAATGATAAAAATTCTGTTATCCCAGCAAGGGAATAAATTAAGTGAACTTTTCTAGTAAGGAGAAAATTCTTTGTCCTGAGCTGCACAATCAGGAAAGAAGAGCTCCTGCAAAAGAAGTTCCAGATGATTACTCTGAGCAGGTCTGCAATAATTACAGAAATCACCTAATAAGCATTTAAGATCATTATATTGTCTTTCAAACAGTCATCAGCACAAAAACATATATATTAAAATTGTAGCCAGGAATGTGAAAAACTGCCAGCAGAATCATATTTCCAACCCTGTTGTACTCTGGCCCAGAAAGCCTACAAGTCTTGGCCACTTTCACAATTTCTTCTTTCATTTTATTTGTCATTTCTGTCATTTTCACAGATATTAATATTTTCCTGTTAAGAATTCTTCCTGTTAAGGTCTTACTTGCTTTTCTGTTAGCAACAAAACATCATTCCAAAGTACTGATTTTTCTAAAGACTTTGAGCTTGTCTGTTTTCCATCCACCTACCAGTCAACACTTCAATACATATGTTCTCTTTGTTCCTTATTAACTCATTCAGCACATTTTCTTTCCAATCCTAAGATTCATCCTTTTTAAACCTTAGATGTATTTATATGTAACATTTCATTATTCTGAAATGATTGGAATTCTGTCCTACAAGGATTTAGAAATGTTTGTATTTACATTGTGTTTATATTGTAACTATATATAGTTAATTATCAGAGTTAAAGAGAAGCACTCATACACGTAGGTGTGCTGTGGCACTTTGTACATTCAGGGCCTAAACAACATTGTATACATTTGGGTTAGGACTCCAGATTATTTAAATCCCAGTTGCAGTACTGGGATTTAAATCAGAAGAAATTAGCCTGTAGGCCTGATTCTGGGAATCTGGGAACTTTCTTTACAGTCTGTAGTTATTTATAGCTCTAATTTACGTTGCATTTGAAACATAGCAAGCAGTTATTAAGGTTTTAAAAATGATGAATTCTCAGGGAAAAAAAAAAGACCTGGTGAGAAGTTTTGTAAGCCAGGTTAATCAAGAAAGAATTTAGCAACTTTTGCTTCCCAAGGACTGGAAGTTTTACTCACTAATAGTTAATTTATCTGTTTTCTGACAGTATTTACGGAGGTTACCACTGTGAAGTCAGCTCTGTCTTACTGTGGCTGAAGTGATTTGTTTGAATTATTCATGACAACAGCTGCATTAGCTTTACCTGACAAGTTCCTCAGGTCGAGAGTCGCTTTTCACTTATGAAAGTTAAAATGATGCTTGGGCTTTCATACTGTAGCAGTTTGGGGTATTCCCTACTAACTAACTAGTATTCTCTGCTAACAATACCAAAGTGAAACTAAAAGAAAGATCAACCCCAGGAGTTATAAACCTTTGTTAGAACATTTCAACTGTATTTTTTTACCCAGACATATATGAGAATAATTTGATATTTTATATTATTGTGTTTATTCCGTGAAAAGTGCACAATTTCTTTTCATCAAAATTAGCACTCAGAATTAGCATTCCAAAAATAATTCGTTCATAGTTCCTTTTCAGAGCAGAAATGTGTCTTCTATGTAAATTTGCACTAGCCTAAATCTGACTAAATTCTAACTTCAATGTGTCAAACTCTGCATTTAACATATTCTGCCTATAAACACCCCCATAGCAAGAATCTGTTCACTTGCTGTTAATTAGGCCTAATAGCCTGAACAGTTATGCAAGTGTATTCCAAGTATGACAATGACATTTTTCTCACTTTTCTCAGTGTAGGCTGTATTTAGCATTTGAATGTACTATTTTTTTCCTTCTTCATTCATTTATCTTTTTGAAAAAAACATCTTTTAAATGTTGATCAGTGTGAAGTCATTTCCTCAGAAGTACTGCTTATTGATGTTCTGCTCAGCTGCTCATTTCTTTCTTATTCTCAAGCAGCAATTTATCAGAGCCTGCCGAAATGAACAGCTTGACAGAACATATATATATATATATATATGGTATCATATGGTTTCCTTATAGTGAAGTTAGGCTGTATTTCATTAATACTTTCTCACTATTAAGACATTTAATATGGTTGCTTGCTATAGCAACAGTTTTTATGCAATTACACACCTTTTTGCTGTCATCAGAACAGGGTATCTCATATTCTCTCACTGCCACTTCATTATGAACCTAAATTGAATGAAATACAGAAATCTCAGGTAGTGAGGACATGGATGTAGTGGCACACACTTGTGCTGGAGCAGTTGCAGTCTGAGTCTAACTGTTTTGTCAATAAAGGTTTTGATTTTTCTGTGTTTTGATAGAGTCTGCACAATCACAGCTCCTTTTGGTTTCAGCTTCTGTTTGCAGTGTTCAGGAGTTCTGACAAGTAGGCACTTAGTGTCTGAGTGGGTATGAATCTACAGTCTAGCACACAGAAATGAATGCAGAGTGTTTATTTCAGGAACTCCCTACAGTAGTGCAAATTATGGCTTCCCTAAATTCAGTACAGATTTTTGCTGTTTGCTCTAGGTTATCTAATTTTGGAATAGATGATCATAACAATCTTTTCCTTCTTCATTAATGGAGAAAATTTCAAAGAAAATATAATGCACAATGCTTTTCCAGTTTAAAATTATGCTTGAGTTTCTACATGCACAAAACCAAGAAAAGTAATTGTTTTGGTAATATCCTAATTTGCCATGTTGTATGCCAATGTTTCTGTTAGTTAAGTGAAAAAGGAAGACATGTCAGTCAAGGTTCTGGTTATGCAAAACACTTAAGGCCACATCTAGAACAGAATACTGAAAATCCTTTCCCGATTCACAAAATTTAATATGACTGAGGTGCCCAAACAGGGGGTACTATTTTGGCACTGGACATACAAACATTTTTGCAGTATCTGATGAGCCCTATTGCTTATGATGAGAGTACTGATTGATGTAAAAAGTATGCACATGCAATGCAGGATCAGAAATTATATTAAGTCTGCTTCTGTGTTTGTTATACTGATGTTTTGTTAGTCAAGCTTAAAACAATAATTCATAATGTTTTAGAGCTTACTGTCTACTCACATCCATCACAAGAGGCAAAATAGCATAATGAAATACGATTATTTGTTTGTAATTTCCATATATTTTTATTCTTTCTTTTGTACTTATTTTTTTCCTGATGTTCCATTGTAAAACCAAATCAGAATACAAAGATAGAATTTCTTTGTCGTGCAGGGGGCTGCATTCAGAAAAGAAAGCAGCAGAAGGTGTTACAATGATAAATTAATGATAGCTTTAAAAGAAAAAAGTATGGAAGTGACAAAGCTCCAAAGAATAGCACAGTAAATTAGCACATGAGAATGAAAAAGTCAGTAATACTAATAACAATGTGCATTTGATTTTACAGACAATCAAATTGTTATCACTATCAAAATAGTATTAGACTGTAAGGAAAAAATAAGAAAGTAAAATTCATAGAGGTGTTTGCCTCCCACACTTTAGAAGACAATAAAATAGACAAAAAATAGACACATAACGCAGTTAAAGACATTTTGGTTCAAATGCTGTACCACATTATTTTCCCTTACTGTCATGTTGATAGTTTGAGACTGGTCTGTGTTGTAAATGGCAGACTTTTTTGAAGAGTATAACTATATCTTAAAGGAAAGAAGTCAAAACTACAGAAGCTTCTCATACTTGGTCGCACAAAGTGAAAGCTGAGGGGAGTTCAATTACTGTGCATGACTACGGTATGAGTTCTGAAATCCTGAATGGCCAGGCTGGCCCAAGGCCAAATAAGTTGAAACTGATCCTAGATACATTTATGCTGACTACGGGAAGGAAGTCAGTTTCAGAAGAGGGGGTTTCTGACCCTCATACTCTATTGCTAGAATCAAAAGGACAAAAAAAAACCAAAAAAAAAAAAAAAAAAAAAACAAAAAAAAAAAAAAAAAAAAAAAAACCAAACCAAAAAAACAAAAACCTGAACCAACAACAGCCTCAACAAAGCAGCCTTAATTTGTTTCAAGATGTTTCTAGGAAATAATAAAATAATAAATTTGATTTCTAGCCCAGTCTCATATTCCTGGTTTCTCTGAATTAGAGCACCATATGTAGATACAGGACTACAGTGTTCCTGGCGCAGCCAAATTTCTGGTCATAGGCACTGGTTCTCCAGGCACCTGCTGCAAAGGAGGAAGGACCAGGTACTGGAAGGACCAGCCTGGGGTGATGCTGTCCTGGATGTAAGAACAAGGAGGAACTGTCAGGGCTGAAACAGTGACTAAGACCCATTATTGTAGTGATGGGTCTCTAATCTCACTTTTACCACTGACATAAGTCTAGAAACTTTTCTTGTTGCCGTTGATGCCCTGGTCACATTTAATTCTGCCAGGGCATTACCTTTCCTAACCTCATTGCTGGCTGGTAGGACAGTCTGTCTGTGTCCCTCCAAGGCTACCTGTCCTTGCTTCCCCCCTTTGCCTGGGCAGCAGCCTTGGCCTAGGTGCCTGTAGCAGACTCCCACTATGAAGTCACCTCTCCCTGCCCTGTATTTCATCCTGGATTCTCATATCCAACCTGTAGGCTTTTGCCTGGCTCCTCTTCCACTCCCAGGGGGAGCTCCAGGCGCTCCACCTGCTTATTGACAGAGAGTGTGACACCCTCTCAAGCCCTGCAAGATCAAGGAGCAGATCCTCCTGGAACCTGTGCTAAGGCACTTGGAAAATGATGAGGAGATTGGCCACAGCCAACATGGCTTCAGTAAGGGCAAATGGTTCCTGACAAATCTGATGGCCTCCTGCAGCAGGGTGACAGTGTTGGTGCATAAGGAAAGGGCAACTGTCATCATCTGCCTGGACTTGTGCAAAGCATTTGACACTGTCCTGAACAACATTCCTGTCTTTAAACTGGAGCTATGTGGATTTGGTGGATGGACCACTTGACTGATGAGGAATTGGTTGGATGGTCACGCTCAGGGAGTTGTGGTGAAAGGCTCAAAGTCCAAGTGGAAGCCAGTGATGTGGTGTTCCTCAGGAGACAGTACTGGGACCAGCACTGCTTAACATCTTTGTTGGTGGCATGGACAATGGGATTAAGTGCACCCTCAGCAAGGCTGGTGACAGCACCAAGCTGAGCATGCAGTCGACACACTGGAGGGAAGGGACCTTGACAGACTTACGAGGAAATAGATGATCTTTGAGGTGTCTTCCGGTCCAAACTATTCCATGTGATTCAACCTCCCTGTCTCTTGTGAGACTCTTTCAATAGCTGCTAACCCCTTCTCATTCAATATATCAAATGGGGAGGAAGGACTTCTAGACATTATCTGAGTGCATCAGTAATTCAGTTTCTTAGGTGTTGTAGTATTAGAAGAACGTCTTATAGTCAGCTGACTCTATTCAAGCAAACTGTAATCTTACCTTAATGTGGCCTCTCTAACAAGTACATACACAGAGAGGATGAAAACAAAAAGAGTAAATGTAAGCAAGGGTTTGGGTGGGTTTTTTGTGGTAGAAATGTGCTATATGACAGATTAATGGGAAATAGATAGACATTAATATACAATAATGTAAGCTCAGTTATAAAAGGATGTTAAAATGAATATATAAAAATGGAAATATGTTTAACCAAGTAGATGGGAGGGTGAAAGAGCTAGTCATATGAGGAGAAGTAGGCTATTATGGTCACAACTTAAATCTGGCTTGAAGATTACATTATCTGGGCTATTAAAAATAACAGTCACAGATTAGATGAAATCAGCAGAAATGTGAAATGAAAAGTTTGTGAAATGGGAAACCTTTGCCTTCCTTATGAGCAGCAGCCATCAGGAATGAGACCACTTAATTCCTTTTCACTTTGGGGCAAAGGAGAATGTAAAAAAATGTTGTAATACCAACTTAAATGAGCCAGAAAATGCAATGTGAAGAGGAAAAGTTTGGGTTTTCCTTCCAGCTGGTCCAATCCATGCTATGAGAAAAGGCAGAGAGGAGTAAAAACATCCCCTTATGCATTCTCTGCCATGGCTGGTTTTCACATAGTCATTGACTTGCTTGTTACTTGAGTGAAAAACAATTGTGACCTGGTCATTCCTAAGGCTGCAGTGTCATTCAGCATTGAATCTGAATTGGTCTCAGAGAATGAACTGGCTATACCAATATGCTATATTTTACCTTCTCCCAAAACAAGAGCTCAAGTGTAAAATGACTGAGTAAATTAAAAGGCATATGGAAAGGTCAAGAGAGCTGTAGGAGTAATGAGAGATTTTCTTAACCTAGTCATAGCTTTGAGAGACTCAAGTGGAAGAAATTAAGCTGGTAGTATATGTATGGCAATAAAATACAGACACTATTTTCCTACATCATAAGATTCAAAATAGTTTTAGCACAAATACTGCTGAGAATTACAAATCTCACAAATATGAAGAAAGCATGGAAGATGTCAAGCATGAAGATGAAATGAAAAGAAAAAATTGAGGTAAAACAGAGATGAGTCCTATTAAGCATCAAACCAATGTGTTCAGGAACTAATAATTAAAATCCAATGGCTTGAGGTACTAGGGAATACAAAAATATTTCAATGATTGAACATACTAAAGGTACTTAGTGCTTCAAGTAGTGTAGCATAAGTGTAATTACATATAAGTGTAATATTAATACCAGCACTAATAAAGCATTAACACAGAATTAAGAAAATGGCCAACTAATTTTAGATTTGACTAAAAAAGTTGTCTTAACATTGGTTCCAGTTTTATAAAGCGCACTTCATGTTATAAATCATGAAATATTACAGGTGTTGCTCATTTTTCCATCTGCTGGAAATTGGGATTTGAAGGATCATATTTCTGAGGGCTTGCTTTTTTAATACCTAATTTATTTATTCTTTGTGTATGTTGCAAATGCATCTTAGACTTGTCATTGACTGCCTGTGTTCTCTCTGCTCCTGGGGTCAACACAGCAAAATGACTGCTATGGGGTTGAAGTGTACTTAAGACTAGGACATAACTCCTTGCAGGTGATGCTGATCACAAAAGGTTGAAATCACTACTTTAGCTGAATATAAGATCTATCTTCCTCACACCAGTCGCCTACTTTTATAATCTCAGAGCTTTTTATAATGAAAAATTATCAAGTAAGGCCCTCAGTTCTGTTGCAGTAACTGAATTGGGGATGGAGGCAGAAAAAAATTCAGTACCATTTTTTATTTTTTCAGACTGTGACCTACATGAATAATGACCTACATGAATACTTACATGCTTTTTCTTGATTTAATTTGGATCTGCCTGGCTGATGACAGGTTTTGTTTGCATGCACAAGAGCAACGTCACCATTCCAAAGTGAAATATATCTTATTTCTAAGATGCATTATAGAAAAAGGGAATTTTTCTAAGGCACGATAGGGTAAAGGAGCATATTCTAATTACTTAGCCCAGAGAGTCTGCATTGCATGTAAATCATAGAAGAATTTGGCCTATAGAGCCATGTTTATCTCTGGGAGAAAAAGCACATCTTCATCAATAATATCAAACCAGCAGTGAGTGGGACCAAATTTTGCATGTGTGGAGGGTGTGTTCTCAGCCAATTTACTCATCTTTTAGGCACTATGTTGTAAGATATTATTAGGTTTCTACTACATAGGTAATCACAGAGGCTGTTTTTCATGAGGTAAAGAGGCTGGCTGCCATCCAAGAATTTTTTACTGCATTAAAAGAAAATTTGATGATAGTGCTAAATTCACATTATCTGTATTGAGAACATCCTACCTAGGAGCACACAACACTATTTTAACAACTATATCCAAAGGATCAACACCTTTAAACTCTTTTACTTGGAAAGAGGTAGAAACAAAAGACCTTTTTTTTTTTTCTTGAAAGCTTTTCAGTTTAGCTTTCTTATGGTTATGTTTAGTGTTACCTAAGTGATGATAATGGTCTCTGAACATACAACTTAACTGGCACTAGCCAGAGCTGACTCTTGAGGAGAGGCAATAAATTATGTGTTGGACCAGATGTATTCCTAACAGAGCAGTACACCAATATATTCTCATACTGATGAGTAGGAAAACTTCCTAAATAATTGATTGAGACTAGCTGATCATTGGGAGGTGTATTTGTAGGGGAGATGGTAATTGCTTTCAATAGCATGGAAGTCACCTTGAAGAAAGCACCTTTGTATTCCGCTGATCTATATGACTTACTGTATAGCAACTAAAAAGGAGAATACAGTAAATTAGATCAAGAGAACAGAAATTTAAATCTTAGAAACTTAAAAAGCAAAGAAATAAAATAAAAACGTAGCTTCCCTGAAATCAGCTGCAGAATTCTCATTTACCCTGATGAAACTTTGCCTGAGAAATCTAGAGTTTATCTCATCTAGAATTCAAATTTAAAAGAAAATAAATCTAAGTAGACAAATTCAATGTTATTATAATGCAGAGCAATAATATAAAATCTCTAACCTGATATGAAATGACTTGCTTTCCCATCCTCAGCCTTTTCTAGACCAATGCTGGCTTGAGGGGATTTGTTACACTTGGATGAAATATGTAAGACAAAAAGCTAAATGAATCATGCAAAAAAAACCAGTGAAAGTGCTAGAAGGTGCAGAGGGAAAGATTGCCTGTTAGAGAATTAAACAGAAAGGAGAGTGGAAATGACTCATTTTTTGTACATGTAAAAATATCACCTGAAACAAAAACCTCCAGTTCTATAAAAAATTACTCCAGAGACTTTAGGAAAAACTAGTTTTAAATGTAGGTTTTTTAATAACCTTTTTTTAAAATAGAGGTTTATATCTGATCTATGGCTATTAATGATGAAATTCTCACATTAAAAACCAGTACTGGGCCTGTGTATTCCTTAAATCTCACTTAAACATCGCAAATTAGGTGTGAGACAATAAAAGCTGTGCGTTTTGTGAATAATGCCATGGAGCACATTTTCCAGTTTTGTAATAAGATTGAAATACAAGCAATTATTTTCTTCAAATGAGCAGTGAAATGCTTTCTCCATGGGTCAACCATGTCCCATTGTTTTGTTATCACCTGCATGCTTTAGACAGATACTGAATTTCATATTCAGTTGCTATACTGCATAGACTTTTTATTCAGAGACTTGTCTGAATAAGGTTACATTTATATTCAAATGACAAGTTATGATTCATATTTTAAAATTTTGTTTGATAATGCTAAATAGCCTGATTAGAAATATATCATTATGGTACATTATGTCAACCAAATCTTTTAGGGACAACAATGAAACTGCCTTTAATGTTTATCTTCAGTGACATCCAGAAACAGAGACTGAAGCCAAGCATGATCATGCCGAGAATGGAAATTTGAGGACTTGTCCTCATTTATAACAAACACACCCAGCTGGGTGCACAGCTGCTAACTAAGGAGCAAAAGCATCAGCTTCCTGCTGCCTTGGAGGGCCTAATTACAAAACCCAACTGGACTGGCTTTGAAAACTACAAACATAGGCTCAGGATTAGTTTAAGTGTAGTCTGGAATACTGTCAAGGTAAGACATCTAACACATCATCATGTCACTAAGTAGGGATATTTTATACAGATCCAAAGGGCTATTAAGTGAAAATAAAGTACTGTACTTCCTGGGGTACTTAACTTCAAAGTCCTAACTGACCCAGTTTGCCTGATCTCCTTTTACAATACCTTTAGGAAAAAGAAAACAAAAACAAAAAAGAGCACCATGCCAATCCACAGGTTCTTCTTCAAAATGGAAGTCCAACACATAAACAGAAAAAATGCCCTTTTCAGTCCAATTTATTTAGCACATCTCGTTAAATGAAGATCTAGAAAATCAGATAAATACAATGTATGAGTCCATCTTCCTTATTCTTGTTGTATAATCCAATGTTATGGTGAACTGGGAAGCAAAACTGTCTTCACTATATTTAGATATTATTGTAATTTCACCAAAGTTTTCTACATTTTGGAATATTTTAAGGTAGTACAGGAAAAAGATTTCATTAAAATTAAAAACTGAATTTAATTAGTGTCTAGTGACTTACCAACAATTGTGGACCAGCCATTCTAATGGGAGGACCCCAATTGTAAAGTCTGCAAAAAGTTTCCTTTGCTTTCTGTGCATCATAATATTTTAACATGGGGCTTAATATCTGTCAATAAACCTGTATTTTAGATAAAAGTTGTCTCCCAGACTTGGTGTTAAATTACTTCATTTTACATTTCCTCTTCCTGATCATTTATTCTTTTTTTTTTTCATTTTTTCCTAGTTTAGAATACTGTTTCTGAGAAACACTTAAAAATGAAAAGTTCCATTATTGTACATATATTGTACTGTACAAAAGAGTGGGCAAACCAATTAAAATCCAAATATGTCACTTAAAGATTATAATATGAACTGAATATATTTTGTCCTAAGAACAGATCCTGCATACATTCTTAAAATATTGGTAAATATCAATTTATCAGTCAAGTTCAATTATAAAATTAATCAATCAAGTGATGACTGAATGGTGTAAGATGGTAACACAACAGGAGGATGTGTGAAATAATGTGCAAGATTCTTTCTGCATTTCCTCTGATATCTGCCTTACCTGTTCTCCCATTCTGCAACTTTATCTGCTGTCACTCCTTGCCTTACCCCCTTACTATCTTATCTTCCTCAAGTTTCAGGGATCTTCCACTTTTCTATGAAGTGTCAGGAGACATTCTTTAGAAGCAACAGGTGAAAATTCCTTGTCTTGCTTCTTTGCTTAAAAAATTGGAGCAGGTTGTTGTAAGAAGGGCAAATCCTTGCTCTGTCTCCCCACTTCCTTTTGCACCTGCATGGAAAGGACAGTTGTCCCAGAAGAAGAAAATAAGTTTCTCTTTTCTTAGTACAGACTGATAACTTCATGACATATGAAGTCAGAAAAGCTAAAAGCCTTCTCAGATACCTTTTAATGCTCTTTGGGATTACTTTGTCTGGTATTTTACCAAACAGTGAGGCATGCAAAATTTCAAGGAAGGAGAGGAGAGTTTTCTACTTTCTTTGTCTCTTGGAGCATTTTGATCACTTCTGAGTTCTTTGACTTCAACAGTCAGATGGTTCACTAGTAGAAGACAGAAATCTCATAGGAATTCATGAAGTTCCATTGCCCACAATGTCAAAACTTTCACATGACTTGTAACGTGTTTTTCATGCATTCTGCTCTTGGGCAGCTGCAGGAGAATATCACATTCAGACAAACTAAGGAAATGTTTGCATGCCAGAGTTCTGTTTAAATGAGATTCATATACCCCCAATCACATCCAAAGGATAGCTTGATCCATGTGGATTTTTGGTATGGGGATTTATAGTCACCATGGCTTTGAAAAATGGACAGCACTAAGATAGTATCTTTAAAGTGCTTATGTTGTTTTCCTTCATGTTATATCATAAGGTCATGGCAGACAACAACAAAAGTTCAGGCATCTGTCTTTCAGACAATTTAAACCCTTTGCTATAACTGTCACTTTTAGCCTCTCCAATCACAATTTTGTTTTCATTCCAAATCAGAGTTAAAGTCCAGGTACTTGTTTAATTTGTACAGCTATCATTGAAGGTTACAATTTTTTCTTGCAGTCTGCTTCCCAGTGTGTTTTTCCTTTGTTACAGTAAATAAGAAATTAATTTTCTTAAACACTGTTTTAACTTCATTTCTGCCCCATCTTCCTGTTCTTGCAGATGCTTCCTGCACATTCTGGAGTGCATTAATGCAGGTACCTCCACTGCTCAACCTTGGACTCCTGGAGGCTGAACATGGCTGAAGAGCATGTGGGGAAGCACCTCCAGACTCAAGCAGCTCTGATGAACAGCCTGGAAGTGAAAGACAAACTGTTAAATGAAGGAGAACATTATTTATCCTTCTTCTTAGATTTCTGCCATCATATTACATTAAAAGAAGGTTCAGGACTCGGAAGCAAATGCTGACTGTGACAATGCAAGGCACAGATTTTATATGCATTTGCAAGCGTGTTGCATAGGATCAGAGCATAAAAGCAAGTTTAATCTTTTTTATTAATTTATCACCTGCAAATCTGTTTTTTATGTGTGTATAAAGATTCTATTATCTACACTCTAGGCATCAGCTTCCTAGTGATATTAATGAGAATGATGTAAACTTGTTGTGATTACATTAATTTAGTTATAGAAAAACATGTTTCCAAGTAATGCAACAGTGGTTTTCTAGGACTCACATGTACCCTTTTTCATCAATAGATGTGCTTATGGTTTACAGGAACATTAGCTAAATACAAGATAGTATTTATTTAACATACAACATGGACAATTCTTTTTTTCCTTAGTATTTTAATGACGTGGAAAAACTTCATTCTGATTATGTAATACACCTGCACCTCATTGAAATGTTCTCATATTGAAAATTTCCTTCTACAGAAAACAGAACTACAGATGCATAGTGGTTGTTTTCAGTGACTCATCTATTGCTACTGGTTTCTAAAACTGTCCATTTGTTATTATCTAGAGTTATAATTCCTTAACCACACCTTATATCTCTGTTGTTCTAAAGTTCTGCTAATTTAGAATCTTATTTTTTCTGTAGATGGAGAACTGTAAATTGTGCAGCAGGCTCAGATAAATTTTTACCTGTTGTTATCAGCACAGTAATGGTATAGGGGGAAAAGAACTCAGGATTAGACCAAATCCTAACCATTCAGGTGTTTCTTGCTTATTTAATGCAGGAAATAACATCCTCACAAAATCCATTTTGTACCTGCTGCCAGATGATATTTCTCTGATTCATGGAGGAAAGTCCATGTCTTTTGTCCCCTCTTTCATACAGACACATTTATGGCAATCTTTCATCTTATTCCTAATCTTGCAAAAAAAAAACAAGGCAGTGATTAAAAGTTGAAGTTATAGGGAGTAGTTCTTCGTTGAGTCTAAGAAAGGTTGTTGCAGCAGCCAAAAGACACATGCCTATACATCACAGAGCTGTGCCACATCTAGCAAAAGAAGCTTGATGCTGCCAGCTTCCTGGTAAAAATCCCTTTTAAATCACAATAAAAGACTAAATCCCTAGCATAATACTTTCTGAAAAGAAAAATACAGCCTGCCAGTATCCTGCCTTAGCCGGGAGGTAAGGAAGATTTCATTCACTGTTTATCAGTGTTTATGCCCATACCCTTTCTGTACAGATGGAAATGTAGTGAAGCAGAAGCTATTTGGGAAATAGAAGCAGGCTGGCAAAGACTTACAGCAAGATATGAAAATAAAAGGCTCAGTACTATTTGTTAGAAATGGCAATGCAAACTAGCTCCATATCTGGAAGGAAGGCTTCACTTTTTCAAGTGCTGTTAGCTTGTGGGTTGTTTGTGGGTTTTTTCTACAGTTTCTAGTCTTGAATACTTATTAATAAGTGTTCTTAATCAAATGGCTAGTTTATATTTAAATTACATAGGAATGGAAAGTGGACCAAGGAGGAAGAAAACTAAGGTGTCAAATTACTGTGTCTGAAGGTTTGTTGAACTATTTTTAAGTGCCAGTGTCACTGCTGGTTCTAGCATGTATTCTTCCGGCTCCTGTACTAAAAAATGAGCTTGATGTCTCCTGAGGGATTGAATTTTTTTTCTATTAAATATAGGATATTCTGCAATCTTTCAGAAGTGTATGTTTCAAAATATTGGAAACAATAATTGAAATAATTAAATGCTCATACCCAGACATACAGAATACTTTTTCTTGAAGGCTAAACAAATCATGGATCCATAAAACGGGCAAGAAGAAAACCCTCAGACTCCTCTATATAGGTCTACAGTCTTGAGGTCAGTGCTTAGAAAAGGCAGCTAAGCTTGACAGGAAAGCAAGAAATGAAAGAAAATATATAGACATGCTCCAATCCCCAAGGTATTACCTTCTCTGCCCTTCCTCCACTTTCCCTGTACTGCCAGAAGGCTTACCCTTGTGCACTGCACTCTAGTGCTGATCCAGGACTCAAACTGCTTTTTTCCAGAGGAAAGCCTGCTTAAGAGAGGCTGCCTTTGCCCCTGGCACAGAAACTCTTCTCATCTGCATGGATAAAGTGAAGGGTTAAGCTGAAGTAGTTAAAGCAGTCATCTTATTTAATTAAAACAAGGTGAAAAGCAAAATGAACAGAGACTGAAGCATGTGGTTTAGAACAGAATATCTCTGGAGTCCCTTCAGCCCTTCACAACTAAAACATCATGACAGATTTTAGGATTTTGGAATCTCTCCCTTTCTCCTACTCTTCCAGAAAACCCTTGATGTTCCATATCAGGGAAAGTTTATAGGTAGTCTAGTCTGTCCCATGCCAGGATTATGTTCACTGGTATTATACCAGTTTTCTAGCCACCTCCAGAGCAGCAGCTTGTTTTTTCTCTTAGTCAAGGATATTCTTTTACTGGCAAGAATAGTATGAAAAAAATACTGCAGTATTTTCTGTGGAGAGCAGGCAAAAAGAAAAAAACCAAAA
This sequence comes from Geospiza fortis, assembly GCF_000277835.1. Taxonomy (NCBI): domain Eukaryota; kingdom Metazoa; phylum Chordata; class Aves; order Passeriformes; family Thraupidae; genus Geospiza; species Geospiza fortis. Next base: position 11,234,923 of record NW_005054297.1, read on the forward strand.
CCAAAAAAAAAAAAAAAAACCACCCAAAACCTAGTCAATTTAGTCTTCCTTTTATCTGTTCTTTGTCTCAGAACCTTGATATTTTCTTGTCCTGTACCAATTAAATTTTTTGCCAGACTTCTTTTTCCCCCCTTGAATAACTTTTTTTTTTTTTACTTTTTAGCCAGGTATCTTAAGCATTATTTTTCTAGATTATTGGGGCATCCTCTAATTTCTGGTTTTTTGCTGTGGTAAATCAACTTTCACTATGCATCAGTGCAGTGTTTTATTCATAATACAGTGGCTACAGTCTCTGGCTATCTAGTAAGATCATCAGTTTTAATACATCTCTTTTAAGTGATTTCTTCTTGCTGATCAAATAGATGGAAAATAATAACAGGGAATCAAAAGACAAAACCAATTGCAATCTGTATTTCAAATGAAATGAGAATTGCTAGTAAAGCACTTCTGTGTATCTGAAACTAAAAAAGTTTTAATTAACATGGGAATATGAGGACAGCCAAGGATGAGCAGTAATTCTGAATCAAACCTTTTCTATAAAAATATTAGTTATTGCAAGAGAGTATAGCTATAATCCAACTTTGTCAATATATAGAAAGATAATATTAGGAACAGTTAATATGTGGACCTTTGCCAAGATGTTCAAGATTAAATTTCCAAATCTTATTCTCTTAGCTATCTTTAAGTACTCTGTTCTTTGTAAGATATATTTCTATGTATAATCCTGCACACAAGAGTGACCCTGTGGCCATGAAAATTTTGGTCATTCTTTTTCTCTCAGAAAACTTTGAACAAACTACATTCTGCTCAGAAGTGTACATGTACACCTGCACTGTCCTCTACAGTATATGTAAAAACTAAGAATTTGTACCTTAACGGCTAAAATAGAATCCAGAGTATTACCAGCATCCCAGAGTCATATAGTGACTTGGAATTTATCAGGTGAAAATTTCCAGGACATCAGTTACTGCTGCTTGCAAATACAGATGAACATATCACATCACATCTTTTAGAGTCCTCTCATAGATAAATCTTCCATTTCCTTTTCACAGCAACAAGACATTGGCATCTTATCTGGTGGCATGCAATGAGTTATTTAATATGAAAGCAATTACTACTACTACTTCTCTTTCATTTTCATCAGAAAAGCCCATTGTTTGTAGAAGAAATTCTTGCTTTAAGCCACTAAGTTCATGCCCTCACCTTTAATACTGTAAATTTTCAGGTTTGCTTCAGCCTAGGGCCAGGTATTGAATACAATATTCCAGTCCTTATCTAAAGTGAAAATATTCCTATCTGATGTCTTCGCATTTTGTAGCAAAAATCGTGGAAGTACTATCAAAGTTGCAATACAATCAGTACGACTTTTCTTATACAGATGAGATCTCCAAATGGGGAACTTTTATTGCTGCTTTCTTAATTGCTGCAGGGTTTTTATTCTCTTCAAAAACAGTGACAACTGAATTCAACAACAGAAAACACTCTCACATATCAGGCTGATAGTTCTTTTCAAGTCTTCTTTCAAAATTTTTCCCTGTATTTATCAAAATCGGTAAAATTTCAAGATGAGCCATCCAAATAACTTTCTCACTACAGATGGCTTGCTGAAAGTGCTCATTTTTTCCTACATAACCCTTCTATGTGAGAAAGCCAAATCTACCATAGTACTGAGGACCGTGCTGTCTCAGGTTTTGGTTGGGAATGGCACAAATAAATAGAAATTGTGAGAAGGCTTCCAAGAAGCACTGAGTTACAGGTGAAAAAATACAGCAACTCTTTGAAATATATAAAGTAATTCAAATAATATCCTAAACTCTCAAAACTTGTTAGCCCTCTTTGGCTATCTGAAAAGTAAATCCTGCTAAATCTCACATATGCCTGCAACCACATGCAGAGACTATAACAAAGTATAACACAGATTTTTCAAAATTTTTTTTCCCCTGGGTTCTTTTGCTTCTAGTATTATCTTTCTCCTAGCATTTCTTTAGATTAGCACCTCTGGGGTAGTTTCTTTAGTGGTAACAACAGGGAGAGTACTGTCTCAAGGTGGAAATAGTAGCCATTTAAATAACACACTGCTTACAGCTGCTTAGCACAAACCCAGGTAAGATAACATAGTGGTTAAATTCCCCATAGCTATTACAACTTGTCTGCATTTATGTTCCATTCTAAATGCTGAATAGAGTCCTCAGGACAAAGCTGAAATGTTCATTCTGTTGCTTAGATACTACTTTCACAGGCTTCATATGAAAAATCTGTGTATACAGGCAAATAAGCAGATAAGTTAATAGGCTGAACCCGCAATGGTCAAACATTAATCACTCCTTTTGTACTATCTTTTGTACTATATTTCAGTGTGGAAGAAACAGGTGTGGAATGCAGAGAACACTAACAAAATGTAAAATGAAAATATCCATGCTTTGCTGGGATGCTTCCTTCATGCATAGATATTTGGGGCCACTCTATCCTAATGAAACAAATTACATGAATCTGCATTCATTTGACTTATCTTTGTGTATTTTTGCTGTATAGGATACAGAAATTAATATCCCGTTTGTTTACTTATGCAAGAGTCACTTATAATTTGTGACATTGCAACAACAGATGAAAACCAAGATCATATCTTAAAGTTAGAAAATCACCTTTGTGACATACACTATGGTCTTTGTTCCACAACTGGGAGGAGTAAAATTTGAAATGGTTCCAATATTCTATTCAGAATGCCCAAATTATATCTAGTGAAAACTGCTTTACTAAAAATAGATGCTGTTCTGCATAAGCATTAGATTGGTTCCTACTATGCCATCTCCTCAGTAGAAGGAAAAAAATAAGAAAAAAGAAAAAGCAATTTTGGTATGTGTTCTGCTCTTCTAATTAATTTGTTAATTTTTTTTTAGCACCAATAATTTATGACTTGGAGCAACATGCTCAACAAACCGGGTGTTATGTGAAAGCTGGCAGTTACAACATCAGAATACAACAGCATTACCTATTATGTATTTAAGGTGATACATACTAGTCTTGTGAAACACGCCACAAATTATAAAGCATTTTGGAGCAAATCCATTCTGCTCTGCTCAGCAAAATGAAATTGCTACACAAATTACTGGTTTTGCCTTTTGTTATATTTTTTTTGTTTATCCCCTGCAAGATAAGTGTGTACTTTCATAGGCTTTGCATTAAGGAACAATTGTGAAAGCAACAGAAACAGAGCAGAATTAAATACCCAGATTCAATGCCCAGTACCTCTTTGCTGGAGGGAAGAATATATAGCAAAATAATTCTAAATTAGAAAACAGTTATGTTTTGTAAACAAATTTTCACTCCTTGAACTAGATTTAATTGGTTATTTAGTTCCGCCTTTAGCATTATTTTTATATCATTTCGTCGTTTAGTTCATATAATTACTGCAAAGATTAAAAAGAAATCAGTCAAGATATTTAGAATGATAAATCAATCTAGCTATCCGCATTAAATGTACTTTCCATCAATTTCTACTATCAAAGAGTATAAACTATAAGCTGCTAAGTACCCCTTCTAATGCAACTTCAAGATGAATAATTGTGTATATATATAATTTTTTATTTTTCTGAACCTGAATTTTTTATCTGGCAGGGACATAGTAACTACTGACAGAATTACTGGTCTTTAAAATTCTTCTGTAAAGAGTTATTGTAACAATAATGACATTCCTTACATTATATACTGTCTACAAAATTAACCTACAGTAGATTATAATTTTCCAGGCATGGGTTTTGGTGAGAGAGACTGAATTTTAATGATTGGTTTCTATGTTTGCTTTTATGAAATGAGCCATGCTCAAATATTATCATTATAAATATGCTTATTAAAAAAAAGGAACTTAATCTTCTCACCAAGAATCATGTCTCAGTAGAGGTGATCAGTTGTTTGGGTTCATTTTTCTTTAAAAGAATATTATTAGATACTGTATTTTCGTTAAATACCATGCTTGATTTTTTTCCTCAACTTTTCCCTGAAATGTGTTTCCAAACTTTTTTTGTCTAATGAAGTCAGTGGTTATTTAACATCTATTTTCCACTAAAAACCAAGAAAACAAATTGTATAAATCAAGAAAACAAAGAGAAACCAGCATTTAACCAAATATTTTGACAATTTATAATCAAACAAAGTCATATTATGAATTTTCTGCTGCGAATCAGGTAACATTCTTTAGTTCCTTCCACCTGCATGACACAATATCTACCCTCCTTTTTGCCTCCCAGCAGCCCCTTACAGTGTGCAAAGGGATGCATATTGAAAAAGGGATGAGGGAATGTTTCTACAGAAAACCAGTCCAACAATTTGATACCTATAGGCTTTCCAGAATGGAGAGGAGTCATTTAGGTACCTAAAATTTATGTACCTAAATTCCTCACCGGAGGGGAGTGCAGAAATGGGAGGGAAGCATCCAGTCAGCCTTCAGGCCAGATGATCCTGGTGTGCCATGGAGATCCCTGATGCTTTGGGTCAGGTACTCACCAGGGCAATTGGCAGCTCCCTCCTGGCCAGTCCCTGCAGAAATCAGAGTATTCAAATGCAGGGAACTCGTGCTCAGGTCTTATCCTGGCATGGAGTCAGAAATCCTGGAGGGCACCTCTGACAGCAGGAGGGCTGGGCAGGGTTCCCATACCCCACAGTGCAGCCATAGCCTGAGACACCTACTTGAGTCTTCCTTCTTCTGAACTTCTCTTTTCAACCAAGGGCTGGATCCTGTTACACTATAAAAGCATCTATTTCGTGATAAAAGGTGAGGAGAAGTAAAGTCATCCTTATGGAAGTTAATTTGATATTTAGAGTACCACAGTGAGAGGCAGCAAGCTCATTACAGCACACCCTCCCACTGCAGGCAGAGCCAGCATGGAGAAGAGGCTCTGCAGAGGAGTGACTTTATGCCTCTCAATATACTGTTTTAGTGATGGTGTAGGGGCACATCTTTTAGTGTTTGAAAGAATTATATCATATATATATATAAAATTGTGGTTTCCTTTACTGTTAATTAAAGCAGTTTGATGCCTCAGCGCTAGATGGTTCCTTTCTGTTTTTAATATAAGTGATACAATATATAATACTGGAACTATCATAAATACAGGTACTTCAATTCATAACTTAAAATCAGTAAAACTCTACTTTTAATCATAAAAGCTGTCCTTCAAGAGCTCATAAAATGGTCATGTCATGTAGATATAATGAGGGGGATTTTAGATTATTATTTTATTTAAACATTTGTTTATTCATCTGTTCATTTACTTGAAAAACATTTACTCATGATTTTATTCTTATGATTCTTGCACCCATCATGAATAATGAAGCTGCATACATAGAAAGCTGCAGTTCAGCAAAAGTATGTCAGCATTTAAGCATGTGAGTTGTCATTTTGAAGTCACATGTATTACTGGTCAAACCACAAGGAAGTACAAGTGATCTCAGGAGAGCTTCACCAATGGTAGAATTTGCTTGAAATGACTGGGTAGATGTTTCGGCCGGCCCTTCTGTGGCAGGACAATAAAAAGGCGATACAACATGTTTGATATATTTTCTTTGGCCAAGTAATAAAACTATTTTAAAATTATTTTTTTCTACTGTCATGAACAATCTGTTCTGAAGCTCTATGTCCTTGAAGACAAGAATCTTAAGAATTCACCATATGGCCTGAATTAGATGGATTCATGTGGAATAATTCAAACCATTTACATTAGTCATCTGCTACAGGAAAATATACACATATGTATGATGGAGAGATATATTTTCTACCAGTGGAATTAGGCATCAGGACTGACTTCTGAAGGGCATTCCAGAATTCAGGGAAGATGTTTGAGGGCGACAATCTCAAGGCTTGAATGAATGCAAGCATACAATGGCGAGGAGCCACAGCCAGCAGCAGTAATTTCCCAAGTTGAGAGAATTCAATGAGAACAGAGACAGCTGCTAATATTTTTCTGTTATTATTTTTATTTATTCATTAAAAGAAAAAAAAACAACAACAATCCATAGCAAAAAGCAAATAAGGAAATAAGAAACTCATTATTTGTAACCAAACACAGGTCTTAGTTAGTTGGGTTTAAGTTCCCAAACTAACCTAAGAGCTTTTTTGTCAATCTGGGGAAATCTAGAGTAGATTTAGAAGCAAAGTCAATGAACTTTTGAAAATGATCTTCTGTTATATATGATTTAGTACTCTGCCTCCATATGGAAAATCAACCTAATGTTAAGTGAATTTCAGTATATCATTGCATCTTGTATATAACCTTCTTGTCTCCATTAGAAACTTCCTGATAATGTGTGCACTGACATCTGATGTCTATGAGCTGGTATGGAGTCAATACTCCTGGCGTGCTGACCAAAAGTGAGAGATAAGAATTCTGTTCATGCAATAGGGAATAATCTTCCACTGCAGTAAGGAATGCATCTAGATTGTACAAGATTGATCATGCATCCCAGCCTAACCCTTTTAAGAGTATGCACACAGGTGGGCAGCCCTACCATGCAGCTACATTAACAAAACAACACCACAAGAGGTTATAGGAGTTCTACAAAGAGCAAAAGGGGGGGTAATGCACATGCAGACATCTAATTCTGACAAGGCTGCATTAACAAGATAGCAACATAAGAAGTTGAAATGAGAATTATGATACCAGGAGGTGGTCACTAACTTGAAGGAGTTAAGTAGAAATTACCAGTGCAAACATCAAAAATGCTGAAGAGGTATAAAATTAGGGACAACAAGATAAAGTAATACAAAAAGCCTGTTTATTTGGGAGTGGATGAGAGTGGTAAAGGGAAAAAACTGAGAAGCTGACAAGGGTGAAAAAGGGAATGTAAGCAGAAGTGTGTCATTTAACTAGCAGTTTAGCAGTATCTGTTGGGTAGTCTTCTGTTGATCCCACTAGGAGAAGGCAAATCAATCTGTTATTATTCTGATAATATGGGTCTGATTTTTTCTGTGGTGAGTAGGGGTACTTGAGTAGTTTTCTCCAAAACTGGTGAAGGAATACATGAAGAGGATGGACCAGTCCTAGTAGCTATGGTACTGAACTTTTTAGCAGAATCCACATTTAGGCTTAGGCATTGAAGCTCACAATAAATAGACTTACAAAGGCTAGAAAGGCAAACGATGCATTTCTAAATGCTAAGAAACACTCACTACGTTATGTGAAGTTAAATTCAGTATTCAGTATGTCTGTTAGCTGCCAAAACTGCTTGTCACTCACCTGGAAGTAGTGAAGGCACATATTTACTCAATCCTGTAATGGTTATATGGGATGGCTGAGACTGAGATTCAGTTCTGTTCCTTATTTGAATTAAACTCACATCTTCCCCAGCATAGTAAGAAATTATATCACATGGATGTCTCCTGATCTCTTTTGGGATGTTTTCTGCAAAATACTTCTAAAATTACTGGATCAGATTTGATGTCTTCTATTTATGCCTAGAAGCTTAGATAGCCTCACCAGGGTTATAAGGAAATTTTGAATTCATAAGGTTGGAATGTGCAAGCCCCACTGTCGAACCTCAAGCACATATGTGGGATTTTGAATGTGTTCCAGTTATAATGCTAAATACTCCAGGTACATTGTCTTGAGTACAGCTAACTTTTGGGTTGGGTTCATAATTTTTTGGAATCTGCAGGAATTTTGCAGTAGTTTTATACTTTGCTGATTACAGCTGAATGTGTTACAGTCATTTTCTGAAACAGAAGACAATATACAACACAGAATTTTTTGTACAATACAGAAGCTCAGCATATGCTGTTTACAGTTTTACATTACCTTCAGTATCTTAAAGCTCCAGCAACTGATAGGTGCTTTAGAAGCCCTGAGAATTTCTGGGCGTTTGTGGTTTTAAGTGGTCTATGATTGTCCTGCTGTGAAATTACAGAAACAGCATACTTTGTAGCAAGTTCCATTTTAAGTTTTCCCCCTTCCAATTGTAAAAGCAACCAAATAGCAACACTTTATTTATTGTCTACTAAACTAAACAGTTGTAGAATTACTATAATGTTCCCAGTGGCTTCCATGTTGCTGTATACAAGCTGATAAAACTGAAATCTTCTCATAATGTCCTGCTGAGACAGAGGCTTGGGTTTTGTGTTGATCTGAACATTTTCTATATAATTTCTCTCTTGCTTTTCATTCTACTAACAATCTTTTGTGCTGCTTGACCACTTCCCATTGTAAAAGCAATCTAATTTCAAGTGTTCACTAACATGTGGTAATTCTAGACTCATTAAAATTAGACTTCTTCAGATATTTTAGTGTACTCAATGTTAAACTCTTATATCTCATCTCAGATATTTATTTTACTCAAGTTATTGGCAATTTTGCAAAAAAAATCTACAGCAAAATGTTGAGAATTATCCTGATGTTAGAGAACGGAAGATGTATTCACAGGCCTATGGTGTATGTACCAGGAAGAGAAGTTGAGATAACTTAGTTTCACAAAGATAAGGTTAAGGAGCAACCTAATAACAGCTTACTGATTTCTGAAGAAAGATACAAAAAATGCAGAGACAATCTCTTCTCAGCTGTGGCAAATGGCAAAAGAGGCCAGGTTGAACATCAGAAGAAACTTCAGAAGGAGCTTGGTGCAACACTGGAACACCCATGGATGATGTGGACTTTCTGGGAAGTTTTCAAGATCTGACTAGACAAACCAATGGCTGAGTGCTGGGGATAGTAATGCTTTGATGGGGAGGATGCACAATGTGCCCCTCTGATGTTCCTTCCAAACAACATTTCTCCAAGGCTGTGATGTAATTCTGTCCTTCTCTCTGCTTAATTAGTGGAAGTGCATGTTGAAAAGTTTTGTGGATTTTTTTTCTAAAAATGGATGATTATGTTAATTGCTAAAATAGTTTAACAGAACTTCATTTTTTTTCTACAGAAAATAAGCACATGCATGAAGAGCAACTAGGCCTCATTGTACAGTAAAGCTTCAATCCATTCCTTCCTTTTTCCTGTGAAAAATATGGTGATGATGGAAAGTCAGAGACAGTAAATTACCTACATGGAGCCTTAGGTTCTAAAGGGGATATGGACTGCAACTCTTAAAGTCTTGGACATTTATGAGGGATGTATTATTCCCTACCCAAAAACCTCTTTTGCTTCTTATCCTTCCATTATTCAAGGAGCATGACTGAATTATTAGCCAATGATTATAATTCCTTTATTATCTAAAACTGAAATCTTTATGCCTCCTATTAAAGAGTGCAGGGAGACAACACCAGTAAAGCAGCGTTCAATGAAATCCTTTCATGCACATTCACACCCAATACAAACTACTGAAGCAGATGGAAAACTACCATAGGAATATATTCTCCCTCCTTTCTTGCATCCACTTCCTTCAGCCATATAATGTAATATTTGTTTTTTCTCATAGAAGAGCTACCTGCAACAATGCAGCCAGGGGTATCCAGCACTTAATGGCCAGGCTCTGAGCCCACACTGGTGGGAGCAGTGTATGTTTGCTGCTGTCTATTTTGTACAAGGAAGATGTGCATATGATGCATTATTTTTAAGATTCACGTGCAGAATGAAATAAAACCTATGGGAAGAAATCAAATCTGGCATTTACCAATATAGCAAAAACTATCAGATTAAATAATTAATTTTTCATTGGAGTAATCTATATAGTTTGTGCATCAAACCTTGCTTGGGAAAGTGATTTTACAGCCATGATTTATGGGATCAGTAAACAGAGATTACCCATCATACCTATCAATTTTTGCATTGCATTGATAGTTTACAAAAATAGCTTTAAAAGTAAGTAGGGTATACTTCATGATTCCCTTAAGAATATGTATGGACTTGCTACACAGTAGGTATCTCCATCTCCAAGAGACCTTTCAGAGCTTTAGCAAGGAAAACTTTTGGATCCCAGTCGAGTTCTTCAGCGTATAAGTCTGCTGTGCTAAATATGCATCTCATGAAGAGAAAGTTGGGTACTGAATAATGAGGCTACTGCCCAAGCCTCAAGCTTTCTTGGACTTTTCCCTATAAATTTCTGATGAATTGGTAAAGCTGCACTAAAGAAATAGATTAGAAACTGACTGATCCCCTCACAATAGTGACCTCAATTTTGTAGATGCTAAGAATCACAAACTAATCAAACAGTCTTCTTCTTTTCATTAGAGACAAGCATTTTAATTTACTTCTGATTCGTATTTATTTTTTCCCAAGGACCTTTTTAGATTCTATCAACAAGTAAGACCATTTTCCCTAAGGTATATTGTGATTTCTCAGCTCCTGAAGCAAAAAAGATACAGAGGAGGCTATGGCATAAGTTAATTTATTTACAAGTACCTGCTTCTACTGATTAATGTTTGTCTGAACCAGAAAGAATCTGATTTTGGGTTTTGTAATTTAAAATGTGAAAGCAATTCTGCTAATACAAACTTTTCTTTCTCAGGCATGTCATAGCTATTTTACAGTCCACAGAAGGTAGCAAACTGTCTATTTTTTTGTCCTTAAACCTAACCCCTGATGTTGACCAGCAATATGATGTTGGCCAGACATTTCAGGTCTTGATATTCCTACAACCTACTCATTGATATTTGCTAATGATCTTACTCCAACTTTACTGTAGTACAACTCAGAGTAAAAGCCTATATTTTTTTGCACTAGTTTCCCACACTGGGCACTAGAATGACCTTCATTATCATCCTTGGACTTTTAGGGAGGAGTAATTCCCCTTTCTGCAAGAACTTGTGGACAAAATTGTATATTCTGCATCAGCTTGGAGGACAACCTACTCAATCAATGCTCTCCATTACTCTAAAATGTAAAAAAAAAATAATTTCCTTTGCCTTCATCAGCATCTGGTGTTTTCAACTTTAGCATGCCCACCTCCCCATTAATTTACCAGAAACAATGTCGAGATGAAGCCAACTTCAGTTTGATGATTGTAGAAATTCAACATAGTGAGAAAGCTGTGAGGAAGCCTATAGCAGAGTCATAAGGAAAAGCATAGAAACATAAAATCCTAAAGGAAACACAAGGAGTTGGAGGCCAGCATCTGGAGACTGGGAAAGAATGCCCAGCAGAAACTCATTGTATGTCTCCTTGACATAGCCCAGGAGCTCACTGAAGCCCTTGGATATCTCTTACATCTGTTAGACAATGAAGGATTGCTTTATACTTGGAAACCAGATATATTTTAATCACAGCATCTCTTTCTGCATGTCTAATTGTGTCTGAACAGTATGACAGAGTTTCAAGAGCATCCTGCACCATCAGCAGGATAAAAATCCTAAGGACTGGTCCCAGTCTATCTGCCAACCAGACTGATGAGCAAGTGAGAGACAGATTTCTCTTTGTTCCTTGTGCATTTTTCCAAAAGTTTTAATAATATCAGGATATGTGCTGATATCTATTACGCTTTATTTGGTGTACAATTTATGAACAGCTGAAATGCTATCCACCATCGCTACCAGGACCTTACATATTCTCAGTTTTCATCGAGAACAATAAAAGCTCTACCATAATGCCAGTGAATCCAGGGAAAGGGTTTCTATTGGCTTGGGTGGGGGTGGAGTAGTATCCAAGTGAGGTAGAAAATGATTTTCTCTGTTTTCTGTTTATCAGAAATTAATCTGAAGAACAGCTGACTTTTAAAGAATAAATAATCTAAAATAATGAAAATCGTTTATTCAGTGTAATTGCTCTGATGATATAGAAATATTCCAGCCCAGGATCTGACTAATTAGTGTGAAAAAAATATTTTGGACTGGCTGAAAAACTTCTTTCCTTTTCCTCGCTATTAAATTTCAGTTCACATTCCTTAATAATGGAATGTAACTTTAGAAAATGCCCCCTGCACAAGAAAAGGGATAAGCAAAACTATACATGCACCTCTGAGATTAAGGCATTGACTGAGTTCTCTGTGTTTGTATTCAAAAGTATAAAGAATGGTGCAATTTCCTCTTCTCCATACTTCTAATTAACACTAAGCTATGCAATGTTCTTTCAGTGATCCAAGTTAACTGAAATTTGAGACATAGCAGCTTAAGTCAGCTTTGTATTCCTAAAATTGAAAACAGCCCACCCTTGTAATTTAATTATTTCTGGACATCTTACCTACTTGTGCCTATGCCTGCACCTAATTTGCATTCCACAGTTATTTGTTTTTAAATGTCATGCAGTTAAGCACATCTTGGACGTACTAAGGTAAAACAGCAAAACAATTTCTACTTCCTCAAAAGTTTTATGAGTTTTGAGATCTAATTCTCCCTCAAACTTCCAGGACTAAGGTTGTATTGCTGTTCATTCAGATGGAATGGAAATTTGTATCTCTATTTTGAACAAATATGAAAACTTTACCAAAAAAAGCTATTTGTGACAAAAACTTTACACCCGATCTATTAAAAAAAACAAACAAAACACTTGTGCATCTATTTGCTACAATGCATTATGGCCTATCAAGGACAAAGAAATTACCATAAATAGTCAGTAATAAACAGAATATCAAGAGCATATGATGGGTTGTAAAGAGTTACTGCTGACATGCACATTGGTTTGTCACAATGGACTGCGGAATATATAGTACTTGGTGGAGTTTACTGCAAAATATTTCTGGAATGCATTGGACTGATTACACAGTAACAGACTGACCAACAGAGTTAAAGATATTTGACTGTTTAAAACATCACAGGCTATTTATAAAATAAAGCCTTTTACGGAGTTAGCTCACAACTAATAAACTAATATCTTCTTGAGGTCAAAGATGCAATTTACTGAGCTCCATCTAATGGGGAACTGTGTGTTTAATCTAGTTCTGCCAGCCAGGCTGATGCTGCATAGCTGTCACCCATTGCTGTGGACAGTGATTGTGAGTTGAAAACTCAGGAAGCATGCAGAACATACTGAATTTTCTACAAGGAACTAGGACCCATCAGATATTGAGGATACTGAATGTCTGGGTAAGAGTCACTCAGTAGCCCAGACTCAGAGTCTGTATTTCAGCAGTATTGATTTTTGGTGGAGTCCTTTTTCTAGCAGCTGTTGTGGGATAGAGGAGCTAAATCTTCCTGAAATTAATCCTAGCTGACAGTACACTGGCCAAGGTACACAGGTGTGAGTGCTGGATGTAGATCTGGCTCACAGACCTCTAGTGCTCTGAGCTGCCTCACACAGGATGCATCCCTCATGCCAATAAACAGTGTAAATATCTCCCAGTCCTGCTGTAGTTTATGTCTCTCATATTTTAAAGTGACTCCTGAGACTCCTAAGCAAGGAATTGGAGCTGTCACATTTTTCCTACCCATCTTGGTCTTAAAACAGCTGTGTTTTCCACTCCTCTGGTTGCTCCTTGCAGGTTTTAATGAGGATCATCAAAGGAAAACACACACTCTGCCTGAGGTCTTTTTTTTGCCCTCCACACACAAGGGAGATGTGCTCACTGGGAGGGTGTGAGGTGTTTTACAGCAGCAGGGAAAAGGCAGAGGAGAAGCATATGGCAAGCAGGAGAGCATCTTGCTGGCTGGAGGCTGCCCATGTAGCTCCACCAGATTTTGTCATATTCCACCTTTTGTCATTAGGGCCACCCCATCTGATACGAAGCCCACTGTGTTTAAAGACCGGGGAATGTGCATATTGGGGACCATGTGTATGAGTGAAAAGAAAACTTGCTATTTTGGGAAAGGAGATTTCACCTGACTATTGTTGTGACTAATTCACTATAGGCTGCACCATCTGAGTGCTTGATTTTTGTAAGAAAATTTTAAAGAAACTAAACTCTTCTCACAGCATGTTTTTGAAATGTGAAAGTATCATTATTCTTGCTGAGAAGTCTCCGGGCCAGATGCTGAGAGATGCCTGTACCTAAAGGAAATCAGCAGGATATGTCACTAAGCACCTTTAGGACCCAAAGCCCAAATGTCTGCCCAGGATGCGAAATCCAGCGAAGTGCCCGAGTTGAACCCATATGGACTAAGTCTCAACCCAGTGTATTAGACACAATTCCTTTTTTTTACAGAAAAAAAAACCAAAAAACTTATCTCCTTAATTCATTGAACAGCTTGAAAAATTTTGGTAAACATATGTAAACAATTTATGTAACAAGTGATACTGCAGCTTCACATTGCCCAGTTCATTCAAATCTGAACACATGACATTGTGTACATAGGGATTTGTAGGCACAAAGGATATTATTACTGTTGCCATGCATTGTATTTGCATTGTGATTTTCCTTAAATGTGCAGCATTGTTTTGTTAAGCAATCAGAATGCAAATACCACTGGCACAGCTAGAATACATTCAAGTGCCCAAGTACACAAAGAATGCAAACTGTGCAGTAAAGCACACAAAGCCCAACAAGCTCATTAGTACCATACTGCAGTGATTACAGAGCAAAGTGCCTTCTGAGGTGCAGTAGTCAGGCTATACCGAGGAAAGGCTTTGCAGTGTTTTAATGCAATGATATTTTTAATGCAATGTGTGCTGCCACAGTAATCATATTTCACCAGCATAAGCTGCTCTCGGAAAGAGGCACTATTGTCTGCTTGTACCTTGCCTAGGTATCATTCTTGATTAGCCATTAGGCACTGCATAATAGCCATGAGGATGAGGATAATTATTCTAAGGATAAGAATTATGATTGGCCAGACCAAAGCCCCATCTACCTCTGAATCCCTTTTCTGATAAAAGTCAGAAGTATATTTTTAAGCAAAAAACACGAGAAAACAGGTGTGTATAGAGTGGTATGGCCTTTGAGATTCCAGCAATCTGCAGTTAGGATGTGAAAACTGTAACTAGACTCTGTGGGGATCCTCTAGTGGTTTGATTTGCTTCATGGTCTCTGTTGTAACTTTATGACTCAAAACCAGATAACCAAGATAACAGATAACACACATAGAAAAAACACCACACACTGTCCTTATATGCCACCTACCACTGAAAGATGGTGCAGGTCTTCAGTATAGTGATTTGAAAGGACTACTGAGGGAAAGGTTAAAGTTTTAAAGGAAAGTCACCATGTGACTGTCATGGTGTCAGAAACCATGTCAACGCTTCTTTGAGAGAGAGGATGGACTAAATGTCTTCCTGGTGCTCTTTCCTGCACTGATTTTTTTCATGAATCTATGATTATTCAGCTGCTATAACAGTTAGAAAGTTCTGTTTTAATTAGTCTGAAATAGGAAAATGTCTTTCATTGTGCTTGAAAAAGTAACACACATAATGTTTCATCTCGTGGAACCAGATGAAGACCTGTAAAAGTTGCGGTCATGTAAAGACCATAGCTCTTCAAGAAGCCCTAGCCATAGCCTAGGAACTGAACAGCCATATGTACATCTTCTGGCCATGAGCAGCACAGAGAAAGGTGTGATTTATTTTAGCAAAAGCATCTCTACATTATTCACCAAACAAAGGTTGTGGGTCTGGTGAACATTTCTGCAGAGCTTCTTTCTGCACTCTAGGGTATTCTTAGCAACTGATCTGAGCTTCCTCCTTTGCAGCAGGACCCATGCAATAAATCAGACTGGTGTGCTGGAAAGAGAGAATTTAAGTATATAGGCAGGGACGATGGTGAAGCTAACTGCAAAGTGCTCCATTAAACATATCACCTCAATGTCTGCCCTCAGAAATTCATGTCTCCAGGGTGATCTTCTCTTTTGAGAAGTGGTCCTTTCTATAAGGCAGGAAGCATTAGGTATGCTCATATCTCAGTCAAAGAGTTTCCTACACAGTGCCAACAGTTATTCAGCAGTGCTCATTATGCAGGTGAGCTACATCACAGCGCTGCTACTCTGCAACACTCTGCAGATCTCTATGCACCATGTGCACAATGTCTGAAATATAAGCAAATTTATGCTGCACTCATCCTTTTTGTGGTTATTAGTGTCACTTAGTATCATCTTCCTCCAGCAAATTGACTCACCAAGCAAAATGCACAAGAGCACTTTAAAGCAGATCATATTATCACGCCTACTTCTTCTGGAGAGCCAAGTGTCATTACTACTTTTCACAAGGAATAACTGCCTAAACTGTTTCACATTCTGCAGTGCATCAACAGTGCTCTTCCTCCACTCAGTCTGCAGCTCAGAAGAGTGATGGAACAGTAATGCATGTCTATCTCATTGTTCTACATGGAGAGATAAAATCTAGTGCTCACTTTATGCCTCTTTAAAAGTTAGGGTAATTGTTTCTGGAGTCTTTTCATCAAGATATGCAGTTGTATATCACCTCTAAGCCCCTGATCATATTTCAGATGTCAACAAGGCATTTGCATTAAAATTACTGTGTTTACTCAAAAGGCATATTAGAGGTTCCTCTCTCAACACTACTGACTAGATGACATATCCCAACTGCACAGTTAATTCCACAGTCAGGTGTAGAAAATAAGGACTAACAATGGCCAAGTGCTGATAGGATTTTACTTCCAAAATATTTTCAAATTATTCACTAGCACTGTTTCTTCCTCTGTGTGTATTTTCTAGAAGGTAGATGGAGTATCAAAGAAATACAAGGGTGCAGACTGCTAAATGGTAAGATTATGACTAAAAACATGAAATGGAACCAGAAACTAGAAAATAAAATATCAGAAAGAAGCATTTTGGCTAAGAAACAGAATGAGAAGAGGTGCTAAGGGTCAAAATTGAGAACAACCAGCAATTTACTAAGCTGAAGAGCAAAGCCAGAGCCCAGTAAAACTCCATATTATATGTTTAGAGCTGAGATGAGAAGCTGACAGTGCTTGAGCTAGACAAAGTATGGCCACTCAATGTCCAGAGATGAGGATTAAAAAAACTTGAAAATAACCAAAGGAATAAAATTGTAGCCAGGGATTACATTATGCAACCACACATTGAGAGAGCTTCTTAAGCTTGGTTGCTACAGCTGTGTCTACTCAGAATTTTATGTCGGTCACCAGCCTTCTGAGACCCTGCCTGTGGTAGCCTAGTGGCTTTTTGCACTTTGCTCAGCAGTGCTTGTCAAGAGCCATCAGGAAAACCATCAAAGTACACACTTGGGCTCAGATCTCAGTGACTTTTGATGGGACTGACCGAACTGTGTGCTTTAAAAACCCACCCCTAGTTCTCTGCAAAGTGATGGCTTCCCACATGGTCTGTTATGCTTACAACTGTGAGTGTTTGGTGTTTTGTGACCTCCTCGCACTCATTATGACTCCACTTAATGTCATGGCAAAATAAGGGTAACGATTCTTTTTTTTT
>NW_005054297.1:11252702-11287367 GCF_000277835.1 Geospiza fortis
ATATATATTTTTTTTTTTTACAAATGTCTATGGATATCATATATTCTTGTGTTCATCATGTATTCTTATCTGACAGGCATGAAGAAGCTCACAATTGTCTGACCACTAAATATGCTCTTGACAATAAGGGAGAAAAAGGAAATTTAAAAACAAGCACAATCTCTTGAATTCTTGCTTCATTTATAATAATTATGGCTAGGAATAAAGATGAGTAATTCAGCCTTACTGTAAAATTCACTTAAGACCATTCAGTGAACAGAGAATGCCAATGTGTGAAGATGGCTGTTTAGCAAGGCACTGAAATAAAGTGGTGGCAAGAGAGGTCTAAGTCAAGACACAGAGCTGTCTTTTCTCAAACACAGTCATGAAATGAGGTCACAGTTTTGTATATAAGCCCTCTGTGGCTTCCGAGCTAAAAAAACCTAGAAAAATATTATCCCTCGCTAATGGAGCTTTTTCACCAAGAAGCACAGCATGTGCCCAACTCAATGTGCTAGCAGCTTTCTGCCCTCAATTCAGCTTACCAACTGTTAAACCATTCAAGGTCATACTATAACCCATTAGAGATGACATGTGACAAGATGATTTTTGATAAAGAGTAGAACTTTGGTGCTACAGAAGTGGCCAGGGAGAGGAGGTCTCCGTATGCAACCTGACATTTTGTCAGCAGCTGCTAGTCAGATATAAAAACATTTTATTGCCCTTGCATAGTCAGCCACATGCTATAGTTTCCTCTCACTCATAATATGTTCACTTTCATACCCCCCTGCATTTAACTGCAATAGAACAGCAGAATGTTTACATTACAGCAGAATGCTGCATGCTTTTATCTAAGGGTGACCTTGAGGATGCCTGGCACACAAGAAGTGCAGTGGAAGGCAGGCAAACACTTTTTCTCCTACACCTCTGCCATACTGCCTGTGTCCCCCACTTATATAACCCTTTGAATTTACAGAAAGGACCTTCGTAAATGCCCATTTTTGTGAGTGAATGCACATTAAGAACATTTCATGTGCATGCTATGAAGAACATGAAACCTAAGACAGATTAGAAAACTTCACTCTCCAAAACCAAAATTATTTTTCCCTTTATGTTCTGAAGCTTATTTGTAAGTCTCATGAATATTTTTAACTCTTTGGAGTGGGAAGCCTAAATTAAACATCAGTAGGGGACCCATTACTATTTTATAATCCTCTCTTTTGCAAATCGAAAGCAACAGTTTGCCAATCTTGTATTTAAACTTTCATGGAAAGATATGAATGAGTTAAATATGAGGGCCCAAGCAAGAGAAAAATACAAGAAAGCTACATTGTGTTGGGAAAGCCTGTCCAGAGAGTCAGAACAAGAGCTTATTACCAAATATACTTGTTTTAATATATGTATTATACTTGTTTGTACTTGATCTTAGATCAAAATAACATTTATTTTTGATGAACTAACAGTTTGTGCTAGTGACCATAATATTTTTAGATTTAGGAAGTACACACAAGAATAACATGGTCAAAAGCATCACCATGGCTATGCTGACCTTCAGAATGGAGAGCTGGATAATAATGAGGAATCTTGTTTCAAAGAAGTAGAAGGACATCTAAGACAGTTAAACCCTCTCAGTCAGCACAGAGACTCCTGAAGGACACCAAAATGGGAGCACAGCACCAGAATGTACCACTTACTGGAAATCCCTTGGGAAGAAGGTAAAAGGAAATTGGCACAGAAAAACAGAAAAGCAAGGGAAGTTACTGGAATTAAGATTTTAGCATTCAAAATTATGAAGACTGGAATTAAGATCATAGCATTCAAAATTATGAAGATGTCTCTCAGTGAAGAAAAGGAAGAAGTTACAAATTCTAAGAAAACATAAAACTATAATTAGACTACCATTTGCTTTGTAAATGTTGTGGCAAAATTTCAAGGTGTTCATTTCCCCCATAAGTAATTTGACTTGTCTATGGCATCAAAAGACAAATTGATGGCTCCATTCACTGCTTCCCCTGCCATTCATATCATGCAGATCAGTATGAGAATGAACATAAAGTGCTGCAGAATAGAGCCATTTTATACTTGTTTTAGACAGTAAGAATGATAATAGGAAGTCTAGGACAAAAAGGGATCTACATATTTCTAAACCATCTTTTCTGAACACTACAACTCATGCAGCCATATGAATCTGTCCCTATTCAGGTACGAGAATGCCATTAATGCATGGTAAATCAAAGTGCCTGATTTTTATATCCATACTCTGCAGTCACTTGACACATTTTTCTGTGCCTTATTACTGTCAGATTTACTCCCTGATACAGCAGGGCCAAATTTATCATGTTTACAATTGCTGATGTTCCAAATTCACACAATTCCCACTCATATGAAACTAGATCCTGCCTAGTTATGGCCACAATTTCCTCCAGGGTCATGCCTCCAATTTGGCCTCTCTGTTCCCATTTTCATAGCCTTGCAGTAAAGAAATGGATAAATGCAGCATTTTTCCATAAAGGAGTTGTGATTTTTAGAGGAATTAGCTAAGTATACAGTACCTTTTGTTTACTTCTCATGAACTCTAGTCTGAACCAGTTCTGCTGGAATTGAGTAAAATGAATTCCAGAATGGCTTGCATAAGTGTTCTTAAAAAAAACCCAAATCCAAATATGACAGCAATGAGAAATATTTTTACCAAAGGCTCTTGCAATTCAGGAAGAGAGTCACTAGCTTGAGGACAAACTGATCATGTAATTTACCTCTGAACTGAAAAGGATTAGGAATACAATTAATTTTGTGTATTCTAGAACAGCTTTGCCATACTAAGCTTCTGCCTAACTGCTTGCAGCATCAGGACCCTTTGTCCCAGAATCACTGGCCCACTGTCTAGGAAGAAAATATTTAAAAAATATTTTTAATATTTTTAAACAATTCAATAAAGAATTGAAAACAATCAATTGAGGATAATCAAGATCATAAGAATATGCATCAAGAAGAAAGGCACCATAAGACACTGAAGAAATAATCTGGTACCATTTATTTCCCTCACATTTCCATTTATTTCATCCATTTACTTTTCCTAGCTCTTTCTACACCTACCTTCATTTTCTCTTCTACTTCATACTTAGATTTTTTTATGTTGTGACTGCACTCATCTCCAATTCCTCTTGATGGCTTGATATGTCTAATACTATATTTTAAAATATCATCTTGTGCATTCTGTACTTTATTGCCATTATATAAATGTTTCATTCCCCTAAAACTAAAAAAAGGAAATAAATTTTTGAGGGGCAGGTGAAATGATGGAGATTTGTATTTTGCCTGTTCAAATACAGTTCTTTCAGGAGACATTTTTAGGGGTTGCCTTTACTTTGTTTGGTGCTTTCCTGCAGTTACAGCAGGCAGTGGTTTAGTGAAAATTTTAAAATAAAACATTACTGTGCATTAAACACAGTACAATGGTGTTTTGGACACCAGTACCTCTTAAAAATGAAAAAGAAAAACAAGACAACATTCCTACATTCCCTCTGTTGTATCAGCCTGTTCCTGGCCAATTCTTCAATGTCACAAAACCGGGTCACTCAGTCTTCTGTCACAGAAAAAACCTCAAACTCAAACATGTAAATTCTGGACATTATTTAGTAATTATATAACATGACAAGGTGGTTTTTTAAAACAAATAAATGTGTATTTTCACTTGATTTACAATGTTCATTAAATATTTACATAATTGCATTCCAGTTATTCTCTAGCATATGTATTATAAATACTCAGAACAGAATTTTTAATTGTAATTATAATTTATTTCTTTTTTTGCACTTTTACTACCTTCTCAATATAATTTCTTTTCTTTAAGCTGTAAGACTGTCAAAACACCATTATTTTAAGGCTATCTACCTGTTAGCTTGATTTTTTATTTCATTACCAGCCATTAGGAAAAAACAGTAAATCATAGAATCTAATTTTGTTAATGGAACTTACCTCTAGGCAATCTGAAAATAAGTAAATGAACCCTTGTCCCTCCAACAGCTATAAACAGACTGTGAGAAGACTACCAGAAAATACACTCAGAAAACTGTTAGAAGTGCAAAAAGTCCATAAAGTAAAGCACATGGGTATGCAATCAGGAGCTGCTGTCCTTCCATAGCCAATGCAGACGTAAAAATTTTGGACGCTGACAAACTGCACCATCCAATAATAAACAGAGCTAACACAGTTCCTGGGGTCCCCCTAGGAGAAAAAAAAAAAAACAAACAAACATGACAGAGTCCACATATTACTAAATGTAGAATCAAATCTTACCAAACTCAAGTTCATGTCTAGTGGCATGTCATTAATGGGTAACACCTAACGGAAGAGCCAAGAACTAACTGACATAATGAAAGTCAAGCATGACAGCAAATGAAAATTGTAACTATAAACAGAAAAATAGTATGTTCAGCATGGATAAAAGCTTCCCCAGAAGTACTGCTAAGAGCACTGTACATTTACAAATAAATCTTCTGGGCCTCCAGCAGATGCAGCTGCTTAAGTTTAATATTAAATTTAGCCAAGTTTCTATTTCAGCCAAAATAATCTCACAGAAGTTGTTAGGTTCTAAAATGGCCCTACAGACCTACTCTTTCATCAGAAAGCCTGATGATGTGGAGGGATTGCATTTTTGTAACACAGAGAACAGATTTTAAGGGTGCCGTAGACACTCAGGAGAGGCTCTGAAAGACTCACACCAGCTGGATGGGCAGAAAGGTCTCCCAGAAAAAGCCTGACTGGCCTTTTAAAAAAATGAGCACACTGAACACAAAGTAAGGAGTGGGAAAAGAACCACCAAGGAAAAATATTTTGCTTATCTCGGCATCCTTCTCTGCACATTGAAAGGACTGTAACTTTCCACCCTACCTCTTGGTGACAGCTGAGCCCATTTGAAGTTACACTGTGCCCCCTTCCAGGAGCAGGGAGGCCTGGAGAACTCATGATTATGGGACTATGGTTAAAAACCCACTGAAATACTCCTGCAGATTACAGAGGGCTCACTATTAAACCCTGTGGGAAAAAAATCTTGCCAATAAATAATGTTTCACATATGCTTTATTTGCACTCTATTTGCAGCCTGCTTCTGTAAAATGCATGAGATCATGTGCGTAATACACTGCTGAAGCACATAATGAGATAGCTACTTTACACACTTTAGCTGCATCAGTCTCAAGGACTTGGAAAAAGAATAAACCTCTGCCACTTCCTAAAGGCCTTCCTGGCCCCCCACTCTTCCAAAGCATCAGCATAACAGAAGCACAAGGGAAAAACTGACTGTGTATACATACTCAGGTAGGTCCTTTTATCAGAAATTATCTCCACTAATATAATTATTGCAACTAAACCATGATGAATAAAGCTGTCCTTATGCTATTGACTTAGTTGCTTAATGCATTCACATCACATAAAATAGTTGATTTCTTAGCAATCCAGCCACCAGGCCAATAAGGTACTAGGTGTTGCCAGTTCTTGGGCCTTTGAGGGAGGAAGGAAAGAATTGATTTCATGGTGACTCAGCACCTCATTGCAACTTCAACAAGTCAAAAATAAAACATTAAAGACCATGTGATTTAATATCCTCAGTTTAAGTGTTTTTTAAACCAGTATAGTGGCATTTAGGGAAATTCCACTGGGCTTTGCAAAGCCAGTTCATGGTCTCTCCTCCAAGGAGATGCTAAGTTGCTCACCTAAACAGTGAGCCAGAAATTCAGAGCTGGCAGGGATGGCTCTTTGAGCAGGTATGCTTGCTGGCAGAGGGATGGGGGGCAATAGGAACATACTGTGCAATGACAATTTTGAACTAACATAATGACTCTTAGGGGGCTGTCACAATGCAGCACAATTTAGAGTTGTGGCTGCTCTGCCTTGCACTGAAGTCCAGCGGCCTCTCATGGTTTGTTCCAGGATTGGCAGAGAGCAGAATGGAAAGGTGGCAAAAAAATCATATCAGGATCAAGAGGTACCTCTGTGCACTTAGAAATTCAGTCCTCAATCTAACAATGTGTTACTGCTAAAAAGAATGATTTGGCAGAGACCTTTCTGGCTGGCATGTCCATGAGGGTCAAATCCTCTAGATGGGAGAAGGGCAAAAAGCACAAGTCATGCTTACAGCGGCCAAGAGGACTGGGGCTGTACCGGTGTGAGATTGGGATGGAGTGACACATGTGAGTCGACCCTTTCCACTTCTCTTTCTCTCACATTTTTCAGATGCTGTCACCAAATAGGTTCTTTGCATCAGCTGGGTGTAAGAATTTCTTTCTTCATGCTTACATTAACTTCCCTCACTGTTTAGTTAAAGAAGTAGCTTTACCCCAGTTTGGGGACTTGATATTAAAGAATTGTTGTTGCCTTCTGCAGGAAAAAAGTCTATTGATATTTCTTCCAGGAAAACAACCTAATAAACTTGGGCTTGCACATGAAAACAGTATAGATGGACACAAACAAATCTAGTTTGATGCAAATTTGAATAAGAGAACTGGTATTCTCCTTGGTACTATTCAGTACCCCAAATGTTCCATATTTTGCTTTATTTATTTACAGGGAATTAGCTAATAATGAAAATTGAAAGTTATTAGATTACTATGTATCTTTGCCATAGATGAGTGCATTATCTTATGTATGCTTTTGGTGAAAAAAAAATCAGATTATTTCTTTGAACTTTGAAATAGAAGTAATGTTTTTTATAAATATTTTTTAAAATCATAAATGTATTGCTCTTTCTTTTACCATTTAAAATATTTTTTAAAATTAAAAATAATGAAATGTATGTTGGATTTTAAAGTTGACACTTAATTTTAATAGCATGTTTGCAATAATTAACCTTGGTACTTGATGTGCTCAAGCAGTTTCATATACCAAACGAGAAAGGGCAGCAGAACCCTGTCAGTAGGTACTTAATTTTAGCAATTCATTTCAGAAATACCAGTTCATTTTTGTCAAGGCTATCACATTTTCGTATTTATAGATTATTAAAAAATGAGCTTTCTGTAAATTCACAGCATTTTACAAACGTGTAGTGTCTGCCTGGGGATTCCATGTACAGAAAACAGTACCCTGCACAGTTGTAACAGCTGGTTTGGAATTCACCCCATCTGTCTTATGATTATGTATCTGCACATTTTATTAGGCTGGATTATTAAACAGGTTAATCAAGAAAATATGGGAAGTGTAGGAGAACAGAGAATAAACAGCTTCTTTAGTGTCATCATCCATCTTATCAAGGACAGCTCAGAAACACTTTAATACATGGGATATGGTCAGGTTAAGCCATCATAGCCCCTCAGAAACATGCAACAAGAATTTTTTCCAAAAATTCATTCCACCATATAATTTCCTTAAAATATAAATACATAAATATACACATATGTAAGAATGATGCTTTTCCAAAGAAAACAAACACAGGCATTTTCTCGTTCATCAGCTGCAAGGTTCCATATGTTATAGACTGGAGAGTTAAAAATATGAGAAAACAAAAAAGACTAAGGAGGGAAACCATCATTAATAACATGTTAACAATATACAAAAGCACTGCTCAAGGCCTTCAGGCAAGATCTGGAACTTGCTTGTACTTTGCTGTGTGTGAACAGGGAGATAAACACTGTGTCTCAAAGGGCTTACTGAATGAGGGGAAATAAGAGGCTTGCCAAAAAGTTTCCTATTCAGAGATTATGACTGAACAACCCCCCACATGTGCACAGATAGCAGATACATACACCACTACACATCTGGTTTTTCAAAGTATTCAGTTTTTTTCAGGCTTGCAATTGCACCACAACTATACCTCAGAATATACAAGTCTACTTATATCTTGTCTGAATTATCTGCATCATTAACGGTAACTCGGCTATTTCATTCTGTCCCACAGAAGTCAGTAGGAAAGGAAACATAAAGATGGGAGGCCTGATGTTATGAACAAAAAAGAACAAAGAGAACAAGCTATATAAACCCAAAGTTCAGCAATTGCTTTTAAAATTGATACCTGAGCTTGGCTCTGCAAAACAAAAATCACAACTGAGGCTGCTGCTAAAATCAAAAGCACTCTCAGTCCAAATGGAAAGAAGTGGAGTTGAAGACTCAACAAAATGAATGCATACAGCCCTCTCAAATACAGTCCAGTTTTGTCTGTTTCCACCTATACAAAAAACCAAACTGGTGTTACAGTTTCAGAAACCAAAACTTACTATGTGACCACTTATAAAATGTTTTGCACAACACCATCCACCTGACTTACTGTCCTTCACAGGATTCCCATTGCCATAGGCTGGTACTTACTGCAGTGAGAAGAGAACTGCAGCAGAGGACAGGATGACCATGGGCAGCAGGCAGTAGCCCAGCACACTTGCAACACAGCCATGAGAGACTCCTGAGACGCTCATCAGGTTCAGCCGGGCATGCATGGCAAGGCACCCGATGGCACTCATCCCGTACACGTAGCCAAAATGAACTTTCCCTGCCTGGAATAAATAAGAGGAAGCATGAACTGACAGAAGTGAGTGAAGTGATCACTAAGTGCTAGCAGAAGACAGATTTAGGTTTAGGTTTGTTACTTCTT
The DNA here is from genome assembly GCF_000277835.1 of Geospiza fortis. Lineage (NCBI taxonomy): Eukaryota > Metazoa > Chordata > Aves > Passeriformes > Thraupidae > Geospiza > Geospiza fortis. The sequence continues at coordinate 11,261,257 of NW_005054297.1, forward strand.
TTTGTTGACACTCTCTCTCTGCTTCACCTGCATCAGTTCAGTTGTGAAACACAGATGATACTTTTGGGTGATTTTTGCATAAAAATAATTCCAAGGTGCAATTGACAAAATGTGCTTGTTGCTAACTTAAAGTTACAAGGTTGATTCTTCGTGTTAATGTCATTGGGCTCTGAACACAACTGGAATTGGTTGGGAGATTTGGGAAAGTTTAACTGGCAACAAACTAAGAAGAAATTATGGAAAGCATATTTTAGTCATTAAAAATCAGTTTAGGCTCAGGAAACATCTTTTCAGTAAGTGTATATGGGGCTGTGAAAAAGTGCCCTAAGTAATATGATGACCCAGGTTACCTGATGTGCTTCACATTTTATTACAAACCTTCAGCTACAAGCAGGTCTGCAAAAAATTGGGAAAATTTTGCTTAAACTATGGTGTTTTTCAGGGCAAATGTGACTGGTTTTTCCCTTGACTACCATGAGAAGGATACATTTCTGTGCTTAGACCAACACAACATGTTCATTTCAACATAAAACTCAGCAGTAACTGTCAGTTTATGTTCTTTTTTTGTTCTAACAAATGAAAAAAATCCCAGATTTTTTTTTCCTTCTAGGTTTTATTCCTTTGTTTGAATTTATTGCCTGTGAAAGGTACCAGCCTGGCAGCCTGAAGCTTGATGTTTTCTAATTTATACACAAAGCTAGTAAAACAGGCAACTGTGGCCACAGCACCACCAATTCCTTCATCTCCTGCCATCATTTTGAAGGATCCCTCCAGGCATAAGGGCATTGTTCACTCCCCAAAATAAACCACCACAAAAGACTGTTAAATATGTTTTTGTCTCTCTTCAAGCTTCTAACAAATTAAATGCTGAAAGTTGGCTATACAATACTGTCATTTTTACATCTGTACATGAGAAAAACATTTCTAAATCAGAAATCCATTCTTTTTCCTGGAACTTTGAATCCTAATGGTAGAATGCACCTGTAAAGGAGAAAGTTCAGACCTGGAACTTAACCATTAACTCAGAACCATGAGTGAACTTGAATGAAGGGCCACTATGCATCACCTTCCTGACACATAATAAGGTGTATGTACATACATAAAACACAAGTGTGCTTGTTCATACACACACACACACACACACACAATCTACATGTTGCACACACTATATATTATATATATAGATATATTGTATATGATAAACCATAGAAGACTCAAAACTAATAGAAGGTCTCTGTTTCCTAATAATGCTGTGGCTTATTGTTGGATTCTGTTGTGATGGATTAGGTGGAAACATTGTTGAAGCTTTTATCATGTTTTGTGATACTTGCTAGTTTATCTCCCATGATGGCTAAGGAGGATTGAGAAGACCTCTGACTTCACTTATCCCTACATGTTAATGAAATCTGGGGGAAATCAACCTTGAGGACCCTTTTCTGACCTCTCTTTCTGTATCCATGCATATGGAAATTGATCACTGGATGCCAGCAGTATTTGAGCTGGACAGACATAGAGCAACAGTATGGAGAAGGCCTGGTGATGACACAGCTTGGAAGTCCTGATGCTGCAGGCTGGTGCCTCCAATCTCTCATTGGAGAGCAGTTCATGAATGTGAAATGCACCCTGAGTTAATCAGACCTGACTTTACATCAGCACCATTATCCTGTCTACACATTGACCTGGCTCACTGCTGAGCTCTCCTCTGCTTCCAGTCCTCAAGGTTAAGTCAGACCAGCCAGGCTGGCTATATCCTTCCAGCATCCTGGCCTTTTCCCCATTACTGTCTTCCACCATAAAGAATAATCTATTCCTGAAATCACAGCATAAGAAATCTTCCTACTTAGGTACAGACTTCTTTTGCTGGCATTTGCATACTAGTGGTATAAAATAATCAGGAAAAATTGCTTGAACAAATAAAACTAATGATAGCTGGAGATAGTGTGGGAGAGCAATGCTAGCTCAGACGATTATCAACTAGTACTTCAGTCATTAAGGATATACAGTAAGTTTAACACTCACAATGTCTTGGGGCAGCCTTTGCTATACACCAACTAAATAAAGTTCTGTCTCAAAACAGATGCATCAACTACAAGCTATATTTTAGACTGTTTGTTTCAGTGTATATAACTACACAGCACTATTTATTTATTAGCTTTGTTTAAGATTAAAAAATTCCTGAGCCAGAGATGAAGGGAGCACTAGCACCAGCAGCTAGCTGAGATCTCCAGTTGGTGAAATGTTGGATTTGTGGTGCAAGGATATGAGAGAAGGAAAAAAAAAAAAAAAGGCAGCTGAACATGTTGGTTCCGATTTTATTCTTACTTAACATATGCAAATATATTGACTCACACACACGGGAATACTCCCAGTTCACAGTGATGTAAGCAAAACCAGAATCAGGCTTGATTGGTCTGACAGGCTTTGATGAATGGAAAGAGCTAAATTTGTCCTGTGGAAGGAGCAAGGTTAGCAGAAAGTCAGACTTTGTGTTCTTGCTTGCATCTGCCTGGAGTGGGTACTACCACTGTTGGCTGGAGAGGATGGGGAAATCTGATTTCATTCAAATGACAGTGTAAAATGCAAAGCAGCTGAGATTTGGGCTTCTGCTAAATTAGGGGCTGCCATTGTTTCTCAATCTACAATGGAGCTGCCCTGTTTCACACTAACGTGAGGAGGAACAAGTCCTGCTGCCAGGCTAGCAGCCCTTTCCTCTTTTTCTCTGAAAGGATGCTACCCTTTGAAGAATATCTTTGCATAATTTTCCATAGTTAAAAAGCTGAAACTAAAGAAAATGTATACATTATTTTTAGAAACAAGCTCTCAACCAAATTATGTTCCTGGTGCTATCAGAAGATACTTATTTAAGTACAGAAGGATATCATAGTTTACACAGCTGAAGACACACGTTAGTATTCAAATACATCTGAGATAAAATGGTAGGCTGAATTTTTAAGATAAACCCAAAGGCTTACTGCTGGGAAGTTATGGAACAAAAACACTGGATTGTGTCAGAGGTGTTCTGCTGCCCTAAAACTGGAGCATTGAAAATACTTGGTTTTCTAATGACACCTAAAATGCATAATATCACAGCAAAAGTATGATAATTAAAGTAATTTATTTCAATAATAATAGTTTAATAGTCATTATAACTGTTGGCTATTCAGGGAGAAAAGTCAACAGGAAACATTTTTTCTGTTCTTTCTTTTAGCTTTCCTTTCATTTTCTTGATTATAATTAATTCAACTTTCTCTTTTTACTACCCTCATACATTTATTTCTCCAGGTGGAAAATAGCCTGTCTTCTCTAGCTTCCCACCTTCTTTTCCTTTTATTCCCTTTCCTCCTGCCCTTCCACCCTTTTAAAAGATTTTTATTTTTATAGGAACATAAATAATAATACTACTTGCCATTTATATAGCAGTTTGCACATTCAAGGTACTGCACTGACATTACAAATTGAGTAAGAACTTTCAAGAATCTTCTGATTCAGCACAATTTATCACAGAGGAAATGGAGAATTAGAGCCCCTTTCCTCTCACCTCAGTTGCAGGGCAGTAAAGCCCTTCCCAGAATGGTCCCACCTTACTGCTGTCTGATGGATTGCTGTTGGCAGTCAGAGCTGTACTTCAGCAACACTGGAGAGCCCCTGTTGCCAGGGATGTATAGATGAATTTGGAGCTCTGCACAACCCTGTTAACTTTCCTCCTGTAGGAAAGCTACATTCATACAGAAGAAGGAGGTCAAATACAGGCTACTATATTTTGTTAAGCAGACAATACAGAACAAAGAATATAAAATAAGAATAAAAATAAGTACTAGCAAAATTTATAGGAAGGCATTGCAAATTTAAGGGGGTGGGTGGAAAAAGACTCTTTCAATTTCTTTTTTCTCTAATTATTCTAGTTGTATAAAGATTTTTTTTTAGTCTATCTGTCTCTGCACTCTCTAAAATAACACTGAAAGAAGATAATTCCAAAAAAGTAGCAAGAGCGTCAGCAAAACTGGGCTGGCCTGCTATTCCTTTTTATTCCCTCCTTTAAAACCTGTTCAGAGCCTTTCCAGATTATATATGGCACAGATCTGTCCGTTTGTTCATATTAAATCCCACCCTAAAAATGGTGCGGTCTCCTCTTTCCACTGAAGTAATACATCACTTTACCTGTGTCACCTTTACATTACATTTAAATTTTAAGCAGGTGCTTTGAAAGTAGGAAGAATTTTTAACGCATAATCCCAGAATAACTGGCAGCAAATGACTCTTTTTATGCTGGTACTACATCTTCTGCAGCTTCACACTCATTATCACCTAGGCATGAGCTTGTTAGAAAAGAAATCCCTGAAGATTTCTATGACATCCTACCATCAGCAATGTTGCTCCAAGGGCCAAACAGAAAACCATAGGTCCAGTGAGGTCTGTCTCATTCATAATGCTGCCATCTGCAGGCTTCATTGGGTTTAGAACTGTTAATGTTTTCTGCCATATATGCTCAAAATTGATCCCAAGTTCTGCAACAAGAAATTTCAGGATTTTGTTAATTGCTCACAAGAAAACAACACTTTTCCAAAACTCCATTAGACATCACAAAACTACAAACAAATGCTTCAGTGAAGATAATATTGTAGGATGACATATTTTGTATTAGGAGCATAATGTCCCTGCTATGTACTCAATATATTTGAGAGTAAGCTTTCATTCTAAATTGGAATATTAATGTATTAAACTTGATTTTAGTCAGTGAAGCAAAAAATGGCCTCAGCATTTTTGAGTTAATATTTGTTTTTCCTATATTTAAAACACACATATCTAATGGCACACCAACATCGATGTTGAAAAACACATTAATTAACAATAACTGCAGAATTTAAGATACTCTGCAACACTGAGGACAGAGATATATGCTTTAATTCTGGAAAATCTCACAAGAAATGTGTCTTAAGCCTGAACTGCCAAAAGCACTTAAAAATGACATTTTTTCCTTCAAGGCAAGTTTATACTACTTTATACAGTGCTTTATAAGTTTGGAGGGCTGTAGTGTGGTTGTTTTTTGGGTTTTGGTTTTTTTTGTTTGGTTGGTTTTTGTGGTTTTTTTTTTTTTTTTTTTTTGGGTTTTTTTTGTTTTTGTTTTTTATTTGTTTTGTTTTGTGGGTTTGGGGTTTTTTTTTGGGTGGGCGATGTTTGCATTTAAAAAGTAATTGGTGAGACTCCAGGAAACAGAACAAAATTCTGTCCCATTAAAGGTGATGGGAATCCTACAATTAACTTTGCTGGGGCAAATCTTTATCTTATAACTTCTGAAGAAACACTTCAGCTTGCACGAGTAATCATCTTCCCTGAGATTCTCCAGTAAGGGGAAAATTAGGTTCAGATCTGCTGCCAGAATGGCTGAGACTGACAATGATTTAGATCTGTTAGGAAAGCCAAGTCTTTACCTTGTTCCACCTCTACATCATCTTGAGCTCAGTCAAAACATTGCATATATAAATCTATTCTGCATTAAAATGTGTGGCTTTGGTCAGATTTATATGGTACACAGATAGGAATATCTCTAAAGCCTTGCAGATCACAAGCAGTTGTATCACAACATCCTTTTCCCAGGGTGAACAACATAGGGAGTTAAATGGCTGGGGGTTTTAGCAGTAGAGATCTAGCAGTTATCTATATCAAACAGAATGATCTTGCTTGCTTCAAGGCAGTAGTAATCCCTTTTGAGTAGTAGAAACTCCAGCTGCCTTCCAGTGTGCCAAACTAGCAGGCTGAATAGGCTCATTTTATATTATACTGAAATAATTACAGACAAATTCTCCTTTTTTCTAATACAGCACAAGTATTTTGCTAGCGGCAAAATCAGACACTAGCATTAGAATGGTCAATCATCATAAAGAATGACAATGCTCATATAGTTAAATGATCAACTAATTGAAACTGAAAGCAGCTTTCTCAATTCCTTCCCCACTGAAACAAGCGACTTAGCATCTGCAAACTACTAAATCTATTACTAGATATGCAAAAAAAGATGATTATCCATCTTCATTAGTTACAGATTTTCCAATATGTACTGAGGATAAACGCAAGAGTGGAAGCAATTTTGGAAACGCGAATGAATACAAAACTATTGTTCTGCTGTCATCTAGCGGTGGCACAGTATATCTGCTCTAGGCCACAAGGCTGCGGGAATCCAGGGCGGATTCGAAGGAGAAAATGCAGGTTTGGCTGACAGGAGCTTTGGCTGAAGCTCACAGAGCGAGGCTTGCCAGCTCTGCTGCAGTTTCTCTAGTGAGTTCCATCCTCTAGCTGGCAGAGAAAAGTTAGAGGCAGCCCCAGGAACCCTGCATGTCGTCTGTGGGATTAGTTTTGTTATACATAATATTGGCTTTTCACAAATATGAAAATGGATTTTGTATGTGTAATGTTAAAGTAACTTTGTTATAATGATATAGTTTTATTTCTGTTGTTAATTAAGCTAAGACATAGTAGTGAAATAGCTGATATAATGTACTTGTGCTAAAATACCTGCTTAGATGAGATAAAATCCAGTGCATGTATGAAGAAATCACCTGCTACAGATATGCCAGCTATCAGCACTCACCATCTCAAGACAGTGTGAGCCAGAACCAAAACTGAAGATAATGATAAAAAAAGACTGAAAGCACAACTAAAGAATACACATTCTCTAAAAAAGCAAATCCAAAGAGGAGATGTGCTAAACAATTCTTAGAACATGTAAACTAGTTTGAAGGAAAAGTTTACTATGCATAAGAGTCTATGAATATGCAAGAGGCTGATGTAAGGGACAAGGTATTTATAGGGGGTCCCCGAAGACAACAGTGTGCTCTTGGCTGAGTGCCCAGGTGCACCTGGCTGTAATAACCTTTGCTCTGCAGCCCTTGTCTCCTATGGTCCTTTATTAAACTTTTTAACTTTCACAAGAGTGAAGGTGTTTTTCACAGTTTTACCTTCTAGCAAAGGAGGTTCCTCGTCAAATCCATCAACATAACCAAGCTGAGAAGGAGCGTCGGGACTGTAGGCTGGCTGCAGAATGCTGCCCGAGTAGCTCTGCGGGGACAGCAGCATGTCTGATGGCACAAAGCCCCCGCCTGCAGGCTGCTCTTCTGCCTGCCTCCTAGGACAAGGAGCAAAGCACGGCCAAACTCGTAACTACAGCGAGAAACTTCTGTTATAGATGAATAATGAGATGATTGGCTCTTGCAATTAAGGGATAATTATTGTGTGAATATTAAGAAAAGCTTTAGCGATGTGTAGTTATGCTATTGTAGTTTAGATGTCCTCTGTTCTCCCCATAGTTCCCTTTTCCCCCCTGTGTTGTTGCCATCGGACAGCTGGGGTTGTCTAGGACAGGTAGGGGGGCACATGTGTCCCCGGCATGGGGCAGTTGGGAATGGAAAAGCTTGGTGCTTAGGAGATGCAGCATGACAACACCTGACCTCCAATCCAGTTACAAGAAAGCAGTCTCCACAGATAAATGGCAAAGAAGAGCTGACTGACAGACTTCGGGAGGGGCCAGGGCTGGCTTATGCAACCCCCAGGGGTATAAAAGACTGAGCATCCAGCTTGAAGATGAACCAGCCACGTGGTGTGCACACGGGCACTTTCCAGCGCTGCAACTGTTTCCTTTTGTTGTATTGTTGTTAAGGTTTAATAAACCTTTTAAAATTTTCAAAGTAAGCCGTTGTTTCTCACACGTCTTAGAGCTACTCACCACGTTCCACTTACTTTTCACCTATTTTCAGTGTGGGGAAGCTGGAATTTTTCTGGGTCCAATCCTCGCTGTGGGTAATGAGAGGTGAGCTCTGCTGCCAGTGCCTTTGCAGCTCCCTCTGCAAGCGGGCAGAGCTCCTTGCCAGTCTTCCAGAACCCTGCAGCCCCCCACACCCACTCCCACTGCTACTCCCACATCCAGGCACTTGGGGCTTTTTTGCCCAGCAGCCTGGTGACACTCCTCAGATACATTCAGATTTTTTTCCTTGAATCCCAGAAGGATCCTAAAGAATTTCCTGCAGTATGCAGCCCAAATTTCACATTAATAACATGAAGCTCAGTTACTCCTGTCAGGTAAACAATCTGTAAGACCTCTACTAATAAAAGTAGCACAAAATCAAATCCTTTAAAAAGAAAAATTCACTTAAAAACATTCTGCCTTTCTGAAAGTCTAGATGATGTCTTGAACTTCTTTCCTGCTGCTGCAAGCCCCAAAGCTGGCCCCAGAACCACCATCTGTTGGAGAGGGAAGCTGAAACAACACCCACACTTACTTTCTGCTTTCACAGAGGTTTTTGTCTGAGCCATAGCTGTTGCTGCCTTCCTCCTGGTCCTCTATGGTATAATTAGACTGGTAAAAGTCGATGTGAAACTGCTCAAAACTTGACATTCTGGTTGGAAAAATGATTGCAAATATCATAAATAGCATGTACAACAAGCCAAAATCTATGTTTTGAACTGTCCTAAACTTAAATGCCAAACTGTAAAGCCCCAAAATCAAGACTCTTTATGTAGAAGCTCATGATAATTTGGAAGTGATAAAAAAAGACCATTTACTTCCTTTAGCTGTAACAAGAGGAATTAATCTGCTTTTACTACAAATTACAGTATATTAATTTAAAAGTAGTATACCAGACTTCCTTTCTTGATACTCTTACAAAATATTTTTAAACAGATCATTTTCCTGCTTTCAATTAAAAAAATTGTGACCATATCTCAATGTTTAAAAATTAAGGTTTTAGGAAGTACTTTAGATTTCAAAAGAATTACTATTTACAATGTTTTGCAATATTATATATGACTGTCATAAAACAATATGAAAAAAACCCAGAGTTGTTTACAAAATCTGTGATTTCTGTTCAAGGACACAGCTGGCACATCAGTGGTAGCAGCGGAACATTCTTACTGGCCAGCAACATGACTGGTAAAAGACAGCATACTGGATGATTGAATTGAATCAATGATTGGATGATTCCTCAGTGAAAAGATATGCTAAAGTATATATTTCCTTCCTACTGCATGTGTTTCACCACTTGGCTAGCACTTAGGTAGTTAAGCCCTTAAAACCCACAGAGAAGTTACATAACCTGACTGAAAACCATAGCCACATCCAACTTACTTAGATTTTCATGTGAGATATTCATCTCTCCTAACATTTCACTTTTTTTTTTCACTTTTGTCCTCATTTCCAACTTTCCAAATGCCATTGGCAAAATATGCTTTGGACCTCGCAGTTATTCTTAGAGTTATCTCAATATTTATCAAGCACACTCTGCTTATGGGAAAGATCTTTGCAAATCTCATTGTAAGATAAAAGTGATAAAGATTACTATTTAATCAGGGACCTTAAAATGCTGCATATTAGAATTTCTGATTTTTTTCCCATTATCTGTCTAATCTTTGTGGACCTATTTCCTTATTTTACCTAGAGTTCAAAGTAGAAATTGCTCTTATATTATTTTCTTAACTCCTGATCAATTGTGCAGGTTTTCAAAATAATTTTTACATTTTAAATATGAATTAATAGAAATTAATTTACCAAGCTATTTACTGTGGCTTTATTTGGAATTGCACACCACTTAGGCATTCTTTTAATGAATATTTCACACGGGGCATGTTTTAAGAAACTTTAGTTGGTAGCCCTACCTCAATATTCAGTTCCAGTAAGTATTTAATGTCCTTTGCTGTCACTATACAGGATGAAATAATTGCTTAACCAGGAATGGTTAACTCTGTATAACAGAGTTCAGAAAAGATAAATTTATTTTCCAAAAGAATTTGGAGTTATGATTACTTACGTTTTAGGATATTTGGTGAAAACTCCAGTCTGTTGAATTTACATGTTGAAGAAGACCTAAAATATCCTCTTGCTTCAACAGGGATGAGCTTAGTGCTATTTATAAGATTCTAAATTTGATATTTGAACAGATGCACATGAAGGAAAAAAACCTCACAACCTGTCAATATCAGGGCCAGCATTTAAGAAGAGCTAACAACAATGGGCAGAAAAGGGTAGGAACCTTCGAGGAAAAATGAACAAAATGAACAAATATTGTTCCATATATTCCAGCTCAATAATCTAGATTCCCTCTTAAGTAAGTATTTATGAAGATCTTGGTGGAGCCCTCATTAGCTGAGCTGTTGGACATTAAAAAGTGTAATATTACCTGTTAAAGTAGTGGGCTGAATACACTTATTTGAGGGCGTGTTTCCAGCAGCCAGAGCCCTGGAGTGGCTGTGGGATGCTCCCTGTGGGATGCTCCCTGTGGGATGCTCCCTGGGAACCCCACAGCAGAGGGAAGGAGGGAGGGAGGCTGAATGGCCTGCTGGGCCAAATCCCTCTGCTGGTCCAGTGCCAGGGCCCTGCTCTCCAGGGACATCCCCCTGCCCCACTGCTCCTCCAGGGGTTCTCTATGTTTGCAAAGCTGTCTCCTAAAGTGCAGTACCCACCATGCCAGGATCAGTGCAAGGAACCTCTGTTCCATAGTCCTGGCTACTAGGAAACAGCAGCACAGGCTGGATTTTTAAACAGATTTTAAACTTCAAAGATGACTTTTCAATTTACACCTACTTTTGTTTGACATACTTGACTAGCCACAAAAAAGGCTGCTTTTTTTGCTTCTTTATTTATTGGGTAGTTTCCCAAAAAGCACTTGGGCTGTTAAATTTAAAGAATGCAACATTAAATTATATGTATTATCAGATAATAAATCTATGCCTCAGATGCATATTCAATCCTGTGATGTTGAAGGCCAAATAATTCCATTTCATTAGCAGAACAATGATGAACTGTTAGCACATGACTTACATTATAGAAGAGTTATAACATAGCTGCATTTTAAAATAACTTAAAATGAAATTGACCAAGTTTTTGCTCAGTAAGTATGTCCAAGAAAGAGTTCAGAAGTAAAGAATGGTAAAAAGAAGAAAAATGTAACATTTGATTCTGAAAATTAAGGGTAATCTAACTACAGTAGTTATCGCAGCTATTGTTACGTCTCCCTTGTGTTTTGCTACTTCTAGAGTAACGGTTTATGCTGCTATGTCCACCAAGGTGAAGTTTCATTTTCAACTCTTAGCAAACTGCTAACCTCTATAATGTCTGATCATCTCAGTTTAGATAAAATGGCTTCATCTTTTTTATACTGAATCTGTGGGGGCAATGATACAGGATTAATTTCTGTCCCTCAGGAAGGTAATTTAAAAATTTCTTTTTAGGAATGGAAAAATTCTGATTTGCCTGGGTTTTGCCTGTTTATTTAAACTATAAAAGTGATTTGATTACTTTTGCTACTTTTTGTTAGAAATACAAATATATATACATCTATACAAAAACTGGGAATAATTATCAGACAAAAAAACATCACAGGAGAAATTTAAATAGAAAATTATACACATACATTACATTAATAACCCTGTGGATATACATGTATAAATGGACACATAAAATACAAAAATAAAAGGTAGTATTAGTTGGAAATGAGATGTAGATGATCAAAAAAAAAAAAAGTTTAAGTCGTTGATAGGAAAGTGACTGATAGAAATAAGGACTGCCCAAGTTCATTAAAGGCAGACAAAATTGTATTACTACTGCCATGCTCCAATCAGATGTAAAAATAAATGTATCAATAAAACAAAAAGATGCATTTATCAGAAATGCTAAAATCACCATTTTAAAATTCTGCATCTAATATAGAAGAAATGGTTAAAACCTTTATATTTTGTTGAGTAACAAAACAACAGGAAAGTTTGGGAAGATCAAAAATAAGCAAACATGCTATCTTGTAAAAGGCTAAATAAGATGCCTTGAGTAATTATAGGTCTATTCCCATGAGATTGATCCTAGCAAATTATGGGCTCAAATAATAACTAACTGCATTGATGAATCCAATCAACATGGGCTTTTGGAAGCGAGCTCATTTCAAAGCAATTTATTTCCTAACAAGATTTGTAGCTGGGAAAGGTAACCACTGATGACCCACATTTATACAAAGCCTTTTACTTTATTTTGGTTCAATAGATATGTAACCATCACTCCTTGGTGTGACACCCATTATACTGATTAAATAAGTGCTATCTGATGTGTCTCAAATGTAATTGGGGAGGAGGGGAGGATTTGCATTGATGCCTTACAGGACAGAATCTTTCCAAAGATCACCTAGCAGACACTCAGGTATGTCACAGGTACCTGATGTTCAGTCCACCACTGAGAGACCACACTAGACAAGGTTGTCACAGATGCATTAACATAAAGGAAAAATAAATTATTGCACTTGAAGGTTTTAGAACCGAATTTGAAGATTACTTTCTTTGAATGGCAGGTACAGAGGATGCTAATAATCTACGGGGAAGATAGTTTGGATGAGGTCTAATCCTCAAAGATAAGAATGAGAATTTAAGCCGGGGAATACAAAAAAGATGAAGAAAATTAATGAAAAATGTGATAATTTCTAGAAGAAATTAAAAACTTTTCTTAAAGGTTAACTCCTATGTTTTCATTTACCTACTTTTTCCATCTTTCCTGAAAAGGAAAATAGATGCAGCAAAAAGTGAAATGTCATCAGTTTTCATAAGTTTATATTTTCATTTTCAGGTTTCATTTTTTATGACATGGGATGATACTTCAACTTTTTTAAACTTTGAGGTGAGCATTTTTTGAAAAAAATAATAGAATTAAATGAGATTAAATGGGAAAAGATAGAAAAGACTATAGAACACTGGCTTTAGACTCAGCTATGTAACCCTACATTTATTACTCAAAGTAAGCTGATGAGCATGGCAAATCCATTATAATAATTAGTCAATAATTTTATAGTTTTTTGAAATGTAAAAATTGATCTTATTAAGGATTAATTCAGCAAGTCTTAAGCTTAAATTACTTACGTTTACAGGCCCCATTAATAATTTTGTAAGTGGACATTATTAAAATGTGCTCTTAAGGAAGAGAGGAAAATTTAATTGCAAAGAAATATACCATTTACTATGAAATAGGTTTTTTTTTAACCAAATTAATTACTTACATTATATAAAGTGGCTGCTTAGTGAATTTTATGTCTCAGACATATCTATTGCAAGAGATAAATTCTTTCCTGTAACCAGTCTTCAGAGAATGGATAAGATGAAAATAAAAAAAGAGAAATCTGAAGCTATTAGTGTTTTCTTTTTTATGCATAACAAGTTTGCTAGACTTGAACAAAAGAAGTGAGAAGTTACAGGTTCCTGCATGAGCAATTGTACCTATCAACACTCATTACAAATCAAACACACAATTCTCCAGCTAGTCATTATTAGGAAAAGACAGTAAAACAGAGGGCATCATTATATCACTGCATGTATCTGTGATTCACTGACAAGTTGAATATTATAAGCAGTTCTGGCTGTGCTCCCTCAGAAAGTATTTGGAAGGGTGGTGACATGCTGAGAGAAGAGCAGGGGAGGTGTGTGTGGAACAGGCTCCATCTAACAATAACCAGGTCAGGTCCTTGCGCTGGAGAAGCAATCATTAATAGGAGCTCATGAAACTGTGTGACAGGGACTGCTGGGTAGGGAAAAGCTGGGGCCTCTTTCTTCTGTAAAACAAACAAAATTCAAAACGTGTTCAAAACTAGGAAAAAAAGGGTTCATGAGTGACAGACTGCTGGAAAGCCATGTCAAAGGAAGTCATGCATGTTAAATATCTCTATGGATCTGGAACAAGTCCATGAAAGTTAAAACAACCAAGAATTACTGAATACATAAAAACACTATGCAGCTCAAGAAGCCAATAAACAAGAATTAGTAGAAGACTAGAAAAATATTTATGGGAAGAATTCACGATCATCCTTGTGTATTCATTCATTGTCATTGTTAAACAGGGAGTTCCTGTTTTGACTTACATGACCATTCAAATGCTTTATGTTTGTGAAGGAGGAAAGCAACACATAAGATTACAGATTCAAATCTAACAGGGAAGAAACTCACTGCATAAGACCATAACATCCTTAATTCTCCATGGGCTGAATTTGCTGACTTCCAACAATTGCCAAAACACTGCTTTGTATGACTTCTGTGATACCTTTCCTTCCACTCAGCTTCTACTTCTGACTGGAGTCCTTGTTCTCCCACCTCTGTTGTGAGTTAGCTGACTTCCAGTTTCAGATTCATAATATATATCTTCTCCATCCAGACTTTTTTCTATCAGAAGCACAAAAAAAACCAAAACCAAAACCAAGACAACAAACCAATGATTTCAATGAACAAAACCACAAAAAAAAAATCCCCTTCAGATGAAGCTTTTTTTGATGTATGAATCACACACAAGAGCTGGTTCCCAGCTTAATTCTCTAGCATGAGTGATGTTTTTATGTTTTGCTTAGTGTAGGTACCAACACAATTTCTTACCTCCTAGTAATTGCCTATTGTCATATTTGTAGAAACCTTATTAGCATTAAGAGCTCTCTCTCTGTTCAACACATTCAGAATTACTCAACAAATTCAAAATTGTTGTGGAGAATACCAAAACAGGTAGATAAGGAGCATGGTGCAGCAATACTTTGTCCTTAAGAAATAAAGGTTTGTATGAATTTGAAAAGATAGCAATAAATAAATAAATAAATCTCAATTCATTATTTTTTTTTTCTTGTATCCTTTCTGTTGTTTCACTCTAGCACAGTTTCTTTCAAATCTTCCTTCTCTTGGGGACAATCAATATATAGAGGCATATAAAGTACAATATATATTTACAAGTACAATATGTACGCATGAGAACTCAATTTGAAAAAAAATTACAATTAAGGATATAGAATAGAAAACTTGTTTCTTGAGGTAAACTTGTTTGAAGTGCAAGTATCTAATTATATTGGCTTGCATTAAATAAATATTCAGGAATACTGAACCAATAGTCAATGTACAAAAAATGCAATTTTTAAAATTTGTTGTTGTTGTTGTGGTAGGGCTTTTGCTCAATAGAATCTGAAGGGTCTTATGCAGGAAGGAGGTATCATCACTGGTAGACTGAAAATGGAGTTTAGGCAGCCTTACTAACTATTTATTTAAACAATCACAATAAAGATATTCAGCATTTCAGAAATGTGTTGCACATCTGCTTTTCATGGGCCTCTTGAAGTAACAAAACTGCAATAATGCATCCTGCATAGGCACAGTTATTATTCCCAAATTGAACTAGGAACAGCAGATATGACAATATTTAAGAAAAAAAGTTTCTTCTCTGTGGAGGTCACGAAGCTCCTAAGGGCAACTGTAATTATTTCTTTAGAATAAGCAGATACAGACTGTGTAAGCTATAAAGGTTTCAAAAGTGCAGTTACAGCACTTTGTGTCAATAATCTATGGATCACAAATTGCCTGAGGGGAATGTTAACTCCATAAAGTGAGTTTTACTTTTTTGGAAAAGCATATAAATGAATTTGGCATCCTTAAAGGGCTTCTCAGGCAAAATTTCAGCTTCTTGTCTGCGCCCAGAGTAATTATGTATATAGCAATACAGCCATGCTTGGAACCAGATGAAGAGCAGAAAAAGATGCTGGTGATTTGTAAAATTTGCAGTAGACCTGTCAATATATTTGCTGTTTTGTATGATTTTACATATGTAGTGATCTCATTGGACAGAAATGTTAAACTAAGAGAAGGCCATAGATTAAAAGCCTTTGTTGCCTGTTTCTATTTTGCTCTGACAGAAGGGGAGGAAAGGGAAGAGGAAATAAATCCAAATCTTGGAAATAAAACTAAATCACCAGACAAGCATTTAGTATTAATTAAACTGAGCATCCTGATGAATTTCTATTTGGCTGAACATATTTTGACCTTGCCCAGACATCAGACAGATGCCACACAGATCCCACAGACTACTAATAGGAAGGAAGGGGCTGGAGGCACAGGGTCTATTCCCTTAAGTGGCCAAATCTGTTGTGGCAGGCAGGACCTTCCTGGGCCCAGCCCAATTTGAACAGGAAAAAGATACATGAGCCACATTTTTTTAGAAGCAAATTCCACACACTCTTGGAATGCTCAATACCAAAATGGAGTGGCAGGGATCCCTGAGCCAGGATTCATCCCAGCCAAGGTCATCCAAGGTGCAGGCTTGCTATGACACAGAATGTACACTCAGTTGTAATCCAAGCAAGGGATTAGTGCCATAGTCTACACGGTGATTAAAGACCTTATATAAAGACCTTGCTGCTTATAAATTTGCAAAGTCTTAAGTATCTGGGATGAGATTTCCCATATGTTTTATTTTCAAGGTGAACTAAATTCAGTGAAAAAAATGCTCACTGTTTTCTGAGAATCATTTTAGAAATAACTAAAAAAAATGGTTATAAAATTAAAAATATTTGATCAAGAATGAAAATGAATGAGCAGTACAGTTCAAATTATATTTGTACGTAGGATTTTACTCCTAATGTTTTCAAACTTCATTTCCTTAACTCAGGTGTTATGTGTTGTTACTCTATATCACAGTAGCCATTGTAAGATACAGATACAGAAACAAGAAGAAATTTACTGGCTGAAAGCCAACATCAGACATTCCACCAACAGGGAGCCAAGGTAATTGTTTTCTTCTCAACATAGAAAAGATTCTCAGTGGAATAAATAAAAGAAAATAAATACTACAACTATAGGTGTAGAAACATGAGAGTCAAAATTCAAAAAGGAGAATTGTTTTTAAAAATGCTGGTAAAAATGATTGCTCTCTCTTATCTTTATTTTAACATGAAGATAAATAAATATAGAGAAAAAAATTAAAAAACAGTTCTGCTGAGATAACTAAGAAAGGAAAAAATGTAAATGTTGATAAGATTTACTAAAGTGCTTGCTGCATTCCACTTCACTCCTTTTAAAACTCCTTTCTGAAAGATAAAAAGGAAAAGACACTCATATATTGTACTACTAAGCAATTCTTATTTATTGGTACAGAATGAAGAAATAGTCAGAAATATATAATGTAATTTTCAAACAGAGACATTAATTTATTGGGCTGGACAAGTCATAGAATATAGATACTGTGAGCTCACAGGAAACTTATATAGACCAAAAAGTTAAGTACATGGTTCAGAAGGTGTGTATTCTTCTATTGTCATTGAAAATAAAAAGCAAGAATATAATTATCATCCGTAAGAGAGTGTGTTTTGAAAATCAAATCCTCAAAGCTGTCCTTTTGGAATACCTTTAATACATATGTCCAGTATAAACAATTCCTTCTCTCCTGCTCAAAAATATTTTCTTTACTTGCAACTTTTTACAGGCAATAACCATCAAAAAGATTTTAATTGTCTCTTCTCTACAGCTGGATGGATCTAGCTTTCTAACACAGCCAACTTAATGAGAGAGAAAAGCAATTAAAATTGGGATTAATGACCTTGGCCTGATCTATGTCTGGAGGGAACTGAATCACAGCAAGGTATGTGGATTGTGTTCCTCTAGACATGGTTCACATGGCCAAATGAATTCTGTTGTCATCTTCAGGACTGTCCTGGTCATTGGGACCTCATTTTTAAACAATAAAGTGCTAAATTATCTTTTCTGTTTCCAAAACTAAGCTCTTAAGAAGAGATGGCATGCCAATGGAATTAAAGAGGATATAACGAATGTCAAAAAAAAAAAGATGAAAAGTAGGGAAGCTGGAATTCTTCATGCTGGCAAAAAGGGAAGGAGAGACATGATTGAGAGCAAGAGGAATGCACTGGAGGCTTGGCCAGGCCTGTGTGTTCCCAGCACCTCCTGCTTCAGCTGCTGAAGGAAAAATACTGTTCTGGGCAGAGCATTCATCTCACCCAGAAGGGCATTTCTTATGTTCTTACTGATTTCAGCTATGGTTTTAAGTTATCCTAAAATATACATTTAATCAATGGAAAGACAGAGTTGAGTCAAATCTGATGAGTTTTGTAAGGTCTTTTTCTATTATACATATGTAGAAATTAAAGTGAGGCCATTTTTTATGGATAATGAAATTAGCCAAATTAAGCTGTATATACTGTCTTTGATTTTTTTCGACTTTAAGGAAGGCTGGTGTTCCAATCAATCTCCATCCTCCTGCTACCCCTGTACAATGTATTGCAAAGTATGCATTGGGCTGCCAGGGGTGACCAATGCTTCCTTGAGAGAAAAACCTAGCAGCTCCCAGTCCACTAAAGGGCTGAGAAGTATGGTATGGCTGTGAGGGCAGCTGGGATGGTGGGAGGTTGATGAGGAAACATGGCTTTTGCCCTAGGCAAGCCCATCAGATATGGGTTCTGCATGGGCAACTACATTGCTAAGGACACAGGCCATGCAGTCACAGGCTGGCTAGCTTTCCTTTTTCTAGGAAACCAGAAAATTTTAACATTTTTTAATATGTTTTATCTGTTTTGTAAATGTCTTTTATCATTTTGGAAAATTTATTTTCTAAATATCTTCATTTTCTTGTTCCTATACTCTGGAGTTCCTACATTTAGTCAGAAAATTCTTGAGGCTGGCTGCACTAAACCAAGCACTAGTTTTAAGAAAATGTTATTTTTTTGCTAGGCTGTCATGGGAAAGTACTGAGTCTCTGAGACACCCATACTAGGGAAGCAGAACAACTGCAGTATTGTATTCCTACAAATATTCCCAGTTAATGCAATTGTTGCAAAACTACTAAATGCAAAGAAAAGGTTAACCTCAGGCAGAAGATGGTCAGGAGAATGGAATGGATCCAACCATAGAAGAGGAAAGACCTGAGGATGGGGGAAAAAGGGGACATACATGATACCGTAGCATGCATCACTTCATGTGGCACACAAGACATTTTGTTACAGCACAAAGTCAGGGAACTCATAAAATGAGGACAGAGAGCAGACATCTGCCTTGGAAGGAAGCCAAATGGATAAGATACTGCAGCAGACAGAGACTGACTTATTTACAGCAACAACAAAGCAAATACCTATTTCCTTGAAGAGCTCAGAAGCAGGATTTGCTCAGACTTCAAACAAATCAAGCCAAAAGGCCTAGGTCTCAAAGAAAACAAAAAGATGCCAATTGCTCAACAGGCTGGAGTCGTTCAGAAACTGTCTTTTGAAGGTGGAGCTGGACCAAGGCCACTTCACAGGATTGCTGTCAATATAAACTCTAAATACACAAGTTCATAGAAACAGGGGAACAGGGGGAGTAAGTTCCCCCTTTTTTTTTTTTAATGGGCATTCCAAATTAAATAGTTAGAACTAATGTTTTTCTGACTATCAAAGTGAGTGGTTACTAGGTTTTCCTCTTCTTGATGTTAGGTTTGTCCTTCTGTAAGGAGAACTGCCTGTCTTGCATGACATCTCAAGGACAAATAATAATGCAAATGAGCTATTTTCTCCATAGACTCTCGCCCTTCATAACCTTATTCTTTTAGTGCCATGGGAAAGGAGCTATAGGAATAGGTAAAATGGATTGATCAACACATCACTGAGCAGACCTCTGGCATCCTGAAAATGTGTCTCCAGGCCTTGTATATAATAGACAAGGCAGACAGCATATTACAGTTTAGCAGCAAACTTTATTCTCACTGAAGCAGAGGTAATTAAAATTACCACATGTACAGAGGCACTTGCAATTTATTATCAAAGGCAAACTTGGGACACACATACTCCACACCCCTTCTTGCTCCAGATTTAGTATGAAATAAGACAAAAATGTGGAAATAATTATCACTTTGATGCTGCAGGTGCTGTACTGCTCAAAACATCTATAACTAGTAGGTACTCATTTTCATGTACTGCTGGTAGCTGAAAGATATTCTGCTTCACTGATTTACCCTCTCTGTCTGAATGAAGCTGTGTTTTTTAACAAAAGTCTTTCTTTTCAGACATAAAACATTGTTTCAATTGTTTGCTTAAATAATTTTTTTTGCTGATTTCTAATTATCATTGAATCACTTGATTTCAGGCATCTATTGAGATGGTATAGATGTAAAATAGGTTTCATACAAAGAACTGAATTTTGAGTTTTAAACAAGAAATTAAAGAAGGTGTAAGGTGGCAATAATTACTGTAAATAAGGAGACGAGAAGTACAGATTTTTGGTAAGAGAGTTCTTTAGGAAATTTAAAGATGATTCATTGCCAACTCTAATATTTTCAGGAAACAAAATCCATTCCTCAGGAGAAAAAGCCTCCAATCATATTTATGCATTGGGGGTGATTCACCTTTTAGAAGAAAAATAATATTTATATTATTAATAGAGGACACTTCTTTTTTGTCAAAATCCTATCCAGCAACCCTTATATATGTATGTCACACAGTAAGGAGGGTTTAATTTGTTATTCTAATAGCAATACTAGAAAACACCGTGTGGTTCAATTTTAAAATAGCTGTATCCAGACAATTTGCATACAAAACTTTTAATACTGGCTGACAAGCTCTTTGAACCATTAACATGGCTTTCCAGCAACTCTTGAAATGCTGTCAGTTCAAGAACAGTGACAGAGGAAATGTGTTTAAGTTTTTAAAGAGGGCAATTACAGACCTGTCAGCTAGATGCCAATCATATGCAAAATAATGGAATTGATGCTACAGGACTATAATCAAGAATTAAAGAAGGATATCATAATTAATGCCAGTCAACTTGGATTTGTGAAAAATATACTGCATCAAAATAATTTTTTTTCTTGTTTAAAATAAGGTTACAAGTTGACAGTGGTGGTAAATAACACTCTCAATACAAAATATGTAGGTTTCTATTTGTCATGTAACTTTAGTAACATGATAATTTTTATTATAAAATTGCAACAAAACTTTTAAACTGGACATCAAATGGATTGGTGTTATTTGCTAGGTCTCAAAGGTTTGGTTTGAGGAAATGGTCATCATGTACTTGTGCCTCTAGTGGAAGTCTAGGAGAGTTTCCCTTGCTTATAAACATTTTAACAATTCTGTTTATTATTTCTAGGAAAGTAAATTCTAATACAATTTAAAATAACACAAAGATTGAGGATTATTTAGATAATGAGAAACATAAATCACTGATACAAAGCAATTTGAATGGTACTGTAGGGTAGGCATTATCAGACCTGGTATTTGTGATGGGGCCAAATGTTGTTACCCCTCTAGGTACAAACTGGTTTCTGCTCCTATGGCAGCAGCATCAGCTTCAGAAATTTTGTGTCAACACAATTACCCTTTAACACATAAATAGTTTAATAATGAGGAAGGGAAAGCTATGCTACTAGCCTTTTCTCATTAAAAAATCATTAATAGAGAACAATGCAAATGTGATAGGGAAATCGATTAACCGGGAAATAAAGGAAAATAATAACAGAAATGTAATTCCTTCAATCAAAACCTTAGGGAACTTAGTCTGGCTTACAAAGACCTTAAGGAGGGCCTACTAATCAGGTAAGAACTTATAGGAAAGAGAATCTTTCCAGATGGTCTTTTCAGTCCTGGCAACAGGACACTGAGTAATTCAGAATAGATATAATTCCACTTTTTAAAGATCTAAAACTAGGCAGCTGTTAGAGTGATCATCCAATGTAAAGTGTTCTGCATCGCTTACAGCCTTTTAAATCAAGACTCTAGTTTTATTAGTAATTGTATTACAGTGCAAAGAAGAATTAAATCCAGAAAGTACTAGAAACTCTTATTAAGCGCATGTGGAACATAAAAGACCTTTTTTCCCTTCTATCTAGATACATATGATACTTTTTTGAATATTTTGAAATGCCTAGACTGAACTTTGGATGAGTTCAATTTACTTCATTAACGTTATGCTTTTTCGATTCAGAATGCTCTAACACATTCCTTATGAAGTATCCTCTAAGATTTAGAACATTCTCAATAAAACAAACTGGATAATAGAAGGGTGAAAATACATTTAAAAATGGTACATTTCTATGAAAAAATTATTTCATTAGAAATAAAAAAAACCTTTTTCTCAACATGTAGTTTGTTAAAGTAATGAAATCATAGAGTAGTTTGGGTTGGAAGGGACCTTTAAAGATCACCTACTCCAAGCCTCCTACAATGAGCAGTGACATCTTCAACTAGATCTGGTTGCTCAGAGCCTTGTTGAACCTGATGTTGAATGTTTCCAAGGGTGGGGCATCTAACATCTCTCTGACTGGCCTGTTCCAGTGTTTCACCACCCTCACTGTTAAAAACTTCTAATCTGCATTAGCCCTTTTTGAATTTAACATCATTACTCTGACAAAAAGAAGTTTGTTTCCCATCTTTCAGTCTCTGTCAGAGACTGAAATATTATAGTTTATGACCTAAACATTTTCATGAAAAACTTTTGCCTATTATAGCAGAACTATGTAAGAAAAGTTGCAGAGATGACCACCACACCCCGAATGGGGCTCTGAGAGGCCCTACAATGTTCACTAAGGATGATAAGATAAAGTAATAACTCAGGATGGGGACATTCTCAACCTTGTATCAACAGGGATGAACCTATTAAATATGTTCAAACTGTTTTGTAAACACAAACCAAGCTAACCCATCTAGTATTCGTGAAGCCTTCCAAGAAAATCTAAAAATAGGCAATTTTCCATTAGACTGGTAAACACATGCAAAACTCTGTATACCAAGAATATAATATAGGGGATAATAAGGGGATAATAAGGGGAAGTAACTTTCTTAATCACTGCTTATTAAAAATACGTTCAAATTACAAGCCCAAGGAAGTTAACAGAACATAATTCTAAAATATTGTCTTTCTGCTTTATTTTTAAGGTAAGAAGTATATATGTGTCTGCTACTTTTGTCAGTTTGGCTACAACAGAAATATTTGGCCATCAGCATCATGAAGTGCCAAAAAAGAAAAGATTAAACTGCATTTTCAAGCAGAATTGGAGAAGAACTTGATATATTGCAGCAATCTGACAAGTCAGCATCAAGGAACAGCTCCAAAATGGAATTTTGTCCTAAGAGGCAAAATATTAACTTCAGTCACTGCTGCCCTTTGTCCATCATTGCTTTGGTTAAGAAAGGTGTAGAGCAGATATAACAGCAAGTATGGATATTGCACAGGACAATTTTTGATGACAAGAAAAAAGGAAGAAAAGAAGAAAATGATGGAAGAAATATAAAGGATTTGCTAGATTTTGTCCTCCCAAGAACAAGGGCCTGTCAAACTCAAATACCCTGAGGAAAACTGGGTGACTACTCCAGTTAAAAAACTGGCAGACCAGGTTAGTTAATTAAGGTGTCTGTTCAGGTACCTCATTCTGCCACATAGACATTTATTAAGAAGATGAATGTTAGTGACCTGTCCTGTAATGTGTTTAGTTTGAGACTTCAGGTTTTTTCCTGGGTAAACTTTGTCCTTTTAATTCAGGTCATTACTGCGCAATATAAAGTGTTTGAATTTGGCTTAGGAGAATGTACTTTACAGATCTTGAAATTTCTGCCAATGTTATCTTTTAGGTACTAATTCCCTTCTAGCATCTGCTAGAGGGGAAAGAAAGGCTTTTGTCACAGCTATTGCATTTGCACAGTAAGTACTTGTGGAAAATAGAAATCTGTTCTTTTACAGAAATGCTCACCAATGAAAGAATGAAATATTCTCTTCTTTTGTTTTTTGCTCACAGTTCTTGAATGTTACTTTGTTCTTATTTCTGCATTTCCACAATCTCACAGTGCTACCAAAGACTGCTTCCAAATGCAGTGCACTGATGATTGAGTAGCAAGTGGTGCAGTCTCTGCGGTGTTTCACAGATACCACTGATTACAGATCTATTTCGCCTTCTGCATGCAGACATATCTTACACTATGAAATCCTATTTGCATTTTATCAGCTCATACTTCACTACCAAGGAAATGCTGCTTTACCTTTTGTATTACTCATTGTAATGAGTAACTCATTACAATGAGTAATTACAACTCATACTCTTCACCCTTTGTAACTCATTGTTAGGGTGTGCTATTTCACCCTGTGTGACTGTCATAGAAGTTTAGCAGATAACTCTGATCCCTGACTGGGTAAATGCTTAATTTTGCTATATGTTCACTTTATGGGAAAACACAATTCCTGTTAAAACTCAGGCTATGAAACCATGTCATTTAGGGAACATATTTGTTTCTATTGAACACAACTGCCAGGAAATAATACATAACACTAACTGGTTTGCATTTATGGCAATTACATTATGTCTTCAAATTAAATGGTTATTGATAGGACATTCAACACCTGCAGTAAAGTGTAGCTGAAACAAGATACTTGGGAATCAGATGTGCTTGTATTTTGTTTTCACCTTTTCAGTCAGCAATCGGTAAGTATCTGAATTTACAATTTATTTACCATTTATATGCTTGGCTCCATTAGTGAAGACAGCTAGTGACAGGTACATTTAATTTATCCTCATTACAACAAATGGCTTTTGATGTTCAGGAAATGTGTGCATCCATCCATCATATTTTGACATGTAAATGATCACTTGAAAATTAATATTTCTTGCTCCTGGCTTGCTGTCACATAAATACTTTAATATTTATTATTCTGATGAAGCACACATCATTCTATAATATTTCCACTGAATGTGTTCCATTGTATATAGAGCTCAAATTGATCAAAAATCTTAATATTTGATTAATATATTTGAGCTGAAAAGTAAAAAGAAAGACATGACTGTAATTTTTTTGTGCTCTATCCTAGCTCATGATGGACCTCCAATCTGAAATCCTAGTTAATATATTTTGTTCATATGATTAGTAGTCATGCTTGAAATGCAGTTCTATCCCAGTTTTTCTTCATCTATCTCAGAACTCTAAAATACCTGCAAATAACTTTACATTAAGGGCTGCTCTCTCACAGCATGGACCAGCAGTCACTCCACAGGTGTTCACTGAATGACAACAGGACAAGTTCCAGGATGAAGATGCAGCACATGAGCTCATTCAGTTACTCCAGCACAGCTCCTTGAATCCAGCCAGCTTACACGTCCTGGTAGTGTGAACATGGGGTTTAGCTACCCCTGCTGCTGTTCTTGTGGAATTGCTGAAATCTGCCATCTATGTAAATTGCTCGATGCAAGAGAGTGCTCTCTCTTTAATACAGTATTTAAAGCACATTAGTTTAATTCCCACTAATAGAGCATTTTCTTAGATTTTTTGATATTCATGTACCTTAGGACAGCAAAGACACTTATCCCTTTAGGAATGACAGTAGGAATGACAGTATTGCCATGTATTGGTCTTCTCTGCTATTGCACACAGGTAAGCCAATATCCACAGTGCGCCAAACTTAATCTGTGTGTAGCAGGGAGAATGTTTTCCTCCAAATACAGCTCCTATACTCATACGCCTGCCCTAGATCATGGCTTGGGATTCTTGGTTCCTGTTGCATGTATTCACCATTCAAAGGACATACTTCTCCTTCTTTACACATCTTCATGAATTTGCCAAGGGACTCTCTTTGTCCATTACTACCCAATTTCCATGGGATCAGCCCAGCAGTGAACTACATTAGCAAATTCATTACTGCACAATCCTAAGTAATTGTACATGGAACTCCTGCTGTCTGCACTACCTATCCCTTTCATGCAGCCTTTTGAGACCAAATCCTTCTAAGTTAAAAAGGAGTAAAAATTTTATACTCATCTCCTGAAATTAAATTATTTTGCCCTCACAATTTACTGTCTTGCTTTATTTGGCACATGCCTAGAATGTGAGTCTGATTAAATATTTGCAGTTTTCTTTGCTAAGTGGTCTGCTGGCATTTCTGAAATACTTTACATAGCTACAGGTGAAATCTTAATTAGACTGAGCAAAAGAGAAAGGAGGAGCCAATACATGTAAACAGAACAGCGACTCTTGCCTGCACGTTCTCTCAGGTCTGTGAAACCTTAATGCAAAAATTTCAAGAAAAAACAGCTGAACACGCGGTCACTAATAAACGCTAAACTAGGAAAGCTACAACCTAGAAAAATATCTGAAAGAACCGCAAAGACTGTGATGAAGAGTAACACACGGAAAATGCGTTTAAGAATACAACATTTTTCTGCTTCCAGATTTTAACAAAGCGCAGCTTTGACGGCCACACCAGCCATATGCCAGCAGAGCAGCTGGCATGGTACGCAATAAACCCATCTGTAATGCCCGCAGAGCGGCGATTCCCGGCAGCAGCATCCCTCGGCGCCACCGAGTGCCCCGGCAGCGCTTCCGTCGTGTCACAGCGCGGCC
>NW_005054297.1:11287830-11316901 GCF_000277835.1 Geospiza fortis
CTCGGCGCATTGCCAGGCAGCCCACGCTGGCGTCCAGGAGTGAGACGGATGCGTTACTGCTTGGTAGAGCTGCCTTGCTAAGGAGTAGGGCTTGACATGTTCCAGCGATCTCAGTTCTAGGGACAGGTTAACAGAGCTTGGAGAGAACGATGTACTGTTAGTAGTGGGCCCAAAGAAAGCAGAATTCACGGGCCAGAAGGACAGAGCTCCCAGGATAAGGAAAGAACTAACAAAGTCAACTCAGCAAGTGTTGGGTAAACATTGGCTCTGGCTGGGTAAAAAGGTACTTCTGGCAGGGGAAGATCACAACCCGAGAAACCCACCGACTCAAGAGAAAGAGACCGTGCTGGCTAGCTAGCATAAGTGAGACAGTTATTTAACCAATAGAATACAAATTAAAAGACAACTATATAACTTTTAGGCAGTCGATAATAATGCCTTTGTTTACTAAAATGTATAAATAGTACAAAGTTTTGATAGTTGTTTGCTGGCTTTGTGGATTTTCCACCAAGTGCCCCTTTCTGCAGAGAACTGTAAATAAATAAAATACTTTGACTTTTGTGTGTGGATTGGCTTCTTTCACACTGTAGCATCCTTTTTCACTGTCTGCTTGCTCCTTGTGATAAGGTTGCTACTAACTAAGTCTCTAGGTAATGGCTCTGTATTCCTATCATGCTTGTGAAGAATGATGTCCTTAATGGCCCCCTGAATCCAGTTTTCTTAATCCTTAAACTTAGTAGTTTCACCAATGTGAAACTGTAAAACAAAGTTTTCCAGCTCCCTATGTACATAGGAACATAGTACCTTTTGCATACTTTCCAGCATAGTTCATGATTGTTTAGTGATAAAAGAATACATGTGTCTATATGGCTAAAGTGAAATGCTGACATTTTAAACAATGGTGACAATTCAAGCTTTTGTATCTCTTTTGTATCAACCTGTACTACTTCTAGAGAAAAAATATTAAAATAATTAATTTGGTTTTTTAAAGGCCAGGTCATATGCTATGTAGAGACTGTAACCTTGATTTATGAAAAGAAATTCCTGTTTTTCAGGAAGAAATAGATATGTCAACGTATCCTGTTGAAAGCATTAGAAACTTCAGTATTATAGCTCATGTAGATCATGGCAAAAGTACACTAGCAGACAGATTGCTGGAAATTACAGGTAAGCATTCTCATTTTATACTACATTTTCTTGTCATGGAGGGTGGCATCTTAAATTCATGTACCATTGATTATACTAAAATTTCTAATATTTTTGCTCTCCTAGTGTTGCTTGGGCTTTTAAGCTCTCAGTTGTGTAGTATTACAGATATATGGACTTTGTGGTTGAGATCTACCTACACGTAGGCATAAGGAAGTGAACTCCTGAAAAGGAGTTTGATGTTCCTTGTTCAAGGTGTCACTCCTGTCACTCTAACCAGTCATCCATTAGAACAGTACATGTTAAGTTTATGATGTTTACTGCCTGTGGTTGATGTGGACAGAAGGGGTGAGACTGTCATGACCTGGGAGTTCTGGACTCTCATTTAAGGGTGATTGAAACAAAACCGGGGAGAGAAACTTCTGATCAAAGTTATTTTTTATGATTACCTCCCATGTGTCATCACCATGAGCCTTTTTTGCCTGGTGCCTGTGATAGAATGAGATTTTGAATTCAGGTCTGTCACTCTATGCTAATGCTCGTCTGGCTCTTGAGATTGATTTTAGAGCCATGGGCCACTCTTCCTCAGTGGCAGGAGGGGAAGTTTCCTTAAGTATCAAAATTGTTTACAATTCAAGGGAATTTTTGCTTCTTCTTAATCTCTTAGGTGATGTTTTTTATCCTGCTTATTCAGTTTAGTATTTTACGTAACTTTATTGCGTCAACTTTATTTGCCAAATGTAAAGAGTTGATACACTCTTTTGTTTTTGATTGAAAATCTTTGTTTAGCTTAATTGTATGGGAAAGCTTCATTTGCTCTTGGTTAACTTTTGTTTAATGGTATTTTCAAGATTTATGTAGTAAATTAAGTAATAAAGCTTTTTTTTTCTTATTTTTAGGAACAATTTCTAAAACTGACCGTAATAAACAAGTGCTGGATAAACTTCAAGTGGAACGTGAAAGAGGAATTACAGTTAAAGCCCAATCTGCATCTCTGTTTTACAGTCATGAAGGAATAAACTACCTCTTAAATCTTATTGACACACCAGTAAGTCAGATATAAACAGTGTTGGAATCACACAAATCTAAATGTCTTTATAGTTAAAAGTAGGAGATTTCTGGCTTCCTCTGTTTATTCAACTCCTCTTTTATAAGAATGTAAACTTACAAACAAATGAAAGCAACGTAGTACAGAAATTTTTGCAAAAATACCTGAAATTGTAAACGTTTGTTTTCTCCATAGGGCCACGTAGATTTCAGCTATGAAGTATCACGGTCACTGTCTGCCTGTCAAGGTGTCATACTTGTAGTGGATGCAAATGAGGTGTAGTACTTAATTCTTGTTTTCTGTTTAGAATTTCAGGATTTCCTTTAGCTAGAGGGAAACTAGGTTGTGGGGTTTTTTTAGTTTTTCTGGCAAGTGTTTCTGCCCCTGGGCTACCTCCATGAGAGTATTACATTGCAGAAAAACAGTAGTGGGATTTTAAAGCAGTTGCATATAATCAAACACTTTTTATTTATCCATCTCCTAAATGAAAGAGTTGATAGAAAGCAAAGTAATCTTAAATTGTATAGTATGCCTAAAAATACTCCCCAAAACCACACCAAAACTGAGGTGGTTTCTGTGTTAAACTTTATGATGTTATTTTCTAGGGTATTCAGGCTCAGACAGTGGCAAACTTCTATCTCGCCTTTGAAGCACAGCTTTCAATAATTCCTGTCATAAATAAGGTAATAAAGTTATTAGCATTTTCTGTTGAATACTTGGGTTGTTTAAATGTGTATAGTGCTGATCAGAAATGTAACCTCAAAGAGAAGTAAAGAAAGTTATTTATTATAATATTTATAGGATTTAGATTTAACATTACTTGGAATTTTCTGCATTTGCTGTCTTTGTAAAATTTTACAGTAACTGCTGTGAAATTTTTAATTTCATGAAATACATTTAGGTATTTAAAAATGTAGCACTGAAGGATGTGCTTAGTAGTGGACTTTGCAGTGCTGGGTTTATGGTTGGAATTGGTGATGTTAAAAGTTCATTAATATTGAGGAAATGACATGACTAGGAGCTCAATATTTAAAAAGCAGAGTCTTAATTTTAAAAGAAATTCTAAGTGTTACTTTCTATACAGTTTTGAGAGCTGTGTTATTAGAACCACAAGATTAATTAGTGCTCAGCTTATGTTAATTGCTCTTTGTAGATTTATATTGTACTTAATATGAGATCCTATAAACAGTGTAGGTAGCAATTATTTCAAATTGCTTTGTAAACGGAAGATTTTTACAAACTCTTGGACAAAGGTGTTTTCCCTAATGAAACAAGCCAAAACTAGGCTGGTTACAGATGGGATCCTTCCCAAAATCAAGGAAGGAAGACTTTATAAAATGAATATTGATCTTTTCCTAAAGATGGACAATATTTACTCATAAATACATAAAGGTTCTTTGCTGTACTTTGCTGTTCTTTTTGTACTTTCTACTGTACTTTTTGTACAGTACTGGATGATGTGGGAGATGTGGTTTCTTGTATATTTAGCAGTTTGTTGTTTTACAGATTGACTTGAAAAATGCAGACCCTGAAAGAGTTGAAAAACAAATTGAGAAGCTGTTTGATATCCCTATAGATGAATGCATAAGGGTAAGATCTCTGAGTTTTATAACATGGCTGATAATATAACTTTGTAACTAATGACTGACACATGCATGTTGTAAATTAAGAGAGTGCTATCTGCCTGTTCTTGTCTGACATAAGAATTTCTTTAAATTTTGTCTCCAGTAAGAGTGGAGAAAATAAGTCTCAGCTAAAAATTCTAGTATTTTTTCAGGAATAGAACCTGGGATTTTAAATTATTTCTCACTATCAATCCATAAATGATTTTTGTTTCTATCATAAAATTAATTGCCATTCACAAAAGACAAAACAGTCTTTCTTAGTAATAGCATTCTAGAATGTCCTTTTGAGTGCTTTTATGGGTGCCACCCAAACTGTCTAAGTTCACATGACACTATTTAATTAATAAGTGTAAGATGTGTCTTATAAAGTTGTTGTTGGATTTGTTTTAGATCTCTGCTAAACAAGGAACAAATGTTGAAAAAGTTCTTCAGAAGGTCATTGAGAAGATCCCACCGTAAGTCTGTATTTAATTATGTGTCTAATTAACCTTATAAAGTAATTAGAAAAGCATGAGTTGCATTTATGTGGTATTGGCAGTAGTTTTACACTTAATATGCATCTAATTTACAGAAAATATTTTATAGGGAGATGTAGGAGAAACAGAAGGAAAATAGTGACTTGTGCTTAGACAGGAGAGGTGAATTAGTCACCAGCGAGGCTGAAAAGCAGAGGGATGCTTTTTTCGCGTCTGTCTTTACCAGCACTGTTGGGCTTTAGGCCTGGGGAGCAAAAATGCAGGTTGATGCACAGATCCACTGTCAGTAAAGAAGGAGTCGGTATGTGAACTATTACAGGAGTCTGACCCCTGTGCGTCCATTGGCCCTGATAGTATCCATCTGAGGATTGTAGGAGAGCTGACTGTGTCTGTGCAGAGCTGCTCTTTGTAATCTTTGAGAAGTCCTGGAGTTCAGGGGACATCCCAGAAGACTGGAAGAATGCTAATGTCCAATTTGCAAGAAGAGCTTAAAGGAGGATCCAGGAATTTATAGGCCTGTCAGTCTTACTGCAGTCCCTGGAAATGGCTTGGAACAAATCCTCCCGGGGGCTATGACAAGTCAGATGAAGTGATTGGGAAAAGCGAGCAGGGATTCACCAAGGGCGTATTGTGCTTGACAAACCTGATCACCTTCTACAGCAGAGTAACCTGCTGTGTACTGTGAGCGGTGGACAGTGGCTACCTGGGTTTCTCTCTACCTGGATCTTAAAGGTTTTTGATAAGGTTTTTCACAGACTCCTGGAGAAACCACTGTCTTACAGTCTGGAGTGTTCTGTGTCATGGGAGCTGTCTGACAGGCTGCACCCAGAGGGTGGTGGTAGATACCTCCTTTTCAGACTGGCCACAAGTAGGGTCTGCCAGGGTTCCACACTGGGTTCAATGCTGTTTCTTATCATCATAAGTGATCTGGAAGTTGGGATGTGTACCCTAGTGAAGTTTGCCAGTGATACCAAACTGAGAGGGGAAGTAGACACTTCAGAAAGAGGGAGCAACTTTGCAGGAAGACCTAGATAGGCTGGAAGAGTGAGCTCACAAGAACCCTATGAAATTCAACAGATGCAAAGGTCTTGCATCTGGGAATACATAATTCAGGAGCATAGCACAGGCTGGAATCTACCTAGCTGGGGAGCAGCTCTGTGGAAATGGACCTGGAGGTCTTTGGGGACAACAAAGTCAATGTGAGTGAACAGTGTGCTGCTGCAGCAAAGAAAGACAACAGCATGCTGGCTGGGTTGCCTTGGGACACCAAGGACAGGGACATCAACAGCAGAGATGAAGAAGTCGTTATCCCACTCTGCTCAGTGGTGGTCGGTTCTCACCTGGAATACTGTGTTTTGTTTTGGCCCCTTCTGTGTACAAAATGTGGACCAGCTGAAGGGGGGCCACAGAGATGATTGAAAGACTGGGCAGCTTACCCTTTCAGGAAAGGTTGAGAAAAATGGACTTGTTCAGCCTTGAAAAAAGAAGGCTTAAGGGAGACCTTTTGCTCTGTCCTGGTATTTAAACAGCAGCTACAAAGAGCCATTGGAATAATCTCTCCAGGAAAGTGGTGGATTCCACAACATTGGACACTCTCTGGTTTGTTTGGGCAGAGTGCTAGGCCATCTGGTTAAGCCTGTGTTTTTGTCAAGAAAAGTTGGACCAGGTGATACTGGAAATCCCTTCCATCCTCGAGTGATTCTGTGAAAGTGTTTGGAGTGGGCATGCTTGCTCATTCAATATTGAATGAAAACACACTGCATAATATATTGTTCTAATTTTTTTTGGTGACAGACCCCAATGTAATACTGCTGATCCATTGAAAGCCTTAGTATTTGACTCTACCTTTGACCACTACCGAGGTGTCATAGCTAACATTGCGCTTTTTGGTGGGGAGATTGCGAAGGGACAGAAAATTGTGTCTGCACACACTAAGAAAAGATATGAAGTAAATGAAGTTGGAATTCTGACTCCAAATGAACAGCCAACACATAAGCTGTAAGTAAAAACTTCTTAAAGTGAAACAAATCATATATTGGGGTAAGCTACAATGTCCTGCATTTCTCTTTGATTTTTACTTTGAGAGGTAAAAACTGGGAGATGTCTAGGTTTTTGTTCTTGTTCTTTGGTGGTGGGTTATTTTAATAATTACTATTTGCAATTTAATGCTCTGTGTAATTTTCTATTTTGGGTATGCTGAGGTAGAAGGTTTTAGGAAGTGCCTTTTGGGCATTGCTGTGGGAGGAATCCATTATTTTCTGTAGTACATGGAACATCTGGACAGCTAGGTGTTTAAAGGCTAGTGTTCTATATTCTTATTCAGCTGTCCAATTTATTTCTAGGAACTGCCCTGTTTGAGAGTGGAAGGGAATGGGGCTTCATCTTAGTTATTGCTGCAGCATATTTTGAGGGTGGAAAACTTAAAATCTATGAATGCAACAGCTTCCAGAAACTGGCTTCTCAATGGCAGCAGTGGGAAGAAAATCAGGTACTTAGAATCAGTGGAGAAGTTTTACCAGTTTGCATCCAAATATACATTAATGACTTTACTGGGGTCATTTTCAGGTTACATTACTGTGTCTGATGGGTTGAACCCAGCCAGCAACCCAGCCAGCCCCCTGTTCACTCCCCAACCCTAGCAAGATGAGAACTTGTAAGAAGAGGTACTTGTGGATTGAGATAAGGACAGTTTAATAAATGAAGGAGAAAAAAAAAAGAAATAAAATCAAATGATGCAAAGACAGTCCATTATTTGCCACCTCCCACAAGCAGACTGATGTCCTGCTAGTCTACAAGTAAAAGCCTTGGGAAGACTACACTTTTAAATTGCTAAGCATGATATTCTGTGGTATGGAATGCCCTTTTGGCCAGTTGGGGTCTGTTGTCCTGGCTGTGTCACCTCCCAGTCTCTTGCACACCCTCAGTCTGTTCACTTGCAGGGGCGCAGCAAGAAACCCATTGGGCTTGCTCAGCAATACCTACATTGGTATGTTATCAGCACTTGTTTTAGTCACAGTTCCAAAACACAGCTTCATACTAGGCTGCTTTGAAGAAAGTTACTCCATCCCAGCCAAAACCGGTACACTGTGTTTTGCTCAATATTTACCATTTATTTCCCTCCTATTAGCATAATGTGCTGATGGAAAGTGTTTATCTAGTTTCATCCTAGAGGTATATGAAACTTGCAGTGCTGGCAGCTGGGAACTGTTCTAGTTTCTTTGTCTTAGGAGGTTCTCCAGGGTCTAGCTCCAGCTTTTAAACTGAGAGCAACACAGTATTCAAAATCCAGAATCAGAAATGTAATGTTCAGCTGTAACAGAAAAAGAACCTAGTTGAGACTGTTCACAACTCAGAGCTGAAACAACTTAAATCTCACTTCTGGACTTTGGATATGGGCTTTTTAGGGAGTGATTTATTTGAATTTCTGGCTGGGCAAAATCAAGTAGGAAAATAGTAGAAATACTGCTAATGCCAACAATCATGTCCATATAATAACAATTTTATTTAGCTATGCAGGACAGGTGGGGTACCTGATTGCTGGAATGAAAGAAGTAACGGAAGCCCAAATAGGAGACACTCTGTTTTTGTATAAACAGCCAGTGGAGCCTTTGCCTGGCTTTAAGTCAGCGAAACCAATGGTTTTTGCAGGTGAGGAGTACATCAATGTAAAGTGGAGTTACTTTTTTCCATTGACAAAAGTAAGAGCTGTTAGAGCTTTTAAAAGAAAACATGTATATTAGGAGCTGGGAGGATTAGAATTTTAGCCGAGGTACGTCACTTATGTATATTTGTGTGATTTCCCTCTGACCTAGCAGGATTAGTACTAAATGCTAACTGGTTTTGCATGAGTACAACACAAACATGATTATTGTTTCTAATGCCAGTAAACTCTTAATAGCTGGAAAAGAAAGGTTGAAATTTTAAAAAATAAAGGGAATTATTCATCTTGAGAATCAGGTTTCTGTAATTATTGTGTTGGTTTTTCTTCTTTTAAAATCTAGCAACTGTTTCATTTTTGTTAAACATGGTAAACTGCCAGAGCTAATATGCAGAATGATCCTGTAAAATATTTGACTTTTTGAGCTTGAATAATTCTGTTCAGCTGTTGCCACTAGCTTCAGTAACTACTACAAATGCTACAGAAGGTGACTTTAGAATTATTTACATTATTCTGTAAATAATTTTCTAGACCTGTTGTGAAGCAGTGCGTAGAACTCACTTGAACTGTCTCACGGAGACTGGGCACGTAGATGATGTTTTTGTGTGCATGTGTGTTGCATCTTGATGTAGATGACATTTTCTGAGCATACAAGGATGTGAAAAGTGATACAGTAGAATCTGTTTTAGGTAGTAGTTATACAAACAGCTGTTTTTATTAATTTCAAAAGAATAGAGAAATATTTGCAACTTTGAAAAGATGCTTTTTATTTTTCACTCACTCTTAGCTTTGGGGGAACACCTCAGTGAAGTCTATACACTTACACTGCAAAACAGTGGTTATACTCACCTATGAGTCTTCCACAAATGTGAAGGATTAGATGAGTACAGTGATCCTACCATTATGTTTTAGATGTTAATTCTGAGGTAATCTAAAACATTTTTATGTTTTGACTAATTATTTTTTTGAGGAATAAAGAATCCTCATGTTGTTTTTCACTAAAAACTGATGGAGCGGAAAGTAACTATTCTGGATTTTATTACTCTGTTAACTGTAAGTGGCATATTTGAAACCCACAGTACATAGTAGCTAAAACTCTCTGTCACATCACTTCTGTTTAATATATTTTGGCAGGAATGTATCCAATAGACCAAACAGAATATAATAATCTCAAAAGTGCTTTGGAAAGGCTGACATTGAATGACTCCAGTGTAACTGTTCATCGTGACAGTAGCCTTGCCTTAGGAGCCGGATGGAGGTGAGGTTTTTGTGCTGCTTTCATTTTTTAAACTGTTCATAAGTTAAGAATGCATGTTTAAGTGAAGGGTAGAATTAATCTTAATTCAAAATTGGAAGCTGTAATTCAAATAAATGATAAAGATCATTAATTTCATTTGATTTTCTTACATTCTCTGTTTGCACAGAGAATGAACATTTTTGTGATTGTTTTTGTTCTCGAAGAATTTTTCAACTGTTATTTGGTCCCTTGAAGGTTGTTTGCTCTGCCTGATACTGCCATACTAGCACTGTAAACATGGTGGAGGGTGAAAAAGACCACTGTGAAATTCCAGGGGATACACAAATACTTTTACCGACAGGGTATTTATTTTCCAGATTGGGTTTCCTTGGTCTTCTACATATGGAAGTCTTTAATCAGCGTTTGGAGCAAGAGTATAACATGTCTGTTATTTTGACTGCACCTACAGTTCCGTATAAAGCTGTTCTTTCCTCAGCAAAGTTGATAAAGGTATGTTAAATTCATTAAAAATTATGTAAATATAATAAACATCTAGAGTCTCTTCTTAAATGTAGGCTAGTACTGTATTTTATAGTAAGCATTAGAAACACCAGTATATTACTTAAATAGTTTTTAATTTTTTAAAGATGTTAACTGCTCTTTCCCCTTTCATTTCAAGCACTCTCTTTTTATGTCTTATACTTTTCCTTGAAAATGGGAGTATAGGACACATACCTTGCTGTATTCTTTTAAGTGCTTACTGACTGGACTGCATTAATAGCAGGTGAAATAATCTTCCAGGCTTTATCCATCAGAAAACATGAACGTTTCTAGGA
Organism: Geospiza fortis; assembly: GCF_000277835.1. NCBI lineage: Eukaryota > Metazoa > Chordata > Aves > Passeriformes > Thraupidae > Geospiza > Geospiza fortis. The sequence continues at coordinate 11,297,857 of NW_005054297.1, forward strand.
ATAGCTTGTGATGATACTGTAGATTGGCAGGGGCTGGTGAAAGAAAGTGAGATTTTTTTGATCACAATTAAATGGGCCTGTGCCAACTTCATTAAACTGGGTGCAAATAGAATTACTGTGTTTGAGTTCTAGATAGAGAAAGAGGTAGACTTAGAGCACCTGCTGACAGAGGAGGCTGCAAATTGACTGGCTGACTGTCCTGTAAATTACTAAAATCTTGTATTAGAAAAGTTTCTGTACTTACAAGGTGTGAGGCATAAACCTTTTATCTCTCTGGTTGTTTTTGTTTCTTACTCAGGCAGTATAGCAGCTAGGAATGAAGTAGTTGACACCTTTAGTGTGTGATTCTGGACTGCTGACATGGGATTCTTTTCAAACAATGCTGTAAGTTGGGTCCCTGTCAGTGCACAGGGAGGAGAGGGAAGTTGCATTTTCACAATAAGCAGCATAACCTTCCTTTTACCGTGGAAGGGTAACACCAGCCCTTACTGGGATGTTGGACTGGAAAAAGTAGGTAATGAAAGCACTTACACAGGAATCAAAAACTTCATTTCTAAATCCACTTCAGCATGTGAGGGAGCCTGAACCCAAAGTTCTACTTAGGGAAGAAAGTTTCCATCACTGAACTCTAAAATATTTAGAGCAGGTCTTCTGTTGAAGTTGTGTAGTAGTTACTTAGAGGATCAGGATGAAGTAAGAAAGAAGATCCTCAATTTACGGCAGAGAGAGAGACCTGGAAAGATGGATAGAAAAGTTTTTTGTATTTCTATCATTTCCTAAGTCAAAAGCTAATTTCTGCATAATGATGTTTAAGGATGTGCTCATATCAGACTTCTATATGTTTTATAAAAATCTCTTCTACAATCATCCTTGGTTTAAACTTGGGTTGCATAATGCACCAATGTTTTCAGGCAATTGAAACATTTTTTAGCATTTTTTCAATGCTATATTTGTTTCCTTTGCTGTTCATTTTACTTCTCTCTAAAATTACAATATCTGGTTTATTTGTTTGTTTTCAGGAGTATGGAAAAGACCAGATTACTATTATCAACCCTGCTCAGTTTCCTGATAAACTTTCAGTATCAGAATATTTGGAGCCAACTGTTCTTGGTACTATTGTAACACCTCATGAATATATTGGGAAAATAATTACCTTGTGTCAGGTTGGTGTATAGTTTTAATTTTGTCTTTTGCATTTTTTAGCTTTTCACCTCATACTTAAAGTGAAGACACGAGATAATATGATAATAGATATTACTACTTAAATAGTATCTTTGAGGTAATTATTCAATACTTTTGAAAGATAAAATAATTTTTAACATTTTATTTGTAAAATTCTGAACTACAGAATCCATAAATTGAAAAGTTAATGATGAAGTTCAGTGACAACAAAGTGCCTGGTCTGTACTAGAGTAATTCATAGCTAATTCTGTTCTCCTGAAACCGTGGAGTCTGCAGCAGGGAAATAAGATGTATTGGTTTTTTTAGAAGTATATTCATGGCAATACAACTTCTGCCAACACTTCTGACTATGTGTCCATGTACTTTTTTCAGTACTTCACTGAAAGTAAATTTACTATAGTGATGGCCAAATTTCCCTAACTGTATTTGGAATACTTCTAATTGAAAATGTTTTAACTGCCATGCATATTGTGTTTATATTATTTCTTCACAATATTTTTCTTAGCGTTTAACATTCCAAAATACGTAATACAAAGCAGTACAGTGAAGAATAAAAGCTATTGAAAAGAATTTCGAAATTAACTTCAAGAATACCTTTCTGGGAGGAAAGAAGATGACCCTGCAAGTCCTACAGTGGCAGCAATAAGCAGAAGCTGTTAAGGATTTCAGAAATTCAGCATTTAGAGAGGAAAGGCTTGAATTGAATTTCTAGTTAAGTTATAACCACTTCATTTGTTACAATGCTGCAGTTTGTCCTGGGACTTTAGCGAACTACCAATGAGAAAGTTACTTTGGGGCTTAAGTACAGGAATTCTCTTGTGTAGCTTGATTGCTGTTCATTTTAATTTGCTTTGTATTTTTTTTTAGAAAATTTCAAGGGAAACTGAAACAATTTTTATTTGTCTAGGATCACAGAGCAGTCCAGAAAGATCTGTTGTACATTGATGAAAACAGGGTTATGCTGAAATACCTCTTTCCACTGAATGAAGTTGTGGTGGATTTTTATGATGCTCTTAAGTCTCTGTCTTCTGGCTATGCAAGGTAACTATCTCCCCTGTTCCCCCTTCTCCTCCTCCCACCCTGGACCCTGAAGGGGGGTGGTATGGTAAAAAAAAGGCCAGAGGAACAGCTGTGCAGGGCAGAAGTAAATAATATTCCTTTATGGTGCTGCTGCAAATCTAGTCTCTCTTCACCTTGAATGGATTAGATTCACTGTGAAAATGGATGGAAATAAGTCTGAAAAACATGAAAAGTGTGTTACTACCTAATAATCATTGTTTTTGGCAATGAGTGTATTTTTCAAGAGCACCCCCTGAAGTGGCATTGGTTCATCTATATGAGTAAGACCTAAATGATCTGTCCTTGTCTGAAGTGACACTATACAATTTTTTTCAATGGAGTCACTGAAACTGTACTACTGCTGTATGAGCTGTCTCTTGGTGGAAAAAGGAAAATACCACATTGATTATTTAAAGCTAGTAAAAACAATGTGGTATTTAAAACAAGCAGTACTTATTTTATATACATGCTTTATTTTGTGAAAAAAGAAAATCATGCGTATTTTGAGACAAGATTTTCTGCTGTGGGTGGCTGCTATGAATTCAGAGTCTAGCACAGTGCTCAGATATTTGTGAAGAGCCTTTGTGAGTTTAATGGAAGGGAAAATCTTGCATGGCGATGAGCTTGTGCTCCAGGAGGCTCAATGGCTCTCACAAACCTGGTATGTTGAGATGTCATTAATAAGATATTAATGACACAATAGGAACTGGTATACCTAATTATATGATTTATTTTATAAACATAAAAATGAATTTTATTGAAGGTCTGAATTTGCTTTGAGTTTATGTTTTCTTTAATTATGTCTTAAAAATGTAAGTAAAACACGTCTTGCCCGGTTTTATATATGCAGCAAAAGCATAAACAAAAGTGGAGAGGCAAGATAGAAGAAACAGAGGGATGGAAATTTTGAATTTCCTCTCTGGATCTAGCTCCCCCACTACATAAAACCTAACCTGTTTATCAAGAACCTGTCTCATTAGCAGAATTATGTTGGGTTTCCTTTGATTTGGGGATGATTGCCAACGATGTTGCATTATCTTATTTATTAGTTTTTATTTCCGGATTGACTCTTTAATACAGCTTGTGTATGTAGTGCTCTCGGTAATCATATTTCTGTTATATGGATCCATTCACTTATCTGTGGTTATTAAGCCAACTAAGATAGAAGTACTTTGAAATAATCTGAAAGGATTTTTCTCCCCCCTTTTCTGGTATTTCAGATTTGACCACATTACAGTGATATTGATGATCCTCCACAATTATACTTACACACAAGATCCATCTGTCTGTCTGTCTGTCTGTCTATTGCATACACCACCTCTAAATCTCTTCCATTTTAAGAATTTTTGCTAACTACCACACAGACATCAAGGCCCACACCTACCAAAGAAGAAATCTGGTTTGGAAACTGAACAAAAGACGTAATTGTCAGAGACAGTGATAATAGGGGTCACATAAAAAGTGAGAGGATGAAAAGAAGACAGTCCTAGGTGTCTTGATTCCTGTGACATTCAGGACGTTGAGTGTTCAAAAGCTGTGTTGAAGGGTTCTTTAAGACTGCTTTAAGCATGTAGATTTCTGATTGCTCATTAGATTAGAAAGACATCCTTGAAGTCAAGATGACATCTTTCTACATTGGAGGGGACATTATCTAAGGTACATTTCCAGTGTGAAGATGGACTGAGAGAGTACTAAAACTGTACTCCCATTATATTAAAAAGTTTAAGTGTTTTATTAAGAAATATTTCTATAAAATTTATGGAACAAAGAATGCAAGATACAATTTATAGAATATCATGACTAATTTTTGAACTGCTTTTATTTTTTTAGTTTTGATTATGAAGATGCAGGTTACCAATCAGCAGACCTAATCAAAATGGATATCCTTCTAAATGGAAATCCAGTTGAAGAACTGGCAACTATCATACACAAGTAGGTTTACTGGACTTCTTATTCAAAAGGAATAACAATGAAAACATTGTCTATTAATAGGACTTGATGATCCTAAGGTCTTTTCTGACCTAAATGATTACATGATTCTAAATTACTCTAGGTATATGTGTTACTCTTGATACGAAAAATATGTATGAGCATTGAAGATTTTTCCATCTGACCACCTTCATTACCACTGAAGAAGATAAGCATTTTGTAATATGAAAATTAGGAAATATGTATCATAATTAATAGCAATTTTTTTACTTCCCTTTCTCAGCTTAAGTAGTGGATGTCATATTTTTGTGGAAAATGCAGGGCAGAGAGAAAGAAACGCAAAATGCCAATCTTCTAAAGGGCTGGAAAAATTTAAGTGCAGACCAATCTAGGAGATACCAGATGAATCATTTATGATGCTTAATATTGACAAAAAATGATTTTGTTCTCCCAGTAATTCCTGTACCGTAGAAGTTTGTTGTTACCTTGTTTCCAGACAGAGTACCAGGAGAATGTAAATATTTACTGGATGCAATTACCTCAGAATTTTTTTGCTGAAATTATTCCATTTCTATGAGCATTTCAGGCATTAGAGGTGAGAATAATGCCTTTCCTGTTTCCAGCTTGTCCCCTATCTTCTCACAAGGTTTTTACAAGACTCCCTTCTGTAACTTCAGCATCCCTTTCCAATAATGCCTACTTTTGTGGGTTGTTTGGTTTTCCTTCTTAAAATACTTGTAGTTGCTAAATATTTGTATATTTTTTTGCATAACTGCAATCTTGAAATCCTTAGAATTCTGTAACTCCAGAAGGCTGACATAGGAAAATAAACCCCTTGCCCTGTTCAGAAGGATCATGGGGCTGAAGGGGAGTAACTGTCTTGCATATGATTGCTAGTTAATGCATTTCTCATAAGCATGCAGTGTTTAGCAATCTACCTGAAAAGAAGCAGAATGGAGTGGGCCACCTTGCAAAAGTTAGTTATTGCTTTAACATGTATTTTTTTATCAATTTAGCCCGTACTCTGAACTGTTTTACTCACTAAAACTGTTTTTATTCACTAAAACTGTTTTACTCACTTTACTTTCTTTTGGCTTTAGATTTCAGTTGTTTGGTTTTTTTTAAACTCATAGTTGCTGTCATTTTGCTCTTGCTGCAGGTATTCTCAGTCTTCCCACTGTAAAAACTGCATCTGTAAGAATTATGCTGAATAACATTTATAGAGAAAGCATTACAGAGATTACTGCAAGCTTGGTATTAAGATAGTCATCAATTGTTCTTACTGTACTAGTAAATACATGTACCTCTTAAAACTGTAACGCTCAATGAACATGACTCAAGTACTTCATGTTTAAACTGTTTGCTCTGTACAGGTGGCAAGGAGTCACATTGCCACTACCTGAAAACATGTATGTTGGTAAAAAATATCTGCTAAATATGGATATTTTTATACAGATAGACGCATTTCTTTCTAACAGCTTATGAAAGTATCTGTTAGTAGCTTCATTAGACCTTTTGTTGTTTTCTCTTTCCAAAACCTGAAGCATATGCAGATGCTGAATATATTTAGATAATTTTTATTAGCAGATGACGAGAGTATGTTAATTTATTTTTTTCTTGTGATATAAAACCAGACTTTGAAAGCATTCTGTAATACCTGTATTTTGACCACTTGGACCTACAATCAATGAAATTTCTCCTTGACCTAGTTTAAAATTTCACTTGAAGCTAAGCTGTGGCAGTATTCAAAATGTCTTCATTTGTGATGGATAATCAGGGTATTTTTTATAAATACTTGATATGATGTTATATACTGAGGTTAATACAGTCTTATCACTTGTTGGTATGAAACAGGTGACATACAGAGACCACTCATTAGATGTAAAATTTGATCTGATCAGCTTATCTTCTGAGTTAAGAAGAGAAAACCCTCTACTGAAATCCTTCAATCAAACAGTTTGATTTATGGATATATTTTTAGTGTTGCTGACCTTTTTTTTCAGGGATAAAGCCTATGCTGCTGGTAAACTCCTATGTGAACGTTTAAAAGAGACTATTCCTAGACAGTTGTTTGAAATAGCCATCCAGGCTGCCATTGGCAAGAAAATCATTGCAAGAGAAACGTAAGTGAAGCCCTTCTGTTCCCCTTCTTTTTTTTTCTGTCTGTATTTTAAGATACGTAAAATACAGACTTGTGAAGTCTTACCTAGTTTTATACATTACAGGACTTCGATTTTGCTATAAAGTTGTATTTTTCTTGATACATGCTACTTGAAGAAAAAAACCCACATTTGAGCAGTGACTGTTGACTAAACATTTTGAATTAAATTTATACAAAGAAATTGTATTTCTATTTAAGATTGCTTGGGGTCAGAATTGCACTTAGTGGATAAAGTGTAACTTCCAACACATGTGTCTACTTCCTCGTTGGCAGTAGAAAAAGTTTCTTACTACTGAAAAAAATCAGTCACTTGTGGAATACTTTGATGTGAGAGTCAGCAAAAAAATAGCTGATTTTTGCTGTTCCAAAGGAAATATGTTGCAGCTGAACACAAAAACATTTTCCTAGCACATGCTTCTTTAAAGCAAACCATTTCCTTATATTGCGTTTCTCGTCACATTTTTCTGTTGCTGTTTAAATAGGATTTAAATAGTGGTAAAATAATTAAAGGTCACAATTCAGCAGAGGTGCTGTAAGAATTTGTTTATACATATATATACACAGGGATGTAACGCTTCCTGTGAGTCATAGCAGAAATTCCAGATAAAAAGCCAAGATTGTGATTTCTTTTTGTACATATTATATGCCCTAAGTGATGTTTCTAGAATTGAAAACTGTGAATTATATCTTCTGTTTAAAGCTTCATATTTTGTATACAAAATCTGAAAATGTTATGATTCCAAAGCATCTTACAAAACTAGGAGAAAAACAAGTAAAATTTTAACAACTAAAGTACTTAGCTTCACATGCAGATGTTCTAATATGGTGTATGTGTTATTTTATTTTGCAGGCTGAAGCCTTACAGAAAAAATGTTGTGGCAAAATGTGTAGGTATTTTTTTTCTCTTTTCTTCATGTTTCTGACATTTGTAAACCTTAGAGTCATTGTAAGATTATATGCCCATCTTCCTAGAAACCCAGCAAAGACATATTCTGTTTGTGCTCCTAAGTGTCTGTGGAATTCTAACAGATACTTTTAAGCTTTTATTTTAAAATCCAGCTCTTGTAACCCCTTGCTGCAGCTTGAGGAGTGGATCAGATAAAGTAATGGCATTTTCAGTCACACACTTTGAGTGTGTCTGTTTCATCATCTCATAATTTTCTAATAGTTGCAGGCACAGAGTAAATGTCTGTGTGTGTGTGTTTGTGTGTGTGTGTATGTACACAGGCATATAGGTAACTTTATGTTTCCTAAATTGGTTCTCAGGTGATAGAAGGAAATATAAATGTGCTTCTTTTGAGACTTGACTGTGATTAAACTTCTACTTCGGTTTGCAGTAATACATTGGTAATAAAGCTTTAAATGTGCAATAGTTGACTATGGACAAGACTCAACAAAGCTGTTGGAAAACTGTGAGGCCTCTTACTTAGCTTGGATTTAACTCTCTGAAGTGAACATATTGGAAAATATTAAACAAGTGTCCCTTTCTCACAACTGCAATAGAATTCTTCTAAGCCCAGCTGTGGGATGGTGACTGTTCATCACTGTACAAGGGTTTGGGTCACTTTTCTAGATGTAAGCACCTTATGCTAGTCAAGATGCCACAGTGTATCTGAGCTGGTATCCTGCTGCTATTCCAAGGGGATTTGGATCTAATGTGTTGTCTAGTGTCAGCCAGGCTTACAGGCATGTAAGTTGTCCAAATTAATGTGCTTATTTTCCTCCTTGTTCTTCTTAACTAGTTGCCTTTAGGCCAAACTATTTGGAGTATAAAGTAATATTTTTGTCAAAATATAACCAGCCTTTCTGACTATTTTTAAACCCTGGAGTTTTGTGTGGCTGGAATGTACTGTAGCTGCAGTTGTAATTTATGCTTAGTAATTTTTTTTTCCACAGTATGGTGGCGACATTACAAGAAGAATGAAGCTTTTAAGGAGGCAAGCAGAAGGCAAGAGGTTGATGAGAAAAATTGGCAATGTTGAGGTTCCAAGAGATGCCTTTATACGTGTTCTAAAGAGAGAAACTGACAAATAGAGATCAGTGACATCTGATCTTCCAGATCATGTCAGCTTTTGCAGACAGTAGCAAAGTGAGCTAATACAGGATTTATCACTGTGAGAGGGAACATACTTGACTTTAAACGGTATGAATTTGGTATGTGTGCGAAGATTAATTGACTTAAAAAATGTACATATATTTGTAGATTATAATGAAATTAAAGTTACACGACTGCATCCAAAAGTTCACATTATATTGTTTTTTCATTTTATTCCATTGTTTTCATACTTTTAGCACTTAAAATTAGCATAATTTCAGGGGTTTTTTGCATTGCAAGTCTCTATATATAGCGAGGAACCATACAGCAAAAAGATTATAAAAATAATTTAAAGGTATGTATAGACAAACAATGCTGTGTTGGTTTGGTTTTTTTCTTTTAAAGTTTGAACTGTTGACACAAATGTATCAAGCTGTTTCCTGTTTCACTTTCTCTAAAGTTGCTGTTGTCAGGAAATTGTGATGCTGGGAAACCGCATCAGATGAAAAAATCAAAACTCTTTAAATTTACCATGCTGTTAATTTTAAACCAGTTGAAGTGTGTAAATTTACCATTAGTTCAGCCTAGCTGTGCTCATCTCCAGGGAAATGGTAAGTTTTCATATATTAAAACACAGGATCTGTAACTGTTCCCCTAGTAAGACCAATTCAGGCCTTAAAAAATTATTTAACATGAAGGTTTGGTTATAGCATATCTTGGTGTAGTTGGTGAAGTTTTATTTATATTTTTTACATATTAAAGTTTGTCAGTACATCCCCAGTTAAATGCTGCAGTGTAGTGTGTGTAACATGAAGTGTTACTTTTGGAAGTGTACACAAGGCAATTATAAATATAAGTTAATGACCCTACTATATATTGTATTTACAACTAGTTTACCTGCCTCCAAAAACTTTTAAGCTGCAATATTTTTTTTGATCTTCAGGGACTAGTTTTGCTCTTCACAAATCTTAATTTCTTGTTATTAAATATTTATTAGAGAACAAATTGCTAGTCGTACCTGCTAAAGTACTCAGTCACCAGGAAAGTCTGCCCTTAAATTTAGGCTTGTACCTACACTTTAATCATAAACTAGTTTTATTTCAGCCTGTGTATAAGGAGGAATTGGGAAAATCTTTGGAGGGATGGAATGGAACAGGACACGTTCCCTTTCAACCTGTATTAGTTTCAGAGTGTAGAAAAAGGGGAGAGGGAGTTCTGATACATTAATGCTTTGTTTGGGCTTTTTTCTGTTTGGTTGTGGTTGTGGTGTGTTTTGGGGTTTTTTTTATTTGAAGCTGTTTCAGGTGCACTGAAAAACCAAAGATCTGGATGTGAACAAGGTATCTGTACCTTAAATAAAGGTACCTAAGCTGCTGCTACTGACACTGAAGAAAGGAAGGATGCTGTGGATAAAGGCTCCCTAACACACTTATTATTCCTCCCCTATAAAAGCTAGCATGTAAGGAACTACAGCTGCAGGGATACAGGCTAGGAGCAAAGGAGCTAAAATGAGGTCCTCCCCAGTCCTTGAACCAGACCTACAAGCAGTGATTCTGTATTGAGGAATAAGGCAGAAACTGAAGGTGAGCTAGAGATTGTCCAAACAGTAAATAATATCCTTGCTGAGTGACAGACACATCAAGGGTATGTTACCTAATTAAATGAGTTACATAGATGGATAGAGCTGCCTTGAGAATCTGTTTTAGCTTTACTATAGTCACATGAGGCAGAAAAAAATTACAAATTATAGTCTTAATTCTGAGAGGACTTGTACACATATCACTTTTCAGAACAAGAACTTTAAATTAAACTGGTCAGTACCTGTAAAGTACACGAGGTACTAGTTTTTGACACAAATGTACCTGATTCTATCTAGTTACTTTTGATTCCCCCTTTCCTTTGGAAAGACCTTAAAATGAGAAAAAGAATAAAATGGTAACCTTGATCTGCTAGGCTAACTTACAATTTACTTTTAAGGCCTCCTGAACTTGAAAATGCTTGCTTTGCCATTACTGCAGAGTAACAGGTTAAATCTTATGCATCTTAAAGGGTTGACTTGTCCACTAAAGTAGTGGACAAGTTTGGAAGGTATTCTCCTGAAGAAATGATATTTCATAAAATGAAATTGGAAGTATCTTAAGGAATGAAATAACAGAAAGAGTATGGTAGTACTTAAAAAATTACATAATATAGCACTCAAAATTTAAAAAAAATAGTGTAACAAGAGAAACAAGCTGGAGAACAACAAAAGTTGTGCATTAAAAGAGGCAATAATAGTCCCAGATCCAAGGACAGACAGGTTCTGCTGTACCGGTATTTAAACTGGCCTGTGTTTTACAGAAGGTCGAGTAGTTAAAAATGAAAAAAATATATTAATTCTGTGATCTGGCACATCTTGACAACACAGAGGGCTTTAGTGACTAAGGGTGCCGAGCGAGGCACATGACTGAAAGGTGTGCTGGAATAAAGAACAAGAATATTGTTTAAATAGCATTCTGCATTTTGGCACATGAAGGATAATGATCATCAAGATGAAACCTGTATTCAATTTCATTAATACTAACCTAAATTAATTACTACTTTTAGTTTCATGCTTTTGTAATAGAATTGTTTATAAACTTGCTTAGATGTAAAGTCTAATGGCAAACCTAACATTGCATTTTGAGTCATACATTACCTGTAACAGCATTCTTCTGAAAGGCAGTCTTTTCAACATTTTTCCCCACAATGTTGCATTACGCTTCAAAAATACATGTGCATAAACTGAGCCTTAAAGCTGAAAACCTTTCTTAAATATGTGGATGTTCAATGTACTGTTGAGAATTGAAACACTAGGCCTGGCTTCCTACACTGCTGTAGACAGATTCTTCCATTCTTTTGTAATTTCACAGAATCAGAGAACAGTCCAGATTTGAAAGGACTCTGTAAGACCATTTATGAGAAAGGTGAGCCTAGATGAGTCTAGAAAAGTCACCTAGATGAAAGGTGAGCCTGCCACATCCCTGGGGAGATAATGTGATATTGTAATAAAGACTACATGCCTGCCATTTGGGTGAAAAGTTGAATTGTTGAAGTTATGGTTAGTTGTACTTTCTTGCAGTGAGTATTTTCAACAAGGGCTTTCCCAAAAAAAGTCTTCATCAGTAAACTCTTATCTTTCTCCTTTGGTGCCTAATCACTCCCTGAAATTCTGAACTATTTACTCATGACAATTTTTATTAGAAATGAAACAACTTTGAAACGAAGAGATTTATATTTAAGTTTTACTTATATTCAAAGTAGGAAATAACATTCCTTGTAACAGCTCAATGTTTATAATGATACAATGAAAAAGTGATTAACAGTTGGCTTTAAATGATCATTTGCAGACATTATAGTCCTGTAAATTAAGCTCTTTTCAGGCATTTAATTGTAACATCAGTTATATAATTGACCAGCTACCTCCAGAAAGGTAGGTTGAGATTTCTTCCTTATGTATAAAGCTTGATTACCAAAAATATAAAATCCTAAAGTAATTTGAAGTACATGAGAGGAAAAAGTGCTATTGTAGAAGTTTAATATTTTTATCCATGGAGCAAGTTGTAACTTTGAAGAATTTGGTGCATTTTTAGGCACTGTTTTTGTATCTTCATTTGCCCAAAATATACAGCAGGACTTGAGATGCCCAAAAACTGTTTAAGACAAATTTAAGGCAACCAAGTGCAAAAGCTCAGTGTACATTAGATATATGTAAACAGAACATTTCATAGTAGAAATTGTACAACTATTACAAGTCCGTAGTAATAGCAAAGGCCAAAACCATTCCACCTAGAGACACAAATGCAAAATGCAGTTACACTAACCAAGCCAAAAATTAAGAATTGTGGGAAATGAAGTGTCATCATCTCTAACATGAGGCAGATGCAATACATTGCTGTGCTAGAGTAAGTGCTCTGCTTTTCCCCTCTCTACATAACGTGCAGTCTCTCCCAAGTTTGTTTCTTTCCATTTAGTGATGTACCAACAGCGGAGCTCCAAATATTAAAGCAAAATGCACAACACAGCAAACAGATGGAATGTGAATGTACAGATATTGGACCTTTTTAAAAATACAGTACCTAGGATTTCCCATTTTAAACAGTTTTCAGCATATTGCATAGCAGTGAACTCATCTGCTACCTAAAACTGTTGCTGCTGACCCACATGGAGTTCCTCTTCAGTCTTCTTTCAGTTTTCTTTCATACTGTACAGTGGGTCCACAAGCTTATTGTGCACATGCATTAAACCTTGGGGGGAAAGCAACAATGCCAGCTTTACATTAGTTATACTTTGTTAACATTTCTTCTATCCACATTTTTATTTGGAATTTGCTTCAAAGTATACATTTTAAATAATTCATTGAAGAGAACAAAAATGGCTATTTAAAGTAGTTCAGAGTCAGAGACAGCAGATATATTCCTGTATCACTTGCATACTAATGACATATTCAGTATCAGCTGAGCAGGGACCAGACAGTTCTCTAATAACAGACCCAAAACCCACATCTGGAATACTTCCAAATGAACTGAATATATCTTCATGTATTAAAAACTGTGTAACAGCAATGTAATTCCCTCACATCACAATTTGCCATAAAAATTCGATGCACACATAGTGAGACGTTGACAGCTTGAGTTCTTTTGAAATGTTCTAGCATTGTGGTAATACTGTCTTTGTAATAATCATGTACTTGTGGTCCTAGACAGGCAAAATCAAATTAAATTCTCCAGACTCTTAGTGCAGACTCAATTTCAGCAGTTCAACTGTTTTCTGTTGTAGCTGGGCTTTTTCTTGTCATATACAAGTCCTTCATAGCTGTGATTAGGGGGTTAATTTTTTTACTCTTGAACTACTGTAATTGTGATAAATGCTGAAGTGCAATTAATAAAAAAATGATGCTTCCTTCTTAACTTTGCTATAACTTAGTAAAAATGTTACCTACATCTAGGTATGTGTGACATTGGATCACTGGCAGGTTATACCTCATTTCACCTAGTGGACTAATAACAGTAATGATCAGTGTTCACAATCCGCAAAGTAAAAGTCCATTTTAGTATTGAACTAAAGACTTAACTTCTAAAATTAAAATATGCAACACTAAAAGTAATTTTCTTAAAAACCATGAAAGAAATCTCACATTACTGCATATTTATTATCTATGGTAAAGAATATTCAAATACCTTTGCTACATGATGCAGCTGGTGGCAGCCTTAGTGTCACTGCAGCAACATGAAATTTGTGTTAACTATACAATCTAAGGTCATTACTGTAGGTGACCATAAAAAAAGGCATCTTATGCAGCATCTATTACTAATCACTATGTGATTATGTAATATAAAATACAGATGTTAGATCAAGTGTAATATTTTTTCAGTTTAACAGTGACAAAAACTTGAGTATACATTTGACATAAAAGTCAAATGACATAAAAGAGTAAAAGCTGCATACACTATGTAAACCAGAAACATGTTTTGAGCCTTAAAACATTTAACTTCCTACTAATATTTTCCTCTTCTAAAAAGGGGAAATGAAATAATTATCTACTTCCTAGATGCATGAAAAATGGTTACAAAGCATAGCTTCTGTCATACTTAATGAAGAATATTTAACCAGACTTGGTAGATGCCAAAACAATTATTTCAAAGGAAAGTCCCACTGGATATTCAAGTATGCTTTGAATAAACAGATTTCTGCACGCAGTTTTAAGAGGAGCATGCGTAAGTATGGAAAAACCTATCCTGAACTAACTTATCTGCAGATAAATCAGTAAACTCAAAATTCATTTTCTGTTTCATTCTTCAAGAAGGTTGCAAGTAGGACCATAAGCACACTTGTTAATTTTAGCCTATTATAGGTTTTCAGAAAGTTAGAAAAAATTGAATAGGTTAATCTGTTTACCAGCCAGTGTGGTACTTGATTATAAAACAAAAAAAAAAGCAGTTTCATATTGAAAGTTTTAAGTGGTGAAAAATCTCCATAAATCACTACTATAAATACCACTATTAAGAACTACCTAGCTTCCCTAAGAAGTCTAACCTGAAGATCAAGTTTCAGAAATAATTCCAAATTTGACCCACACTGACTTCTCCATCTTACAAGGGGGAAAAATCTCACTGATTTGAGAGCAGGCAAAATTAATTAAGTTTAAAGTAAACCATCTCTTTAAAAGTTCTATTGCTGTGTATTACAGGGTAATTAAATACAGTGACACAATAGCACACATTCATAAATTCTAGCCCTTGATATTTTTTAAAGCAATGTTCAGTGTAATTTATATTTAGTGATTCTACATTACGTTTGTATTTCCCAAGCAAAGCCTCTGCTTATATAAAATACAGGATAATGTTTAAAACTTATCCAAGCAGTTAGAGAAAATTATCTTTGAAAACAACAATAAGTGCTATCTAGCAGTGTGATACAAGAGAAGACTAACCCTCCCTCCTACCCCACAAATACATAGCAGAGAACAGCATACTGAAAAATTCATAATTAACAAGCTGGCCACAAGAGGTATCAGGATAAATATCATAGAAGTGTCCAAACTGCAATCCAATACATATATGAGCTCTGGTAATATAATGCTCTAAAAAAGGATTTAATAAATTACAATCTTGATCTCTGATACCTCAGCTACTACAGGTACCCATGCTAGTGAGAACAACAACTGAGTCACACAATTGCATGTGCTGTGCTAGTACAGTCAGGAGAAAACTACTTTTCTCAGCTTCTACTGTCTCAGTCAAACAGAATTCAGTCTAGGAAGTCTCAACTACTATCAAATATCCTGACTTACTTTAAGTTTGCCCCAATATACCTACTACAAATACAAAAAACACACAAGTAAAATGGTGCAATGTTTTCAAAGCCAGGATACATTGTTATGCTAATTGCACATGAAAAATGTTCCCAGGTGGCTTCAAAGTCTGTATTGCAGTTTACTAGACATCACATTACAGCACGTAGCAAAAGCAGCATGGAAATGTATCAGGATTAATAAATGTATTAAGATTTTTTTTAAGGTAAACTTTCTAGTAAACTTAAGACCAGTATTCTGGAACACCAGATTACTGCTGTTTAAAGTTAAAGATTACTAAACTATTGTTTAAACTGGAAGCAAAGGAAATACTCTTCCCAAGTATATTTTCTGGAATGTAGGTAGCACAAGTTATGCCTCCTGGCAATTTTCCAAACACAAGAAATAAATTAATATTTATATTTTGACTATATAGCATTATACATTAGTGACTGCAAAGTGTTGGAAGGCTCAGGTTTAAATCAGTATAATTTCAAAGCTGTCGGTTTTGCATAAACACATGACCTGTGATTCAGTGCTCACCTTTAAAGTACTTCACAGTTTTAACTCTTAGTTCTAAAGTAGCATCTTCATCACACACAAAGATAGTGCGAGGGTGTTGCTGGAAAGCAGAAACTGTCCACATATGATTGACTCCTTCTTCAATTGCTTTGTACAATGCAAAAGCCTTGTGTGCACCTGTTATAAGAATCATCACCTGCAAAACAAAGGTCTCTTTACTTTTAATCCCAGTATCAATACCAACTAATCTTGAAAACACACATGCAACTAGAACTAAATGAGTTCTTACTTCTCTAGCATCCATCACTGTACCCACACCAACTGTTAGCGCCATAGTTGGTACTTTAGATAAGTCTCCATCAAAGTATTTAGCATTTGCCAAAATGGTGTCCATTGCTAAAGTCTTTAATCTTGTTCTTGAAGACAAACTTGATCCGGGTTCATTGAATGCAATGTGGCCATCTGGACCAATGCCTTTTCAAAGTTAAAAAAAATAAATCATTCCAGACCTGAGAGTCAACATATATCCTCAAACATTGTAAATTAATAAAAAAGGGCTCATCCTTTCCTCTTGCTTCCCCATTTTCAATAAAAACTTACTTAAGTCATTAGAAACTTGGACACCAACCATTCTCTTTTGAAATTTATACTGATTCTTTGTTAGTCACAGAACTTTCTTACACAATAATTGAAAAATTTGTGTTTTAGTCAAGTTATGAAAATAGCGATTAAAGAATTGGTGTATGTACTTGAATTGTAACTAACCATAGAGCATTTCTTCATACCTCCAACAAACAGATCAATCCCCCCTGCTTCTTCAATTTTCTTTTCAAATGCATCACATTCCGCCTGTAAGTCTGGTGCATTCCCATCAAGGATATGTGCGTTATTCGGATCTATGTCAATATGCTTAAAGAAGTTATTCCACATATAGGAGTGGTAGCTCTCTGGATGATTTCTGGGAAGCCCTGAAATGATTTATAGGGAAATTACCATATGACAAGATTTAACCAAACAGCCTTAATTCAAGTCTGTATTTAGCCTTAATTCTAGTGTGTATGTATCAGATGTAGGGCATGCAAAGCAAACCTGAGTCAAATAAATCTTTCAAATAAAGATTTGAAACTACATCAAGAAGACAGGTTTCCTGTTGGCACAAGGTGACTGGTTTACACTCCCTCCACATACATCTTATCCCAGAGTGTAAAGTCTTCAACAGAAATGCAGTCCTAATATTACATGACAACATAATTCTACGGAAGTACTGTGAACCACTGGATTTAGCCCGGTGTTTATTTTTGCATTTTTGTAGATAAAGGAACAGAAGAATGCTGGGACACCAGTCTGATATAGGAATACAAATATACTAGACTAACCTGGTACTTTGACAAAATATTTAATAATTTTTATAAGGAAAAAACCCACTACAGGATGTTCTCAAATAATAGCACATCTTACCTACATACTCATCCATGTTGAAAGTCTTTACGTATTTGAAAGAGAGATCTCCATTTTTGTGATATTCTATCAGCTTTCTGTAGCATCCCAAAGGTGTGCTTCCTGTTAAATAAAGTTTTTCTACTGTTCTGTGTATTTGCACATTTTCAGTGTATTTAAATGTCTTCACAGTCAAATTTTGCTACAATGCTTTTCAACATACAAGCAATCTGCTGTTTCTCATTTAGTATTTATCAGTTTCTCAAACTATCACAACTTTGCACAGAAATCAAATTAATATTAAAAAAAAAAGTTAGAAAATTACCAAAAATACTTATGTTCTTTTAAATACTGTATCTGCTGCCAGTGATACAAACATTGTTCCAGGCTTAGTTATTTACAAAGACATTGAATAAAACTTGCCTGTTGGTAGACCAAGGGTGAAATATCTTCCTTGACTTGGCTTGAACTGGATAATACGATTACAGATGTATTTGGCTGCCCATTCACTAGCCTGATCATAATCTTCAAGAATTACTAGCCTCATTATGGCAGTGAAGAACTTGTATGATAAAACAAACTTAAACCTGGAGAAAATGTTGAAGTTTTAAAAATAAGCACCACATTAGTTGCAAAACTCTTAGATTACAGAGGAGATTAAAAAATCATCTTCCATACCAATGACTTGTATTAGCATACCTAGTTCAAGCTGGACAATCAAGAGAAAAGCTACAGAATCCAAATGATAGATTATAGTCAAAATATTTATCAAAATCCACAGACTAATTTCAAGCTATTAACAGGAAAAGCTAAAACAAGATGAGAACAAGCCATTTTGAACTTCATTATTTTCGTCATTACCGTCAGAAAAGAGGAAATACCTATATACCAAGATTAATTCCTGTTTCTTATGACCAGCTGAATGCCTACAACTTGAAAAACAAGACCCAGAATAATCCCATGTTTCTATAACCAAAATACCTAACTGGGACTAAATTATTAAAGCTCCTTTCACTCTCATTCTAGCTCCTTAACAATGCTTCAGTAAGTTTATTATCTGCAAAAAAACCAAAAAACCATTAAAGCATTAGAGATATTTGAAATGTTTACAGTTCACAGGAAAAAATATGATACCACATTTTTTCTTTGCCACATAAATTTAAACAAAAATTTAAAAGGCTTTGAGTGCAATTGTATCAACTTTTAACATGACTATCCAGAAAACAAGCTTGGTTGCTAGAAGTATACAAGCATCTCTTGCATTTAAGTGAAACTCATTTTTTCCATTAATTTCTGCTTAACAGTCTGGTAATTACTCCAGAAAGACTGAGGCTCTTTCCCCAGTTTGGGATGCGTTACTCTTCCCAGGTCCGGGTGGGCTCAGCATTAGCCAGAAACAACACAGTTCTCAGAAGCCTAGGGTCACCGGTATGACAGACCACACTACTTTTAGCTGACCCCATATGAGCGGCTGATTTCAAAACAGATATGAATTAAAGTACTCAACCAGGTTTGTCCCACTAAAGAAGAAAGAAAGTGATGATCATCACCGTGTGCTGCCTGTGCCGCTCCATCTCCCTGGACAGCTGAGCCATGACAAGTCAAACTCACCTTTGCCGAGGAAACGCTATTCGCACACACCCGAGAGTTAGCACACATTCCCGAGAAGGAAAAGCGTGCCTTGAAAAGCAGGACAGACTGCGCGGCTTTAGGCTGGTTTCATAAAATCCCAGCAATTTTACGCTGGGAACACGGGGATGCTCTCAAGAGCAGGGAGCCACGGACAGCAGCAGAACCACAGCGAATTTTCGGCTAAGGACACTTTTTGGGTTTTTTTGGCGATGGTGGAGACGGAGGGGTGATAAACCTACACTGGCAGAGATGGAGACCTGCAGACGGGGCGCCGCCG
>NW_005054297.1:11317083-11325955 GCF_000277835.1 Geospiza fortis
GGGGACGGGAAATGGGCTCCTTGCCCCGTGGGCGTTTCCGGGCCGGTGCGGCCGGGCCGGTGCGGGAGCCAGCGCCGGAGCGCTCGACCCAGCCTGGCCCAGCGGCCCGGGAGATGCCAGGGGTTCCAGCTTGGAGCACGGCTGTGCTCGAGAGCTCCTCTTGCAGCCCCTCTGCTGCGGAGCACACTGAGATCTTAATGGAAAAAAAGGTTGCCCTATAGCCTAAATGTTTGCGTGATGTTGCTGCAAAAGTCGTGCGTAGTTACTGGAAAAAATTAATGACGTGAAGCATCAACGTCTTGGTGAATCAAGGTGACCCTAAGCCGGCGGTGCCCTTGCGGGCAGGAAAGGCAGTGGTATCCTGGGGGTGCATTCCTGGGGGAACAGTGGCCAGCAGGGCGACAGTGATCCTGCCCCTCCACTCAGCCCTGGTGAGGCCGCATCTGGAGCTGTGTGCAGTTCTGGGCTCCGCAGGGCAGGAAAGGCAAGGAACTACTGGAGAGGGTCCAGTGGAGGCTGCAAGGATGATGGGAGGTCTGGAGCAGCTCTCTTGAGGAGAGACTGCAGGAGCTGGGCCTGTTTAGTCTGCAGAGGAAAAAACTGGGAGGGATCTCATCAGTGCATATAAATATTTCAAAGGAGGGTATCAGAGAATGCTGCCAGACCCTTTTTGGTGGTGCCCAGCAACAGGATGAGGAGTAATGGGCATCAACTAAAACAAGAAGTTCCACCTTGACATGAAGAACTTCTTTACCTTGAGAGTGGCAGAGCTGTGGAACAGGCTGCCCAGGGAGGTCATGGAGTTTCCTGTCTCTGGAGATGAAAAACCCACCTGGACACATTCCCGTGTCACCTGCTCCAGGTGACCCTTGCCTCAGCAGAGGGGGTTGAACCTGATGATCTCCAGAGGTCCCTTCCAACCCTAACAATTCTGTGATTCATTTTTTGCTTTAAAAGCAGTCAAGTAATTCCACAGCCTTAGCTAAGCTGTAATTAAACAGGTAATCTAACAGATAGATCTTGATGTGTGGAAAGGGCTAATAGTCTGAAAGGGCTAATAGTCTGGAGTGAGGAAACTGGAGTAGGGGGATGAGCAAACAACATAATTCTGAATATATGTGTATGCACATACTTGTAGGCTTCACTGAGGCCTTACCATGATAGAAGACCAGGATAAATCTGTTTACTGGGTAGGAGCATGATTGTCTGAGGAAAAAAATGATTGAACAGTAAAACAGGAAGCTAATAAAGGGGAGTGTGTATTTAAAAAATAAATAAAATTCTGGAGTCATGCATGAGCATAATGATACATTTTTTTGGCAAGACAGTTTAGCTCAGGTTGTTAGAGCATGATGCTAATAATGCCAAGGGTTTAATGTAGGTTTGATCCCCATGTAGGTCATTCATTTAAGACCCATCTTTGCGGGTCCCTTCCAACTCAGTATATTCTGTGGTTCCGTGAGCCTGTCTAGCAAGGTTAAGAATGAGAAATTGTATTTCTCTTTCAAGGTATTGAGAAATACTTTGCCAAGGGCATGAAAGGTGTGTTTGCAAGCTTGTGAGAGAAAATATGTCTTTCTGAGATTTCTGGTGCTTAAGGCAACCAATAAAAATACCTTTTGTTTCAAAACCGGCCTTTCATTTGAATGTAACTTTCTAATATAAAAGGTTTAATTCATGCATATTCTTCTGATAAGTCTTTATCTCAGAAATTTTACCAGGTCCTAAAGTATAGTGTTTTGCGCCATTTCTTGAGTGGTGCTCTGAGCCTCTGCTGCTCTCATAGTTTCAGAGTATACTTGCAGTGGAGGTGATTTTCAGATTCTATGTAAGAATATAAGGTTTGTCTCTAGATTTCAATTCTGGTTTTTTTCCTACCTCTGTGGACCATGTGTAACACCTCAGAGGTAAACTACTTCTGCATACTGTAGGCTACTTAACACATTTCTTTGGTATTACTATACATCTAGGTACCTACAAGCCTGAAGTCACACCCCTCTCCCAAAAGCTGCGTTGGTTTCCACAACTTGAAAATTCTCTTTTTTTTTTTTCATCACTACAGAAGAACTCTTAAAATTCAGGTAATAGTCTCCCCCTTGTAGCATGTTCTCCAGGAGGTCTGAGAATATATGATGTACTGTTCCACACTCAGTGGAAGTTGTTCTTTTTCCTACTGCCCCTAAATTTGGAACAGCAGCTTGTCTGTTGCCTTTTAGCAAACTTCACAATGCTATCAACTGCTTCTATTAGATAGACAAAGTCTATCTAATGTCTTTTGTAAACATATTCAATTCTTACTCTCATTGTTTGTGTGCTAATACCTAGGGGATGATTTTCCAAGTAATTCTTCAGAATTTCCTGTCTAATTAGTAGCAGATGAAAAATGCTCTATATGCACTGAATGTTATAGTTAACGATTACTAATTAAGATGCTAAAAAAAAATCTTAGTTCCTTATTATGTTTCACTGAGTAGCATAACTAGAGATTTCAAAGTCTCACAGTTATTTATTATAAGTATCTTTTGGTTTTGGAAACAGTCTTTCTGTGATTTTTTAAATTTTATTTTCTAAATGGCCCCTTCTTTTAAGTATTAATTAATTTACTCTACTCCTCGTGATCTGATTTGTACACATCTGCTGTGTGCTATGATCAGCTCACTTTTTTAAAACCTGTGTTTAAGTAACTATGAATTTAAACTGGATATACTTCAATAGTACCCAAACTACATTGAGTTTTACCTGAGGAGGACCACCTCAATTTCAGCTGAACCCAGACTTTTAACAAGATAGCTCTGTTCCTTCAGATTCCCTCTGATTTAGTTGGAAGAACAAAGGATCCTGCAGAAAGCTGGGACCTGTGAAGGAAAATTTCTCATATGGATGTTGACATGTAGGAAGGACTCTGAGAACAAAACAAAAAAGTTGCAATGAAAATACTTGCCAAGGCATTAAATGTAGAGATTGAGAAACAAGTAATTGCTGAAAACACTTTAAAACAAGACTCACTTTTATTACGTTGCTGAATGAAACACTTCTATTGAGTCTGGCTGAGGTGGGATAATTTTCCCATAGCATTTCTCACAGTGCTGTGCTTTGTATTAGTAGCTAGAAGGGTGTCAGTAACACTCCAGTGTTTTAGCTGCTGCTGAGTAGCCCTCCACAGCATCAAGGCTGTCTCTCCAGCATTCCCCCTGGCCAGGATCTTGGGAGGGCACACAGCCAGGACAGCTGACCCACTGACCACAGGATATCCATAACATAAGATATCTGCTCAGACACAACATTTAAGAGAAGGCTGGAGAGGGAAGGGTGTGGGGAGGAGAGAGCCAGGTATTTGTTATTAATAAATGTGTTATTTATTTGTCTTCTTAAGCAACTGGTACACACACTTCCTTGCTTCCTGGGAAATAGCTGGACATCACCTACTAATGGAAAGTAGAGAATAAATCTTGTGTTTTCATTTGTTTCCATGCACAGCCTTTTTTTTATCAAACTGCCTTTATCTTGATCCATGAGGATTTTGTCCATCTTATTTTCTCCCACTGTCTCCTCAACCCACCAAAATTCTGCTGTGTAATGCCTGTGCAATCAAGCATAAGGATACAAAATAACATGAGACCTTTTAGAGGGTGGTAACTGTGTGGGGAGAAGGGGAAAAACTGCAGTGAAGATTTTTTTTCCTAATTTTCACAACTCTGAAAGAATGTAAAGACATTGGTTGTTACCCCAGCTGCTTCATTTAATGCCACAGGGTCAATAGTCTGCTGTTTTCCTGCCATTAAAGCAGACAATTTCTGCTAACTTCATTTCTCTTCTGGACATAAGCCTGAGGGGACCAAATCCAGTTGGCAGCTTTGCTTAGTTCTCACAAAGACTGAAGATAGTTTCCCATGTGCATTACATCCCTGTACTTTTAACAGCTTTCCATAAAACTTCACTGGTTAGATCTCACCACGCTTCTATCAGCTGAGGTGTACATGGCATGCGATGTCTTTTGGGTTATGCTACATGCAACCAGCCCAGGGGGGAGCCATTTTCCAGTGAAATGGGAAACATGAGATTCTGGGATGCTAGGACTGTGTCAGCAGATTCACAAATGAAGCACCTAGCTAATATATAGCACCACCTTAATTTTCATAGGCAAGGCTTTGAGTCAGTTTGTGAAGCTCTGCGCAGTAACAGATCCCTACCCTATGCTTTTGTTTTCTGGTTTTGTTCTTGCAATGTGTTGGTGCATCCTGCATGGATTCTGGTGGAGTCTGTACCAAAACAGTCACTCAGTACCAGCTGGTTCTGAATGTAAGAGTTGGTCACTGCAGAGTAAACAGTAGAGGGGATGAGAGGAGTATTTATTGTACAATCACTCTATTACTTTTTTGCTGGTGGACTCTTCAGTTCTGAGAGTGGGGGTTCAGTGTGGGAGTTTGCTACTTGGTACTGCTTCATTTTGCCATGTAGAGAGATCTGATGCTGATTGTTTTCCTGTGTGCTGAAGTACCAGGCTATTTCTCCACAAGTCTCTCTGCCAGAACAAGCAGGCAGAGGCACATTCCCTCCACATCAGATCTTTGCCTTTTAATGACATGTCAGCTGCGTCACAAGTATGGGTGCACTGATTGATGGTTGGCTCTGCCCCTGCAGTGTGAGCATTCTTGATGTATGCAGCGGTGGTGAGAGAAATTTCTGATAGTGCTCTCAGCTGCTGTTAAAGCCTGTTCTTTCAGAGTACATGGTTTAG
This sequence comes from Geospiza fortis, assembly GCF_000277835.1. Classification (NCBI taxonomy): domain Eukaryota; kingdom Metazoa; phylum Chordata; class Aves; order Passeriformes; family Thraupidae; genus Geospiza; species Geospiza fortis. The sequence continues at coordinate 11,321,822 of NW_005054297.1, forward strand.
ACTGGGCACAGAAATACACAGGGTGTATTTAATGCTCCATGCTACTCCAGATGTGCAGATGGGAAATAGGTTCCCTGGTTTTGCAGCCAGGCCGTTCTATGTCAATCAGCTGAGTGCTTAGGCATGTTTCTGGCTATATGTTATTTGTGAGTATCAAAAAACTTTTTGAGTCCTTAGTGCTCATGTAAATATTCTCATTTGACTGTGTTTGTGCAAAACTAAACCAGGATTTAAAGTTTCATGCTAGTATTCGCAGATGCTGAAAGATAACCAGAGTAGTCAGCAAGTGTCAATAAGTGTTTTTTTTAGTATTTGAAAAGAATGTTGCATCCAATAAAGATTGTTGCTTTTTATTGTGGAATGGACTTTGTATTTTGCATCTTTTTTTAAATAAAAGCTTGGAGAGATCAGTTATAAAGTGTGGTGGTCCCAGTTGTGGTTTCTGAGTCTGGATTGAAGGTACTTGAGATGGTAGTTCATGTTTGGACTCAGGTGTTTATTATCTCTTATCAGTAAAACAGTCTCACTACTGTGAGTTCGGCAGCTTTTCATTAGAAGGCACAAAATGGCCAACAATCTCTTGTTACAAGGTCTTTTAAGACTAAACAATCCAATTAAGAACTGACACCTAGATTATTTTCCCTTTTAACCCAATAACTGATCCCGAGGAGCCCTCAATGTGGACTTTTCTGCCCAATTACAAAATGCCACCCAAACCCATGAAGAAGAAGGAAGAAGGATGTAGAAGAAGCCCAGGACGACACCCTGTGCCCTCCATCTTGCTTCCATCCACAGCATACTAAAAATCCCAAAACCTAAATTTATCACCAAGTGATACACCTACACTACTCTCTATAATCTATTTCACACTTGTGGATTCTGGTCTATCTTGAAGCCTAGGAAACTTTCTCCATGAATGAGGGTCAAAGTCAGTGTTCCCCTGAGTGTCAGGGCACCCCAGAGCAGACAGAGAAATATTCCCTGTGCCCTGGGTTTCTACAATAAAGCATATTCAAAAAAATTAATTTGGAACTATTATCAGTGTTTTGAGTAAACCTTTCAAATATCAGCTTTGGGTTTGGGTTTTTTTTTAACCTTTTTGACTCCCCAGGTGCCGCTGTTTGGGCAGGGTGACGGCCGGGGCTGCCCGGCGCGGGACGATGGCGCGGCGCGGCCGCCAGGTGGCAGCAGCGGCCCGCGCCCGGGGATCCCTGGAATTCCCGGGCTCCTCGCTCTGGCCGCTGCCTGCCTGCCTGCCTTCCCACAGCTGCCGTCACACCCACAGAATCACCTTCAGACTCCTTGAAAACATAAATAAATTTGTATCTATATCTATGTAAACGACTCCAGTAAAGTGGGACTCATACATTTTTTTTTACAGCTGATTTCCGTCACACACATGGAAATTTGTTTTTGGGAACTTTGCTGATGTCCTCTGCCGTGGGGGCCATGCTCACTGTCTAGGCTGAGGCATGGCTCGGGCAGATCAGAAATATATTTACACTTAGCTTGGAGAATGTAGAGCGAAGTGCTGCTGGGTGTTTATCTGGACTCACTTGGTGTTTTCTGTGCTACCATTTTAATTAGAGACTTTTTCAGTCTATGCACACTTGTCTGCAGCAGCCCACTATCAAGTAGAGTTTAGAAAATGGTTATCACACCGTGCAGCTGCTGAAGTGTGGGTCCTGCCTGGGTCACTTTCCCAAAAGGGAAGATAATGCACCTTGCCCAACCTGGGGATATTATAAAAGAACTGAGAAAACAGAGGAGGCTTAAACAAATTCCTCTCCCAGGAGAATTCCATTTTTTTGTAAATCTGAGGAACAGGAGCAGCTGCCTGTCACCAGAGAGTAGGCTGACTGTACTATTTGAGGTTGTGTATGTACCTGTTTCAGAGACAAAACAGCCAGTCTCCAGGTGTCTCCCATTACAAACCCTTCTTCTCTCTCAGCATAACTGACTGGGGTTTTTTTGTGTGATTTTTCTGCTTATATGAGGACTTAGAGATCTCCTATAGCAATGCAGGTGTGTTGCTGTTCCCACCCATTCTACCCCTATCCTGGAACCAGTCAAAACTTCCCTCAAACTTTGGCACTGTAAAGCACTCATCATTCTCATCAACTTTTTAGTATAATTTTGAAGTTTGAGAGAGATAAATTGTAACAAAGTTAAATAGTGCCTTTAGAAATGTATTTATATGTCTTAAAACTATCTTAGATCTACCAGTTATGTGATAAAATGTGGGATGAGGGACTATTTAGACATGACAAAGCCTCAGAAAGAATATTTTTTGTACCAAACTAATTATTTGGCATATATATGCATATATGTGTAGCTATATAAGTGTGTGTGTGTGTGAGTGTAAAACAGTTTATTTGACTTGCCAGATCTCTGTCACCACCTCAGGCCAAGAGGATGGTGATCAGCAGCAGAGGAGGTGAGAGACCTGAGGCCAGATTTGTCCCTCTCTCTAACATTGTATGCTGTATTTCTTTAACAAGGTCTGTGTAGAGTCAGGCTTTCTAAATACATATTCATTTTTTAAGATCTAAAAATATACAAAATGCAACCCATTTACTTCAAAACCTATAAAATCTATTCCTACTCTACAGGTGGGATAATACTAACAGAATTTATAATTCACCTCAAGGTTAGTGCAGTTGGTGAAAGGAAATACATTTTTGGTTGACATTGCCTTTGGTTTTAAGTGTTGTTTATAGCAGACACTTGGGCAAGCTTGAAACTGTGCCAGGATCTGACTTAGGCAGGGAGAACAGGCAGAAAGTATCCACCACTCCAGCATCTCCTGCGTCTTCCAGGGGCACAGGGGGACAAATAAAATAACCATAAGGTAGAAAAAGCTGGAAATCACAGGAAAATATTTAGGATGGCTTCTGTTTGCTGAGCTTTCCTGACACTCAGAGTTGCACCTGCAGACAATTTGGCAAAAGGAGTAACTTCTCTCCCTGTAGGCCAGGATGTAAGGGTAGCACAGGTGATCCAACTCACCCGAGCAGGGACTTAGGGTGTCACTGCTCTTTGGTTAAGGGTTTGCACCCAAGGCTTTATGAGTTTGCCTCTCCATGCTCAGTGTGTCATCCTTAAACATCACCCTCTTTCCACCTTCCTCTCATGGTCTTTCCCTGCTGAGGCTTTACAGTGCTTGATGTCCTTCTCTGGCAGGAAGGATGGGGCCTCTCCTAGTCTTGGCTTGAACGATGTAGACAGAAGCTAAAGACACTTTTCAATGAGTAATTGCCTAGCTACATATAAAACTAGTCTTTTTCATAGGCAATGTTTATGACAATGGCCCATTTCAGTTAATTTGTATGTTATCAGTGATACGAATGTTTAGTCTGTTAGTGGAAAACATGTACTTCGTGCTGAGCTCCTTTCAGAAGCTTCACATTGGTGGCTGCCTGTGTGTAGTGGGACAACAGCCAGTATGTGGGGAGCTGTTTTCTTCAGGCTGCCCTAGCACTCCCCCAGGATGTTTAGATAATGCAGAAAACAGGCTACATATTTCCTGCTGTGGCTTTGGCTTTCCCTAGGGGAGAAGGGGTACTCTGAGAGAGTACAGGGTATACTCTGGGAGCTGGGATGACCAGTCAGTTTGTGAAATGTTTGAAGAATTTGTAGACCCTGGCCTGACTTGTGATGCAATGTAAGTTGTGGTAAAACTCACTGCTATGTTGATCCTGCTCTCACCTTAGGGGTTTTTACCTTGGCAGGACAGGGGGCTCTGCTTGTGGCCTTAAGGTTGAATAGAAAACAAGGTGGGGTAGGCTCAGGACAGGTCTTAACATGTGACAGACACACCTGTACTGATTATTTGCATGAGCATATTGGGCATTTTTAAGATGTTTTCTTCTTTTCAAATATGCAGAACAGAGATGTGAATTATAAAGGGAGCACATTTGTGCGTGATAGTAGCAAAAACTTTCAGAAACATTTCTTGGCTTCATTTACTTTGAAATTCAATAAATTAAAAAGAAGTCTTCCAGCACAATTAATCTAAATTTTGCTAGCCTTATTCCTAGAATGACTGTCCTCCTACAATAGCAATGAGCTTATGTTTCTAATTGCTTGTTGTCACATCTCCACCTCTCTACTTTTCATACCTCTGGTAAGGTT
>NW_005054297.1:11325989-11378449 GCF_000277835.1 Geospiza fortis
AATATGTTTGTGACACCATGAGGCAGATGAAAGCAGAACTTACTCTGAATATGAATGATGGTTGCAAATTGTGATTTTTTGGTGGCGGTCTGATTTGTGGCTGGACCTGTTGGAACTTGCACACAGCACCTTGGGCTGCTTGCACTGAAATTCAGTCTCATGCCTATGTTGTTACAACTGACATCTGTTTCAGTAACCTGCAGCCAATGTTCCCCATGAGTTCCTGTAATTGCTGCTGGCAACTGACACAGCCAGATTATGTCTAGGAGTAGGTGCTCCTGCTGATTTCAATTTAGGCAAGGCATGAATCCACAAACAAGAAGCCACAAACGGATGGAAGGAGTCAGCTCATAACTGATTCACTGATGTGTGGTGGGAGTGTACTGAGAGCAAGTCACATGGATGGTTTTTTACATACAGATGGCCTCTTGCTTAAAGACCTTATTTGTTCATTCTGGAGATATGTCAAATACTCTTTGACTAAGGGACAGTTGCCTCCATCCTTTTAGCTGCTTCTAATTCAGAAACTAGTAGCACCCACTATGCTAAATTCCTCTTCTCATTGTAGAAACTGCTGGGCAAGATGAATCTTTGCTTTGATCCATTACAGCTCTTCTTGTATTCTTATAAAACATTTAACTATAAAATTAAAATCTAATTATAAATACTATTATATAAATGTTATAATTTATTATATAGAATTACTATGACTATATGAAGCTAAAATTTAATTGGGAAATTAAAATTTGGTTGTCTTAGAGTTTATCTACAGATGAGGAACATTCCTGACACAGAAGAAGCCAGCTGAGAAGAACATACTGTTGGTTAATGCCATGGAAAAGCAGTGGAAGCTGGAAATACAAAAAAAATCTAAGAGAATCTAAGAGAAAAGTGAATATGGTCTTGTGGGAGAGAACCACTAGAGAGATACAGAGAAGGTGATACAGAGGAAAAGTATGGTTTTACTGCCTCCAAAACACAGAACCCATTCTGCATGAGTTGGGTTTCAATTCTGTGCACAGTGGTCCAAAACAATTTTATGTCAGTGTTTAAGTTATTCTTTGCAGGTTTTCAGGTGTGCACATGGATTTAATTTGCAAAGTCTTTTACTTGTACAAGTTTAGCTGAGCTTCTTGAACTAGCCCATCTCATTTAAATGAATTTCCCCAAAAAAACGCCTCTTTTTCCAGTTCACCCTTCTGTTTCCCCATCAAAGCCCAAAATGCAGTGATTTCCTTTCCTTCCCCAGTTCCCAGCTTAAATGCCTTGTACCTCCACCTCTCTCCAAATTCATAGGGCAGCTGGTCTGCGTGGTTTTTAGGGCAGTGGGTGTATACTTGAGCAAGAGGCAACAGGTTGGACAAGAGACACTCCAAATCTGAAACTCCTCACTTGAGTGAGTCCCAACTGCTGACCGTCCTATCCTAGTAAAGCAATGGATTTAGGGCAAGCAACACCTGAACATATTTCACTGCATAGTTCTGAGGTTGTTCTGAAAGGCACTCCCTTTCCTGCATATCTCCTAGGCTGGGACATACCAAACTTTTGGCTTGCAAATTTCTCTGATGATCCTCCAGTACATAAGATCACAAAGATATATTATGCTGTGGTAATTAAGCATCTAAGTTCATTTGGACAGTAATTGTGAATTAAAATTCTGATTCAGAGGAAGGATTGTCAAATCATTTGTAATTTATATTGCCTGCCCTACATTTTGAATTTATCTGCATTGTTTACATGGCAATAAACAGAAAAAAAAACCAAAAAAAGAAATGTTGCTGGTTTTTATTCTTATTTTTTCTTCCTTTCAGCCTAATTATTGCTAATTGGGAAAAATTTGCTTTTTTTTGTACTGAAAAAAAATTGCTTGTGCATCATATTTTTCTGATTTTCCATGAAAGACCATTTTACTCACAGATTCATAAGATCATTAACATTAGAAAAGACCTCTAAGATTGTTGAGTCCAAACACTAACTTGACACTGTCAAGTCCACCACAAACCATGTCTCTAAGCACCGCATCTATGTGGTTTTTGAATACTTTTAGGGGTGGTGATTCCACCACTCTCCTGGAAAGCCTGTTTCAATGCTTGGAAATCCTTTCAATGAAAAAAGTTTTCCTGATATCTAATCTGAACTTGCCCTGGCAAAACTTGAGCCTGTGTTCTTATCACTTTTACCTTGGAGTAACCTCCCTTTAGACAGTTGTAGAAAGTGATAAGGTCCCCTCTGAGCCTCCTTTTCTCCAGGCTCAACAACTCCCACTCCCTCAGCAACTCCTTGTAAGACTTATGTTCCAGAATGTTCACCAGCTCCGCTGCCCTTCTTGGACATGCTTCAGCACCTCAATGTCCTTCTCACAGAGAGGGGCCCAGAACTGAACACAGGCTTTGAGATGTGACCCCACCAGTGTCAGGGGGCCACCGCTGCCCTCATCCTTCTGGCCACACTATTTCTGATACAGGCCAGGTGCCATTGGCCTTCTTGGCCACTTGAGCACAGCAAACTCATGTTAAGCCAGCTGTTGACCAGCATCTCCAGGTCCTTTTCTGCTGAGCAGCTTTCCAGCCACTCTTCCCCAAGTCAGTAGTGCTGCAGGGGGTTGTGACTGAAATGCAGGGCCTGGTTCTTCACCTTGTTAAACCTCATACAATTGGTTTCAGCCCATCAGTCCAGCCTGTCCAGATCCCTCTGCAGACCCTTCCTACCTTCCAGAAGATCAACACTCTCACCCACTTTAGTGTCATCTGCAACCCGACTGAGGATGCCCTTTAGACCCCCATCCAGATCCGCAATAAAGATATGGAACAGGACTGGCCCCCAGCACTGAGCCCTGGGGGACATCTCTCATGATTAGCTGCCAGCTGGGTGTAACTCCATTCACCACCATCTCTGGCCCAGCCATCTAGACAGTTTTTACCCGGTGAACAGCGCACCCATCGAAGCCACCGGCAGTTTCTCCAGGAGGATGCTGTGGGAAATGGCGTCAGAGGAAATGGTGTCAAAGTCCAGGTAGACAGCATCTACAGCCTTTGCTCACCCATTCATCATGTCACCTTGTCATAGCAGGAGATCAGGTTGGTCAAGAAGAACCTTTCTTTCACAAACTCATGCTGACTGGGCCTGCTCCACTGGTTGTCCTGTATGTGCCCTGTGATCTCCTGTAGCCTCTTACAGCAGCAGCTGCTGTTACCTGACACTTGCACAGAAGGAACTTTTAGAAAACTTCTCCTCAAAATCTCTTTCCCTCTTCTTATCTGTCAAACTCTTCTGCTAGTAAGGTGCAATACCATGTAATACCTATCAAACCAAAGGCATTTGATTGACCACCTGAGGGTGCGTGGTGTTTTATGCTGAACTGAAACACATCCATCATTTCTTCAGGAGTTTGAAGGCTTCAGGGAGCACACGTATTTGCATACAGGAGGAAAACATTCTTTGGCATCAGATGTACAATGTACTACACTGTCAAGAACTAGGATTAAAGGGTTTGCCCTACCATCTGTCAGATTGTCATTTTCAATAAATGCTCTGTTACTGTGATATTACTATGGCAGTGCCTCTGTATCTATGTATTATCACAGTAAAAGTACATTTGTACACATCATCCTAGGAGGATATTTCTGAAGTAAAAAGAAAAGATAAGGTGTGTCAATAAAAAAAGAGTGAGGTTTTTTGTTTGTTTGTTTTTATTTTTTCACATCTGTTGGAGAGAAAAACAGCCAGAACTTCAGAATTTCTGTGGAAGCCAAATACTGGACAATGAGGAAAAAAACTTTCTTCTTGACCCAGTTACATATCATACACAATATGTCACAGTCATTTGAGACCATCACATGTAATATAATTGATCCAAGCCTTGGCCTTTTTTCTGTGTTTATCTGTACTCTTAGCTGGGAAGGGCACAGCCCAGTGAAAACAGTCACGTAATCACACACAACTGTTCCTGCTGCTTTGCAGGTAGGAAGGCAAAAGCATTCCAGACACACTCTTGCTGGAGGGCTATTTCTCATGGGAACTAACTGAGGCTCCTTGAAAATATGGGAAAGTTCATGTTGTTTTTGGCTGTTGGAGATGCAGCAGAAATACTAAGATAAGATCTTTAATTGATAAAGTAATTTTTTTCATTGGAAAATGTCAAGAAGGAAATTACAGAGGCTGCTGTGGGTAGTCCTTCTCAAACTGTCCAGTGATCTGTGCAAGGCAGTTCAGGATTTTCACGAAGACTTGACCTGCTGTGCCCACATTTCTCTGTCTCCCAGTAACACACATGGTCTGGGATAATCTCTTAAAAATATCCTATGCTCCTTTCTACAGCTGAGTAAAATTAAAGCACCTTTATCAGAGATAATCCCTTTGTTGTTGGTCTCAAAAGTAGCCAGGTGGGCTTTTCTGTGTGTTAATGATGGTGAAGAGTCCTTCAGCAATGCAAAATGCAGACAGATGTGTGCACAGCAAACTGGGCACTTAGGAGCTGTACCTTCTGAATGCTGACTTTCTGGTTCCAGCCTGAAAATGCACACCAAGACATTCGAAAGCTGTGCCTGAGAACAAAGGCAAGAATTCCAGAGATTTGCATGTTGTACTTGTGAATATAGGGGGTTTGGTTCTCCTAAAATGCTTTTTCTATCTACAAATTTCTGTGCAATCTCAGTGCATGAAAGTGACACGTTTCTCTTTCAGAGATTTTTTTAGTCCACTGTTTTCTTCTGCCAGTGCTAGCTTACATAACTTGCAGCATGATAAGGATCCCTTCACAGACAACAGCAACCCAAGCATGAAATCAAGATCTTTTGATCATGTTTAAAGGAAGAGCTTGTTTTTCTTCTTTTGCAATTGTATTGGGCTGTCCTTTCTCTTCTGGTGCCATTGAAGTTAGGCAGTCATAAGTACAGTTGCATAATGTATGAGATGAAACACTTATATAGTCATCAATAAAATGGCTAAATTGTTGACAGTTCTGCTTCTGTCTCTGCCAATTACCTCATTTCCATTCTAGGAACAAATTTGGACCACTTTGGGCTAAATGAGACATTCTGGAAAACATGGTGGTAGGTCTTTGTGCCAGAAGAGCACAGGAGTCTGTAAAACAGTGCAGGTGCTACAGGTGAGCAGCAAGAGGAAAAGTGCTTGCTAGTACCTCCCGAGGCAAAACATGGATCAAGGTTTCCCACATTTTGGATCAGGAGGAAAAATTCCAGTATCTGTTACTTTATTATAAAATATAGATAAATCAATTCTTTATGTTTAGTTTTATTTCCAGGGAATAGTTCAGGGCATGAATAGGCCATAAGTCTATAGGGAATCAGCAAGTCATTAAAAAGCACTGGTCTTTAAGAGAGCATTTAGTCCATTGCTCAGCTCCAACTGTAGCTGTATCTTTCCAGGCTGTTTCTTGTCTAAACTGTTTTTTAAAACCTTCTCTGGTGGTTATTTCATAGTCTCCTCCAGTGCTCAATTATCCTTGCTATTGTAATGTCTGTTCTGATGTCTAACCTAAATTTCCAGCTTGTGTCATTTGATACAATTACATTTGCTTCTTATGCAGAGGTCATGGCATCAAGGATTCCTTTTGTCATCGCAGATGCCTTTCTTCTTTTTGAAGACCACTCTGATGTTTCCTCTCTGTTTCCCCATCCCTAGACAAAACAGCCCACAGTCTTTCAGTCTTGATAGATCTTTTTTCTCCTTGCTTCTGTGTAAGACAAGAAAACAGCTTGCTTTTCCCATTTTTCTGGCTAACTGCATGTTCAGAATATTAATCATGTTTCACCTTTTCTGTTCAATAATCATTTGGTATGATTTTCTGAGTAGATCTGAAACTCATCTAACAAAGATAGGATAGAGGCAGAAACTGCTCAAAAGTCATAGTAAAAGAAAGTAGAACATACAAGCTTTGGATCATACAAGTTTAACATCTAAGGAGGAGCTGTGTGTGAAATGAAAAGTGCATGGGATATCTCAGAGGGAGGTTACTACAGCCTTGGCACTCAGGTCCTCTTCCCCATCTCTCTCCTGTCTTCTGTGAGAGCCATTCTGGTTCTTGCAACATTTTTGCAAGAGAGTTATGATTTGACTACAGAAAGTTACAGTCACAAAATTACTTGCAAATCTCTTATAAAGAATAGGAGAAATGAAGGGATTTTGACCCTGTGATGAAAACCACAATGTTTTTTCTTCCTCTCCATCTGTTGAAGAGTTAATAAGTGTACGTCAGAAAGACAAAAAGCTGGAGGGAGGAAGGAAGGGAAAGAAGATTTAGCGCCACTTCCTGACACAAAGACTTTTCTGTGAGTGCCAAATAGATAGGAAAGTTGTTTTTCCAATCTTTGTAACAGCAAGTGTCAGTGTAAGTGTGTTTAAGTTTGATCCTTCAAAGCATTCGATTTCTCTAATTTTGGTGAAAGCACAGAATAGAAGGAAATTATTCAGGATAGCTACAAAGCTAGGGAAAGTAATGGGTGAAACTCAGATAAGATGAAATCACTCTTTCGCACCATCAAAAAAGGAAGCAGAACCCATTTCCAGGTCTTTCCACTTCACTAGCAGTGAAGATGAAGATGATCATGATTGAGTGCTGAGAAGATGGAACATGTTTTATTTCTACACAGATGTAGCAAAGAGTGCCTTTTCATCAACTGTGTTGTTCTGAAGGGCAGAGAGCTGAGGTTTCTGATGGAAGCCTTTGCTATTTAGTTAAGTCCTTTGCTAACAAAACTGCATTGAACTGATTTTAAGATCTATCTAGAAATAAGCAAATGATAGTATTTCTATTACATAGATAGAAATGAATCACACTTGAAAACTTAAAATGTGAATTACCTGTACATATTGGAGAACTGGTCAGGGATTTGTTCTGAAATACAAAATTAGTAGACCACTGACTACTGAAAAAAAAAAGAAAGCCATATGTGCCAGTTTTTTCTACAAATCTACCAATCCCTTTCTCAGCTTGCATATCTAAATAAACAAGTTGAAGAATTAACTCTTCTGTGCCCTAGAAATTATGAATGCAAGCTGCACTGGATGAAACTTCTGTTCCTTCTGCTATATATACTTCAACTTTTACTTCTAGTGGAGTCCTTTCTGTTTAAAAGCAATCCAAAAATCCAATATTTAAAGTAAGAGTAATGTACTAAACAGTTGGCAGTGTGTCACAGAGGGTGCATTAGACAGTGGAATGACCTGTGTTCAGTTATGTGAGAATTGTTTTGGTCGGGGACTTTATGTTCTCCTTACACATTTTTCAGCAATGAAGTGTGTGCCAGCAGCTGCCCTGGGTGCAGACCATGTGTTTGCATGTTACAAGCAATGCAGAGCAGTCATCTGTGTGCCTTGCTCAGAGGCAGTCAGCCTCTGACTCGTCTCTCCAGACAGAGCTAGTTTTCCTTTCTGGTGTGTTCTGCAGTCTGTTCAGTCTCTTGAGCATTAGGAAAACCCACCTTTGCTGTCTTCCTCACTTTGATCTTACTGTGTAGATATTTAATTGCTCCCATGTGCTCAGGACAGTGCTGTGATTAGAGAGTAATCCTCAAGACTCAGAACTCTGTTTTAGGAACACTGGCAAGAGTTTTTAATGAAGTGTCATGAATAATATTATGGCTTTATGCATACTTATGTCTTGGAGTGAGGACTCCATATGGTTTGAATATATGGCCATACAGCTTGCTTGGTCTCATGTGAACAGAAAAATCTGGGCCAGAACTTCCACTCTGTACAACGCTTAGGGCAGGAGGTGGGGAGCACCAGCTCCAGAATTCAGGATGAGGGGGCAGTACAAGCTGTGATCAGGACAGTCTGTTCCACGGCAGTACCTGCATATCCACTCTCATGCTGGATGATGAGGCTGTATTTGGCCAGTGGCAGACTGTTTACAGCACTTTGACAGTGTCTCTCCATCATGATGCTGCAAGGTGCATTGAGGTGCCAATGGACTGGGACAGGACTTTTGACAAGAGCGTGCAGTGATACAACAGGGGTAATGGCTTTAAAATGAAAGAGAGTAGGTTTAAATTAGGTATTAGGAAGAAAATCTTTATTGTGAGGGTGCTGAGACACTGGAACAGGTTGCCCAGATTTCCGATGTCTGGGAGATGTCATTCTGCTACAAGAATATGTACATTTAAATCTCAAAATAGAAATTGCTCAATTTGCTCTTTTTCATTTTTTTCAGCTCTCAGCCACAGCAATCTAACACATCTTTGCATGTAGAGGTGGATAATTTCACAGTTAAAAGGTAGTGATTTCTTTAGTAGTACCTTCCTTACTTGCTCCACTTAATGCCATCTGTAAGCTGTGCTGCTAATTCCCCTTAGAGAGCCTATTTGCATGGCCAACTGCTTTTTGAAATGTAACTTACAGGGATCAGTGAGTGACTGACACACATATACAAAGATAATAAAACCCTATGAATATAAATTACTGGTTTATCCATGATTTTTGTCTGAGGCACTGTTTCATTCTGTATTACAGAAGCATTAAAGAAACTGCAGATCCATGTTACAACCCTTTTGGTGACCAGCCTAGTTTAAGAAGTTCCAAAGTCTTTTTCATCGTCACTTCTGAGAGGGTATCACCTCCCTCAATTGGGCTGATTCAACTCTTTGATTGTACCTAGACTGCTAAATTATCAGTTTAGAAAGTAAAAAAAAAAAAAAAGCATTACTCGTTCCTGGCTCAGCCAACCTGTATTATTTTGCTTCTTCAACAAAGTTTCATTAACATTACTGCCAGAGAATCATTCCCATAAAAATGATAAATCTTCTGCATAAGTCAGGAATGAGTGATGGGGATGAAAGGTCTTACCCTGTGTCTAAGTGCTAAGAAAATAGTAAAATGGAGCTTGAGTTTCAGTGTGGAAATTGTCCTTAAAAGGCAAGACTTTAGGTATACGTTTGTTAGGTCTGCTTCGGAAAACAGCCCTGGTACTCTGCAGATTTACATTACATCAGTAAAAACAAGAGACCTTGAATACTTGAAAGAAATAATCCCAAGATATGCGGGCACAGACATGAGTCCAGGCCTGACTGGGAGCTCAGAGCAGCTGCAGCAGTGTGATCCTGGTGCTGTCTTCCTCTCTCTACTGAGAAAAGCAGGGCTGACATGGAGCTTCCCTGCCTGCTGTCGTGGGGCCAGTTGGGACAGCATCTGCTGGGCCACATCCCATCCTGCTGCCTGCCACGGGGCAGGTCAGAGAGCTGGGCAGTGGTGCGGCTGAGGGGCAGCAGCTGCTTGCAAGGAGGGTGGGTACACAAGGCAGAGGCTGATTCAGAGCTCAGGTCCAGTCTCCTCAGCTGCCAGGCTCAGATAATCTTAAAAGTCCTTCTTCAAGTAGGACTTCTAAAGCAGTAGGGTCATAAATGACAGAGAAAAATGGAGAATTATAAATATATGGAGTAACAGAGTGTTTACAAATTCAGAGTTTAGAAATCGGATTAGTTGTTTTCAGAATTTCTAGCAGTTCTACTTAAGGTCACATATCAGAATATAATGACTATGTAACATGGAGAGGCAAACCCATTAAATTTGAAGGACTTTTATTTGAACTGGGAGCTGTAAAAGGAGGAAGGTATGGCACACAGTGCAAGAAATGTGCAAAGAAAAATTTCTGCCTTATCATAAGGCCAGCAAAATTATTATTGCCTGGTACTTTACACAATGATGCAACCTTATTTTAGAAACTCAAACTGCAAAAGTGCTTTGACATCTAGAAGAGATTTTTTTTACCCCTCATTTTCTATCAATCAAATGATCCACAGGAACTGTATAATCCTAAATTTGTTGATCCTCTTCATTTTAGGCCTAAAATTGCATTAAGCCGTGGCTGTCTTGAGTAGCTAAGCTCCCATGTCCTGATTAAATTCTTATGGAATTTTCATGTGGGGTTATGTAGTATAAATGCCTACACACATCTTATTTAGGGATGATGATCAGAAAATTACTCATGAAATTGATACATGCTTCTTTAGTTTTAACAGCAGCCAGACAAACAGGGGTTGTAGAGATCCATTTTTCCTGCCTGCTACAGTAGCTTCTGTGGTCATCATATTTCGAAAGTCCCATACCTTCTCGGTGATTTCTCATGAGCATCTCCTCACAGCACTGACTCCTTCTTCTTCACAGCACAACCAACAAACTCCAAATCTCTTTGCAACTAACTAAACCACTCTTTTGTAGCACTCGTCTTCTTATTGGACACAGCTGTGGCCTATCAAGGGCAGGGCTGTCCCTAATCTTTGCTGATTAGTACAGCTGCAACTCCTCAGGTGTGAGACTGCCTTCTGCACTATCTTTATTTTCTTACATTCTATCCCTCCACAGCTTCTGCAGTACCCATTCAGTCTTTCTGGAGGCAGAAAACCTCAATTCACCAAGTCTGTAATAAATGGGGCCCAAATTATAATCCCAAGGTTACTTCTCTAGGTTTCTCTCCCTGGCTATGTTGGCTGAATACATTCAATATAAATAGAAATTTAAAGTCTCCCATATGCTACTTGAGTGAAATCCTAAAAATGGTACTGTCCCGCTAGTATTTTGAGTATCACACATGTATGGCCCTGCTTCCTCTGTCATAAGTATTATGTGACACCTGAGGCTTTTCTTATTCACAGTATTGCAGGCTAGCATTTTTTTTAGTTCTCTAGACTTCTAGAAAAACTGTCACTACTCAAGAATTCCTTTACCAGATGAAGTGAGAAGGGGATGACTTCTCTTCTCCCCCTGCAATCTTAAATTTATTTACACAGTTTTCTTCTGATAGCATCAGCACTAAAAAAATGTGAGGTATGGCAACAAAAATCTATGGGTTTTTTTTTTTAGTGGTTTGTTAGAAAACAGTAAGCTGCTGAATTCTGACCAATGCACAGTAGGGGGACATGTACCTTTTTATGTCAGCAGAATGAGAGATTCCAGTTTGTGCTGTCCCCGTTCCAGGCTTGTGTGAATCTTGTAACAGTGCTCTGCTCTTGCAGAGTCACAGAATGGCTCAGGCTGGGAGGGACCACAGTGGTCATCAGGTCCAACGCCCCTGCTCAGGCAGGGTCATCCCAGAGCACAGGGCACAGGATTGTGTCCAGACAGTTCCTGAATATCTCCAGTGAGGGAGACTCCACAGCCTCTCTGGGCAACCTGTTCCAGTGTTCAGTCACCTGTACAGTAAAGTTCTTCCTTGTGCTCAGGTGGAACTTCCAGTGCATCAGTTTCTGTCCACTGCCTCTTTCCTATTGCTTGGCAACACTGAGAAGAGCCTGTACCCATCCTCTGACATCCTCTTTTCAGATACTTGTGCATATTGATGAGGTCCTCTCTGCCTTTTCCAGACTGCAGGCCCAGCTCCCTCAACCTTTCCTTGTAAGAGATGCTGGAGCCACAGAAGACACCTTCAAGACAGAGCTGCACTTACAGCTGAACTTCAGTTTGGAAAATGAGATAGTTCACATCCCTCTAGCTCTTTGCAATTCAAGATTGAAAAAATGTGACATACAAAGGGAGAGTGGAACATCTAATTTATTAAGCAATGTAATCCTAAGTATTGAGATATTACCAAAGTAAACTTTCAAGGCTCGGTAATGTATGTATTGATAAAATTAGGATGGAATTGTTTTAGATTTTTATAGATGCATATGTGTGCAAAACAATGGCTTATTTCTAATTTTATCACCTTTATATTTTGATACAAGTACTGATTTTCTGGATGGCTTTAATCCTGGTTTTAATTCTTTTTTTTAAATCAATATCTTTTAAAACTGAGGAGGCATGTTGTTATGCCATTTGGCAGGGAAAGAAATCAGATCACTTAAAAAATCATGCCAAATCTGTGAAGGAAGCGTTGTCTAAGAAGTCATAAAACATAGATTAATCCCTTCATGAGTGAGCATGGAGAAGCACTTTTGAGAACCTGAAAGTGATTTGAACAATGGGAATTCATCCTGTACCACCAAAACAAGAAAGTTCCAGGATGGAATGGATCCCTGCTGACCTGCATTTTGTCACTTTCTGGGAGTCAAGCATTGATTTATGCTGTTGATTTTGAGCATAGGGTAATGCTCTTTCATCTTAGTTTTGGAATGAACTTGACTACGCAATCTGTAGGTGCTCCTGTAGGAAGCCCTGGACGTCTGCTAAGTGCTTGCTCTAATGGCTGCATGGGCTTTCTCTAGCACTGCTAAGCATGTGAATGATTAGCTTATTATTGATCACCACAGAGAAATGGTTTAGAAATTGATATCCTTTAATAATGTATTTTTTAAAAGGAAAACTGGTTTGTTTTTTAAAATTCATACAAGAGCTACGCTCCTACATAGATTGGTTGTATATGAACAATCCAGAATATCAACTCAGTTGCTTAGAGCAAGAGTTCAGATGGTGTTTAGAAGAAGACAATATGTCTTTCCTTAGTCTTTCAGTGCTAATATTTTTATTGTCGTTCATAGTCCAACAATGTGTGCTTTTAATTTAGCTGGTATACCTACTACAGCCTGTGAAATGAGAAATTTCTATGCCCATTAGAGGCATTAAAAAATGAAGCATTTCATTTGGGAACCAGAAAGTTTCAATGCCACTGATTTGCTTCCTGGATTTTCAACTCAACAGATTTGATTTATTGAGACAGGACTATGATTTTTTTTTTAAAATGCGATGGCTTGAATAAATGATGTGACATGACATGGTTCACCTCCCAATGGCAACAGTTAAGCAAAGCTGATGCTGTCTCATATGCAGTACTTGGAACAGATGCACATGGTGTCTGTTCCCGACTGTTGGCTACACAACATGAGACAGTTGTTGCTTGGCAGCGCTTAGAAATTGTTTGACAGATAATGGATTGTAAGAACTTGGTCTCTGTTGAGCAAGAGGGCTTGGAGGTTATTCCTACTGTCAAATTACTGCAAGTTTAAAAAAAGCTTGCTACAGCAAATCATTTAGCCTTTCCACACAACAAAAAAAGGGATGGTTGAAGAAGTGGAAGGAGATAAACTTGCACTAAATCTGATCCTATTAAGATGTATTTAGATTGCTAAATTCTCAAGATTTTTGTAAAGGACAGACCATGCCAAAAGAAATCACACTCTTCCTGTGTTCGGAAGCATTAAATTTTAAATTATGTAGGTTCTACTACTTTTTCCTAAATCACAGATAAAAATAATGGACAGCTTGGTGCCCAGCATTCTTTGCTCTGTTCTATTGGAGCACATAAATTAAGAATTGCTTGAGTGACCTTGTTAACTTTTAAAAAACAAACAAACAAACAAAAGACCCAGACTCTGAAGGTCCTGTTTTTATGTGAATAATTACATTGTTTCAGTTAAATTACATTGTTTAGGTTAAATTAAATTAAATTTCTGGGATTGTAAAGGGGCAGTTTGCCCCAGATCATTAGTGTTAGAAGACCCATATAGAAATTGCCATGGGATCATATACGGATGTGATGTACAGATGTATTTATCTGTCTTTATTTCACCTGTTGCTGGGCTTATGTGTGTGCCTGACAATCCTGGGCTTTTCATCTCATCTGCCCACATACGAGAGCCAACAATCAGGAAAAAGGGGGGATGAGAACGATGTCCCACTGGGAAGTTAGTAAGGCAGACTGTGACCCCTGCTGGGATTCCAGTCCTGATCAGCACTCTCAAGGTCAGGAGGGAAAATTGCCCTTTCCAGTCTTATTAGAATATCTTGTATACTGAAAAACCAACAGAAAACAGAAATCCTTTGTCATTAAGGTTGGTTTTGTGCTGCACAAATATTTTTCAACTAACATTGCAGCTGAGCTGGTGAGTCTGAATGCCTCAGCCTTGAAGGATGACTGCTGGAGAACTGAAAATGGGTGAGCTCAGGGTCATCCTAACCTGATTTTACTGCACATGGGTGTGGCCTTTATTGTGCTGTCAAGGGCAGAGCATTCACAAGTCTCTCTCACAGCCACATCCAACAGGGAAACTTATCTCTCCTGAGTATTTGACTGAATGGGGGTAATGTGGATAATGTAGCTCTGCCCTTGAAAAACCAGCCTGCAGCCTGCTGTCCAAAGGTGATTTGGATATTCAGAACCCTGCTACTGACCAGTAAGTATTAGCTTTCTGCACCATAATTGTCTTCTTGCAAACAGGTTTCCCCCCCCCCCCCAAAAAAAAAACCTGCATACAGTGATGACACTGCTAATTCATTTCTACAGGAAAGGTTAGAGAAAAACTAAGCAATCATGGCTTAACCACCTCAGCACATAAAGCTGTACACAAAGGCATAGTTCAGACTATGACAGAGACAGGTCAGTGTCTGGGAGAGAGAATGACCTTGCTTGTTTAAGAATTTATAACATACCTCAATTCCTTGAGACCTTTTCTGCAACCAAGGACAGCTCACAGATCTGACACATTTCTTTTAGTACTAGAGAATTAACTGCACAATCATACTTGTTCTGAGAAATGGAAAATGCTCTGGAGGAACTGACTGGGCACTTGAAAAAATGTGGATTTTTTTTGGAAAGGAATGCCATCATTACTCTGTAGAGCACCTTTCATCTTAGTGTTGCCAGCAATAAACAGAAGAAACAAATCTTCTGAAAGTGCTCATCTGAAAATGCTGATGTTTCTGAGAAGATCATCTAGACAGACATTTTCTTCCTCACTGTATGGCAAGAGATTGCAGCATATGGAAATGTGTCATCAGACAACTACCCCAAATGCCAACCTCCTTCTTTCCTCCTTCATAAGGCATCAGTTCCAAATAACTAACAGAATTGTCCTGGAAACTGTGAAGTGTGAAACCACCTGGATGAACCCCCTCATTGATCTCTGACACATGATCAGTCTTCTTACAATGAGGACAAAAGGATTTATGCCATTTCTGCAAAACTTGGATGATGCATGGATCTCTTTGCTAGACTGATCACTGCCTTTTGGAATACAGGCTATCCATCATGTGCCCAGACAGCCATCTGTCAGGGAGACTGATGTTAGCAAATTCAAAAAGGGGCTGGTACACAGTGTAGCTTTGAGGGTGGTGTTAGTGAGAAACTGGGCAAAAAATTTTGGTCTGTCTGATTCTGCAGTTGTGCCCTAAACAATCATAGTGATTCATTACCAGTAAAGAAGAGGTCAAGTATATGCTTTACATACTTGCTTTAATATGGTAGCCACTGTATTTTTCACTGCTCCATTAAAAACCCATGAAGAGAAATTTTACAAGACCTTCTATACTGTGATTTCATAAGGCTTCAAAATAAGGATTTGACTAAAGAGAGTCAAATACATCTAAGATAAAGTCCATAATTTTTTTTATTTCTAACTTCATGGCATTACAAACAAATCCCTTTGCTGTGCTTGTAGTGACACTTATGTTTTACTGTCCTCAGTGCAGAGCTACCCAGGCATTCCTCATGCACCCAGAAGATGTTACTGCCAGTGCAGCTGAGCAGAAACCCTTCTCAGCCACAATGTTCCTTGTGCAGCTACAGAAGCTGCAAAAAAAGATGTAGCTATAAAGGAAAAGTGGTGTTTCCACTGATTTTATTTTCTTTTATTGTTTACCCAAACTTTCAGTAAATTACAATGCTCTCCAGGTTTGGATGTTTCTACTGCACCCATGTATAAGGTAAAAGTCATATTTCACAAGACAGCTATTATAACATCTTGTTTGTCTGCACTTAGAAACTGGAAGGCTCAGATCAGGCTGTTATGCTGTCTAAACATTTATTTTGCAGACATAGCTATAAGAGCTCCCTGACCTCCTCCTAAAATATACCAACCCCCTCCGAGTGCTTGGAAGGCGACTTTAGATACAGATATTAGCAGGGGAATTCATTGGAGAGCACTACATTTAGGATGCAAACAGTGAGAAAAGGTACCTCAGCAAAGCTCAGTAAACCTCATGAAACAATTAGAAAATTTTATCTTCAGTCAAACAAGATGGAAGCCTAACACTGAACTCACTCTCAATCAATGCGTCATCTTCTCCACAGCTGTGCCTGCACACAATAAATAGATGCCTTTTCCTCATTTTGGGACTGGGGAAGAGCTCTGACCTCAGACCTAGGCAGGAGCAAGGCTTGGCAGAGTTGGGAAGCTGTGAAACACCCACCAGCCCTGGGCACTGCTGCAGCTGGTCAAGCACCAAAGCCATGGCAGGGATTGCACCATTCACAGCTTCCCAACTCTGCTTCTGTCCTTGCTGAAAAGTAGCACCTGTGCCAGCTCTGGAGTGAACAATTAATGCTGGGAAAGGGGAGAGGGAATGGATGGTGAGGGTGGTCTTGCTGATCTGTTGCCTGAACCAACTGCCCACCTACCAGAAGCAAGTCCTGCTCATTTTTTGAGGCCAGTCTGTGCTCAGGTAACAGAGTGGACAGCCTGCAGAAGTCATTATTGATATTACTCTGAAAAAATGACTTTTCAATGAGGTGACAATGAGGCGATTGATATTTAAATAGAGATTATCTGGATTATTTCCTCCAAGCTCTCTCAGAATGAGAGAGAAGTTAATAACAAGGCAGGTGTGGAAGTCAAATATGTTACAGTTAGTTGATGTCTATTTTGACAGGATCATATTCTAAAGCTCTTCTAATAAACTTTGAAATGTCAGGAAAAGTTGGGAATAATTACAATTTTAAGCAGAAAACACCATTTCCTATGCTGGAGGCAATTGAGTTAAAGTAAAATTTAATTAAAGGCACGTGAGTAAGAAGATATTAGAATGATGAAACACCCAGGTTAGAAGAAACCTCAAAAAATCATCCATTCTAACAACTGTGGGCAAGGGAATCTAGATTATTATCTAGCACCTAGTCCAGTTGAAAGTCTCTGTTGATGGAGACTCTGCCACATCCCTGGGGAAGTTGTTCTAGTGAATAGTTGTTCTAACTGTAAAAATCTCTTTATTATATCAAAAGGAAACTTCTCCTGAGGTTGGGTGTAGATATATGAACAATAAGAAGAAAGGCTGAATATAGCTGTTGTGCATAGAAGCAGAATATGTTCAATAATCCTTAGTTTGGGGAGTGGATGTTTTTAAGTTAACCTAGGGTCTATTGAATTCTTCACAGTGACACAGCAGGATATTTGTACCTCAAAAGCCATTTCTGCATTTCTCTACACACTTCCATGAACTTTTACATATTGCTGGTAGTATGCTGGTAGATTATCTAATTGCCTGTCTTTGGGTCTCTCTGAAGTTAACTCCATATCACTGCTGACTGGTTTGTTTCACCTCTCTGCTTGGTCCCACTTCCAGGATGTGAACAAAAAAGTCATTCAGGCTTATGAGGAAAAATAAAGGCTTATGGCCTGCTCTTTGCAGGCCCATGCTGTTGCTGTTCATTTAGCAGTTGTCTGTCTTGTGTTTTGAGATTAATTCCCTTATCACTCAGTCTGTTCCTTTTGCCAGTACTGATGTCAAACGAAGCGATAATGTTCTAGGCTTTGCCCATCTTCATTACAGGGTGATACCATATTTGCCTCTGGGTTGTTTTGTTTCTAATTAATTTTAGATAAGTATGTGCTAAACCTACCTTTGCTTGTCTGAGTTGTAAAAAACCTAGCAGAGGTGTGACCTTGCTGCCTTGTGATGCATCATCTTGAGCAGAGGAAAGGAACACAGGTCTGAGGGGTAAGAATCCCTTTCAGGGGATGCTGGCTCCCTAGCACGTCAGCGAGCATCCTTGGATACAATCCTTGCTCCATTTATTTTACAAGCATAGACATAAAATCCTTTCACCTAAGAACATAATGGCCAAACTGAAATCTGGATGCTGGCAAGGCACCCAAGCCCTTTGCCATATGCCATGCTCCTGAAAGGCACATTTTCTATATTTTGTTTTGCTTAAAACAATGTCCCAAATAGGCCCCAGAGGGCACCTCACCTAGGGATTCAGTCTGGATTTTGTGTTGTATGTGCTCCAGCCTGCAGTTATATATTGCCAGCAGTCAGTTACTTGTATTCATATTGGGAAAGATGTGGAAGAAACTAGCAAGCACTTTAGAGTAATCAAATCCCCCACCAGCTGGCAAAATGATGGAAGGAAAATCCATCTTAAAATTTATCCTCTTATATTTACTTCTATGTATTAGCAATCTTCTGAAAGTATATCCTCAAAAACATCAAACTCAACACAAGATGAAAATCACAGTTACCATTAGCAACAAATAAAACAGTTGACATATCTTGAAAACTTCAAGCTTGTTAAAAAAATCTTCAGAAGCTACTTAGCATCTGTATTTCGCTCCTTAACAATTTGTACATTGAACAAATATTGTGCTTTACAGTGGTGGTTGTATTTTGTCTGACAATTGAGCTGTCAGATTAAATTTCCTCTTAATTCCAAACTGACAGCATTTTCCTTCTTTCTAATTGCCACCATGAAAAATTAACTATTTTCTTTTTCTCACCTTTGTTTTATATTTATAGCTTCATCACCTTCCTCCCCTGCAATTTTCTTTCTCATTCATTTTCTCCATTTATTTATGTCTCAGCATTATTGCCCCTCTGTGTCACATTGCTTCTTCATTCCAGGTACTTTTTGTCAAAACATAATGATGTCTCCCAGTAGAAAACTGCATTAAGCTGAAGAGTTTGTGCTGCTTTATGATAACTCAGATAAATATCTGAAAGTATTAATAATTGTATTCAACCCAGATTACTGTTTATCTGTCTTTCTCAGGCACAGTTAAACTGTCTGGGATAAAGATATTGCACATAGATTAGAATTAGGGATGTGTTTTGTAAGTCTTCATTGAACTTCATCTTTTGATACCTGGAAAAAAAAGTTCAGTCAGTTGCATTTTGTTTTATGGGACATTCACATATTTGTGAAATAAATTTATTTCCTTACAGATGTGACTGATGGTAACAGCAAGAACCAAGTTTACTGGATTTGAGTCTTTACCATCTCTGGAGTAAATGCTCACTCTCGAGTCTTTCTGGTCCAGAGGAAGAAGACAAGTGGGCATTTGAACTAATACTATTCTTTAAGAGCCAGAAAATATTATTTAGCGAAAAACCACAGATTGACTAATAGAAAAGAAGAAATAACCCTCTTATTTTATAAGTAGTACTGGATTTATCATTGCAGAGGAATATTAATAAAGTATTGAAAAACATCCTGTATAAATCCTCATAATTTTTGATCAGAGCTTACTGATTTTTTTATAGCCTATTTAAGTCATAAAGTACCAGTGACAGATTGGCACCACCCATGCACGTACACCTGCAGACCCCTTTACCCAGTCAACAGAAGAGCTGCAGAGAACTTGAGCAGTATCAAGAGAGATGGTTGCCTTCATAGAAGACACACAGTGAACTGGCCATCTTTGAAAGAGGTTCCTATTAGATAAGGGTATTTTGTTTGGAATGCATGTCTTTTAAACTCATTGGACTTTAAAACAGAGTATGGAAAGCAAAAGAAACAAAAATGAGCCACAATGAGCTGGGCTGCTGAGTCATCTTATTGGTTGCTTTCGATTGTAAATACCTCAGGTGATTATCTATTGTTACTTTTCTGAAGACCATCTGTACACTACTGCCAACATTTAACATCTTCACAAGAACGCTCTATTTCAGAAGTTGTGTCTTCTGCACTAAGGTGTTTCACATTGGCGTGAAAGTCAGTGGGTTGGATTCTGAGGTCAAGAAGCAAATGTCACCTGAAAAGCACACTTCCACTGCTCCTATCAAAAGAATGTACCTAGTTTGATCTATTGCTTACAATCCTCCAGGTTTGAAATTAAAGCTAAGGCAGGCCATCAGCTAGATATTACAAAGTGATTGCTATATGCACTGCATTTCAACTCTATGGTATCAAAATTACAATTTTTATTTTGGCTTTTCTCCAAGCCTTTCCAATATGCCTTTCATTTCCTTTGCCTCCTACCAGTTACATAGGCCATCTGTTTTCCCAGTGAAAGTTAAAGAGCCAATATATGAAAAGCACAAGCTCCTTTTAAAATAACTTTCCCACTGTTTTGTATTCATGTAATTTCATAATGATCAGACTGTTTCTTGTTGCTCTTCCTTAGTGCAGGCGAGATTTGTTAGCTATCGAGGGTGTTGTTGTTAAGTAAATGTTGTTTGAGGTTTTCCCTTCAAGTGCAGCTCTCTGAGAAGACATCAGTTGGAACAATCTGGTGTTCTTTCATGAAGGTTTTCTCTCTGGTTTGAAAGTGACATATGTGTAGGATGAAAATTACATATTTCTTCAAGAGTAGATGCTATTTTTGGCTATTGTGATCTGTACATTCTGTTCATGTTCCATAAAAGATGAATGTAAAAGGCTTTTCTTTCTATTTTTGAAGTTCTTGGAGAAGGTCTGCACTATTCACTCTGATATTACAGAAAGAAATTCTGTCCCAAAAATGTATTAAAAAGTAACATGGAGCAGATTCTGTTGTGCAAGAGAAATAATAGATATATCCCAGCTGGGTCCTCGTACTCTCTTAATTTTCATTTACTTTCATCCGATCAATTCTTTGCAGCTCTGTCTGGTAGCTGATACAGTGCATCAGGGAAATTACAGCTGATTTCTAAAACCTATTTCACGGAAAGCATTGAATGAAACTAAAGACTCAGCACAGAAGTGACAGAAAGAGATAGCTTTCCTGCTCCCTCATCTATAAAGGCTGTACTGCAAATCACTATAAATGCTTCCTTCCTTAATTACTAAAATGTAAGGGATATTGCTTAAATAATCACATTGAAAGCAGGGGATTAGGAAAGAATTTTTCTCAAGTTTTTGATATAACCAGCAAAACCTTAAAAATTTCCAAACTCATAAAAAATAGATTAAACACTTTCTAAGGCTCCGGTGTTAGATCTTGTGCCCAGAGGTACAATACTCTTATAAAGATGTTGATGGTAATTTCACTTTCATATACATATAGCAAGGTACATTATAAGGGGTTAGCTAATCTATAGAGAGATGTGTGGTGATAATCTCTATGCCAGCTGTGAAAAATTAAAGGAAATTAATCTGAAAAATGCATTCTCATTCTATCTGTGACTTCTGAAGTGTAAGTTAACCATGGACCTAGGTTTCATATTTTTTGAAGACAAAAATAAGAACCTCATTTCAGTAAAATAGATGACACTGCTTATGAAGGAGATGTAAAATTCAGATAATCTGAGTAAAAGATTCCTCTTCTCAGTTTTTCCTGTATTTCACACTTTCCCTAGTAAAGCAAACCAAGAATTTGGAATAAGGTTTCTCCAGTGTTAGTTAATCAGTTTCAAAATGGCAGTCATACAGAATTTTTTATTGTTGCTATACATTGTAGCAGTAGGTATCCTAAATAGCATGATTTGACTTATTATAGGATACAGACAGCATGTGAATAATTAACCTTTAATGCCAGAAAAAATGTTAATAATACCATCCATTACATAAGAGATTTTTGCCTCTGGTTTCCAGCTTAGACCAGTATTCATGCAACAGGGAAAAAATATTCAAGATTGAATGAAATTAACCAAACTCATGGGCAGGTTTTTAAAATATAGAATTATAGGCCTAATGGATAAAGTGAACAAAAAAATTGCTTTTCATGGAGAGCTACAGGACCTTCATCAAACCTCAGGGAACAGCAGGCTGTGATACTGCCTTCTCAATACCATCTGTTCTTTGGGTTTGAAATGGTTTATGGGAATTGTTCATGTTTTCCTGTTGACAACTTCAGCAGTGTGCACTCAGGAAACAAATGAAAGTCTAAGCAAATATACACTACCACTAAAATTTACTCTCCTGAGAAAATTATAAGATAAGTTGAATTTAGAAGCCTATATCAATAAAATGTTATTCAGTTCAGTATATAAACACATTGAAAAGAAGATACTAGTCCTCCTTGCTGCCATCTCACCAGGGACTTTGGGTAGATATTCAAAGTATCCACTTAAATTGTTTTAATATTACTGAAAAACTTACATCAATCTTCATGGGAATAAGATTGAGCCAACACTGAGTACTTCTTAATATCTCTGCTCCTTCTCATATTTCTTGAAATTCTTGTCTAAAAAATATATTGTCCCATATCATCCACTTACATGATACTGAGCTCTGCAGTACTGTTTAAACAAGTTTTTTATGCTGTTTGAGGATGGTTTTGCATTCAGAACTACTGTTTTCAGTCTTGGATGCTATTTTCTTAGCTCAGGTTTGGAGCATGCCATTTCATTTTCATGTATTCCATGCCACTGGTATATAGGCAGGTCTCTCATGAGATGTTAGGTAGCAACAGGACTTTGTAGGAAAAGTGATTTTGTTGGGGATTATAGTATTCAATTTCCCATCCTCAATCTCTGCCCATCAGGGAAGAAGTGCTGAGCAGTTGGATCTGGCCAGATGATGGCAATTCCAGTTAGGATCCACTTATGAAGTTTCAGAATTCACACTTGCCTTGTGACAGATCAAAAGGCTTACAGTAACTATCACCAAGCTCAACATGCCTGTCCTTTGGAAATAAAACTGCAGCTTCTTGGGTCCTGAGCCTCAAATCAACTTCCAGAAGTGTTTGCACCATCTTCAACCTGGTGACCAAGGCATGAAACACCTGCCTTTGATTCCTTGCTGTAATGCAATCGTAATGCATCCCAACCTCAGTTCTTTCCAACTGAGGCAGTGAACAAGCCTCAGCATGAGCTTCCCACACTGTCAGCAGATTGTCAGTCACTTGGCTAAAGGATTTGTATGTTGGTGTTCTGCTAAACCCTGTGTTCATGATGATTTTTGGTGAAACTCCTACATCTACTTGAAATTATAATGATTACAGTTAAATTTGATTAACAAAACACATTAATAAAACCTTGGTTTTGTACTAACTCAAGGCAAATCTTACCCAAATCAGTAAATGTTTTCTTTATGGAAGTAAAGACCATAGTAAAAAAAACCGTGGGACTTGCTATCCCATGGAAACTCTAGAAGACAGCTTCTCAGTGAACTGGAAGATTAAGAGACTGCATTAATCTTTCAGGCCCCTCAGAGAGCCAGGATGATGCGGCTAATGGCATAGTGACAGCATGCTGCAGTCCTTATGAAGAGGTTGATCATTATCCACCATTTAATTTTACATCCAAACTTGGCAAGATCTATTTACAATTAAGATCTTATTTTCTAGCAAATCCAACATGTGATCTGTGTACATTTCTCTCCTAAGTCAATAACTTAATGAAAAGGATTATGATCCACTTAATATTTTATTATTATTCCAGAGTTTTGTTTCTTTTCCCCTTGTTGCCATAAGCTGGATCAATGCCAGCCTCGCCCACCTCCTTTACAAAGATTTAAATTCCGCTTTAGTCCCTCACTTCCATCACCCACTTCATTGTTTCTTCATTTCTGCATATCTCTCATCATGTCTTTTCTTGCATCCATTTCAGTTTTCTACTCAGATATTCTGAAAAGAATACCCAGGGGGCAATAAAAGAAAGCATTGAGAAAACTGAACAAAATAAATAATATGCCAATTACCAATGTATGTTCTAATATGTATATAACCCTTATTATATAATCTAAATATGATCAAAATAACTACCTAAATCATGTAGCCATTTAAGAGAGAAACAACATGATTAATAGGAAACTACCTGTTTCCATCAATATTCTATGTCCAATTCTATAAAACATTAATTTTAAAAACTTTCTGTATGGAGTAAGAACTTGGTACATAGAAAGACTATAGCATCATACCCGGGTAAAATACAATTGCAAAATGCTTAAAAATATGAAGTACTTTTGTAAGCATAACTATTTTTCAAGAAGTAGTAATGTCCTGGAATAGATTGATGGAATTTCATTGTATTGATAGAAATCCATTCTTCGGTGAAAATCACAGATTCAAATCCTGCTTGACTTCAGTGGTAGAGATTATTTAATGCATTCCTACTTTGCTTCAGTATGAACTTCCTACCAGTAACAAATAATTTTTAATCATGCTAGGTATTTTTTCTTAAACTTCAAATTCTTTGTGTTTATTCAGAGCATAAAGTCTGAGGAGAGCACATATTTTCATAACAGTTTTTTTATACAGTGGCAGATGATATTCGTATTTCCAGAGCATCAAATGTAACAGCTTGGTTCTATTTAATCATATGGCTTTTTTTTGTTTCATTTCACATTGAGTTGTAATTGCACATTAGGAAAAAATTCTAAAAATCTGACCTAATTTCCCAGTAAAAACAAATTATTTACAGAAGAAACACAAAACTTAATATTTGACAGGTACAAAAATGCATTAATTGTATGAAACATCATTTTTGCTGTTCAGCAACTGCCCCAGTCTACATCATCAGTTCACAAGGATCTGGGTTAGCGGCTTAAAAGCTAAGCAGCAGGATGTCTTTTTGCCTTCCCCAGTACTTGGAAAAAATTTTCCATTAGTATCTGCTGCTCCTTTCTGGATGCCTGCGTTAATCATATTTCTTATTTCCTTGTTACAGTAGCAAGAACTTCTGTAAGGTGGGATGAAATAAATAGGAAAATATGAAACACGTTTCTCAATGTGAGAAGATTGTAGTGTAAGTAGTTACTGAAATATAACCTGAAACATCTTCAAATGCCTGATACCAACCTTATGCAATTGAAGAATGAGGAAAGAAATGTGTTTAAGTAACCATCCAACATCCAGTAAAGCTTTAAAAATTGAAAAAGGCATTCAGTCTAATCCTGATTTCAGTCTGAATTTAGCATGGCTCAATTCCTTAAATTTCTCAGCATACTTCAATTTAACAGGAAACACCTGTAGCAAGGCTGTTCACCATGTTGCAGTCTAATTCAAATAGAAATCATGTAATAAGTTTAGTACTCAGAACACCTGCTACCTTAAAACATATTCCTTTGAGACACTTTTACACTAAGCTTTCCTACATCTTCAAAAGACTGTGAATAAAGCTCTTTCAAGAGCTTTACTATTCCCCGAGATAAAAGCGGAAAATGTATAAATTGTTCTTTGTGAAAACAGGATGACAAATTTCACAACTTTCCACCTAAATCAGCTCTGTTTGGATGTGGAACTCAGTTGTACATCCTGCACAAAGAACACATACAATTTTCACAGATTTTGTTGGGTGATGTTGGACAAAACCAGAGTGGTCTTAAAAATAATGAATCCTAATTTTCTGCCATTCTTTTAAGAGTTCTGATGTTCAAAACTGTCCCAAATTCAGCAAAGTATTTACATTCCTAAGTCCTGCCCTGTGGACAAAGACAATGACTAGTGATGGATATTTCAGTGGTGTCTTTCCTCTCTCCTATGATAATAGGATATCCTATGATAATAAGTTATCCTATGATAATAGGATAACTTCGTGTAGGAGATCTAGCAGGGCAGCTGTCTCATTAGTTTTCTATTTTTCTGGACTCAACTGACTAGGAAATAATTTTGCAAATGAATTGCACCTCTTAGCACCCTTAAGATTTTTGACAGAACAAGACATCAATGGCCCCCTTCAGCAATTCAGAAAATGCTGAATGGAGAAAAATGCTAGAAGAGACCATCCCTACAATCAAAGAATAGCATGGAGCTAGGCAAAGGGTGGAAGAATTAGGATCTAATGCCAGTAGTCATAATAAATGCGAGCTTAGAGATAGAGGCAATTGGACTTTCAAGCTTTCTCTCTAGAGGACATGGCTGGAACATCAGTTCCTGGATGTGAACTGCCTAGGTAGGAACAAGTTCTGTGCTCCATCACCCATAGGCATTCCAGCACTTCCCAGGGGACAGTTGTGTAGTCAGCAACCCTTGCACCTGGTCTGCAATTCAGCCTTCATGTAAACAAATGTTGCTTCACAATCCTGCCTTTTAAAAGCAAAAACTAAAGAATTCCATTCATCATTTTTAAAAACAGCAATAAATGCAGAGCGTTGCTGCTTCTCTTTTGGGGGAAAAACCTCAACCACCCAAGCACAAAATATCCCACACAAACATAATGTTTCACATTATTGGCTAGCATACTAAATACACAAGGGTAAAATGCAGTCCACAAGATGACAGAGATAAAGGGTAGAACTCATTTTGCATCCTACCCTTTTTGTGCATGGAGTCAGACTGCAGTATGCAGAAAACTTCTTGGTTAGGTGCATGTATTGAAATCAAATAACAATCAGAGAATGTGTATAAACAGTTAAGACTTTTAATTAATGAAAATAAGGTTTGGGAACTGGGGAAGAATTCATTTCTCGGGTGGCTTAGCATCTATTCTTTATATTCGCTAATTAAATTTTTAGAGTATATCCAATGGTTCTTGCTTCTTTGGCTTTTCATTTTGCCATTAATAAATAATTTATGCATGGTACAACATGTCCGCTTTACTGATCCTCTAAGATGTTCTGTGCATCTGAAAATATTTGGGTTTGTATTGGAACCGTTTCCCAGGAACAAAAGCCCATGATTTATCCCTGTGTAGTTGCATATATTCCATGCTGCACTAATCACAGAGCATTATTATTTAAGTGATAGCCATATATCTTCATTCTCCAACCACGGACTAGTCATTTGAAAGCTATCACTGCAGTTTAATGTGATTTTGCATAGCAAGGAAGGGCTTTTGTCTCTTCTGGCTCTTTGCTTACCCCTTGGGGTTCCCACTCCAGCTGCCAGAATCCCCCCTCTTCCAGCAGTTACTCATTTCAGCTGCTCACTGCCTTCTGTCTTCTCTCATCCTTTCCAAAGAATGGGGCTTGTTTTCTGAACATTGTTTTTTGGAAATTTTTAATGAATTTCCATAGTTCATATAAGTTTTTCATAGTGTCTGTTGCTTATGTTTTTCCTCAGAAGATAAAGACTGCACTTTAAAGTTGTGTAAGCTCTCTGTTTCAGGCTGTTTGCTGCAGGCAGTGACTGAGAGGCCAAGAACTGGACAGAAGACAGAGACACAGATATATGTTCCACATGAGATGTGTCTCTCCAGACCTATGCATGCTGTCCAAGTCAAAATGATCAGCTTAGAGTTATAATAATTTCTAGAAAAAAATATTTTTAGACCCTGGCATAAAATAATACACTTTAAAAAAAGCCGAAATATTTTTGGTGTGGAAATATTGAAATCAGATAACCAAATAGGCCATCAAGATTGGTTGTAAATGTTAGAAAGTGCTCCATGACTAATTCTTTCTGGATGTTTCTGGAGATTTTAATTTCTTTTTTAGTCATGTTTTTGTATTTATTAGGGACCCAGCTGCTAAACTGTTTGAGCAAAGCGTTTGCCTTAGCAAAGTGACAGTGGCTATGATAGATGTGAAGAAGAAAAATAATGCTGTATTAATTAACAGAAGAAAGAAAAAGAAAAGGTTAAGCATAACCACTGTCTTCTGTTAAGAGAAAATCATGCTGTGTGATACAGCACAGCTTTGAAGCACTGAACCAAGTCAATCAATATCTTCATTAGGAAGAGCAAGTAAGCCAGTAAAAATCAGTATTTCACCATCATCCTTGGCTTCCCCTGCTCCTCAAAGCTCTGTAAGACAAACCTGCTTGCCTGGAGCTGTAGCAGAGATAGATGGGAGCACTGAGATTTCTAATCTGTTTCTAGAATACATTTATTTGTTTCTAGAATGTATTTATTTGTTTTCTTAGTATTTTGTGAAAATTTATTTTCCTCTGTTCACCAGACTTGAGGATCTGAGGAACTAGTAAATTCAGAAACAAGGTGTGAGAGTAGGGCTTCAAAGAGGTGTGAATTGTGTTGCTTTTTCACTGCTTTAGCTATTTCAATTTTCAGCAAAGTGCCATCTGCTACTTGAAATCATATGGAGCCTACTACAAGGGAAAATTCAGAGGCTTTCCATCCACTGTGTCAGAGTAGCTGCCTTTGGAACCTTAAGAACTGCAACAATAAAAGTTTGAGTTTTAATATTGTTCCTTCTAGGATTGCATCTTTTTAAAATGTGAGGTGATTTTGGATTTCCTGGATTTTGTTTGAAAATTCTTTATTTTCCCATACTCATTCTGCCTCTAACACCTACTAATCTATGTTGAACTGCTAAAAGTGTATTTCCTTTGTTAAAGAAGCACATGCAAGTCTAAAATTATTCCTTAAAATATTTTTTACTATACCAAATAAAATAGAATAATGAGTGGCAATAGTACATGACATTGGCCACTACTCCTAAAGATACTGAATAAGAGTGAAATACTTCACATTATCATGATTAATTTATATCATAACAGAAATATTATTGGAATATCATGTCATCAACTCCAATAATGCCATAGATTCACTATTGCTTACATCACATACTTGGATTCAGGAATCTGAGAGTATTTATTATTTATTTGGTTGCAGTCTGGTCATGGTTGTGGTTTGGTGAATGCTGCCATAAATCACTGCTATTAGTTTTTATTTCACATAGACAAATGGATTTTGCTATCCTCCTGCCATTAGTGTTGTTCCTATAGAAAATTATTTATGGCTTTAGAAAAACTGAAATTTTAGAGCTTTTAATGCAATTTTCACAATCTGATGTTCCTGGTAATTTAAATATTAAAAACATTATTTATAAAGCAAATGTATGCTGTTCTTATCCACAGGGAGAACATGTTATAATTAATTTTTATTCTTTTTTTGCCTTGACAACCTAAACTTGATTGCTTAGTATCAATTCTAATTATTGGAGAAGGATGACAGATTCAGGATGGAGAAGAGAAGGAAGAAGCCAAAAGCAAAAGGCTATTCCCAGGATAAAGAAGCCATCAAAATGCTAATAAGCCCTGTTCCAAAAGGATATTATTGTTTCCTTTTTTGGCTTTATTTATGAACACAAGCATCTGAAGCAATGGTCCATCTGCACAGACTAAAAAGCTCTGTGTCCAAAATGTGCATTGCTTCAGAACCTACAGAGAATAAAAAGCCCTGCTCAGTTACTCAGCTTTCAGAAAATAACACTGGACTGAAAATTAACAAAAGTCTCTAGAAATCTAAATTTTAGGTAGAAAACCTGCTTTGTATGTTCTGATCCAACTAGAAAGGAGAGAACTGGTTCTCTTTATGGTCTCAGTCTTGTGGATGTTCTAATGTGGGTAATTAGTAACCTAACATGAGCTTCTAGAACTTCTCAGAAGGAAAGAGAATTGTCTGATTATTTGACTGAGAGGTTGGGCTGTATTTTGAAAGGAGAGAATGGAATCTCTGCAAATTCTTGATGTATCATCACAGCACTTCTTGAAAATTGTAAGGGAAACAGGAAAAAGGAATGGATAAGGCAAGAAAGAAAAACAAAACCATAAATAACCCAAACTCAAGGAAGATCGGGAAAGGATAACTCTCAAGTGAATACAGGACTGAGTTGAAAGAGCACTTCTAACTCTTGCCTCAAGGAATGTTCCTTTAACTTTGATTGCAGAGCTGAAAAGGCAGCAAGGTAGTCTCACTGTTTGTCACAATGGCAAGCTCACAGCAGAAACAGAACCCGAACCAGCAGTGTGAGTCTTATTTGTTCATTATACAGGTCAATATAGCATGCATTTATCAACAAAAACCTTTAAAATAAGGGAGAAATAACTAACTGTACAAATTATTATTTTGAGAGATGTCTTAATGAAAAATAGTTTTCCACATTTGTATAGGAAAAGAGGGCAAATTCAACACCTTCTTTGAAGACATATTTTCCTTAAAGTGCCAATAGAGGGGGTTTAATTTTGGGGTTTTTTTAAACGTTTAACAGAATAAATAAAACTGGTACATGGGAATAGGGAGATGTGAGCAGGTGTACATGTGTGTTACTTTGTTTGTAGGTAAGTCACTTAAGCAGACTTTGTGTATTCTTGGAAAGGGACAGAGACTTTCAGCTGAAGTGAACCAAGCATGCACCATGCATCATATAGACATGATATACCTCAAAGAATAATTAGCATGGGTATATGTATGGATAGATTATAGATAACCTGTTTATAAGCAGTCCTGCCTTGTGTTTGTGGTGGGCAGGCATGACAGATTTCACTACTTAAAGCAGCAGTATGGAAATGTTTCAACAACTTGATCTTAGTCTAAGGCAAAAAAAATGATTACAGAATTTTTATAAATAGTAAGCCTATGATAATGAAAAACAGTTTCTACAATACAATTGATGTACAATGTATTTGTTACTTTGAGGAAAAGCAAATTTCCCTTCAAGTTGTTAACATCTGTAGAATTTATGAAAATAAACTCAGTCTTAATGTTTTAGGGCATAATTCCTTCCCAAAAAGAACCCAAATGAAGGAACTAGCAACCATACCATAATGAATGCTTCCAAAAATTAAATTTTCTCTTTGATTAAGTTTGATGTATCTCTTTTAAAGAAAGTATTTATTTCTTGCTATCTTCTTACACCTCCATATTTTTTGCTACATGTATATATAGATATGTATGATATTTATTCTGCTATTTATGTGCCCACAACCTCCACCATTGCTGTTACTCTCTGGTAACTGCGTGTCATTTGAAACTGGGCAAGATATTGAAACAGAAGGGCTTTGACAACATGTTTGTTTTTTTGTTTTTTTTTTTTTTTTTGCATGTGTCTCTTTCTTTTTACTTTCAAAATATCAGCCAGTGACATTTTTCATTTGTTGATTTAAAGGATGAGTTGTCAGAGTAGGAAAAAAATGTATGGAGCTTACAGTTGGCAATGGCACAGTTGAGAGCCTCTGGGTAAGAATCAAGAGACAAACAAATAATATGGATGTCATTGTGGGAGTCTTCTGTAGACCTCCTAGCCAGGATGATGACACCGAGGAATTATTCTTTGAGGAGATAAGGGAAGCTTCCAAGTTAACTGCTCTTGTCTTATGGGGACCTCAGCTTGCCAGAAATTACCTGGGACCATCATACAGCTGGTAGAGCCCAGGCCAGAAGATTCTTAAAAACCTTGGATGAGAACTTCACTTCAAGGGAAATGATTCAGAAAGATGGCCTCCTTGATCTGCTGCTTGTCAAGAGAGGATCTGGTGAGCCAAGTAACGACTGGCGGCCATCTACGCCACAGTGATAATGAAGTGATTCAGTTTAAAATCTCTGTTGACAGGAGGAGAAGGAAAACCTCAACTCTGGAAATAAGGAGAGCAGACTTCAGGGTGCTCAGGCAATTAGGGAGTAAGACCCCCTGGGATAGCATTTTTGCAGGTACTGGGGTCCATCAGTGCTGGTCGCTTTATAGACATCTCCTCCTAAAGGCACAGGAGCAGCCAGTTCCTAAATGTTGGAAGTCAAGTTGACAAGGCAGAAGGTTGGCTTGGAGGAACAGGGATCTTCTCTTAAAAATAATGCTGAAGAGGGAGGTCCATGCCCAGTGGAAGCAAGGACAGGTAACATAGGTAGAATACAGAGAATCTGCTTGCCACTGTAGGGAGAAAATTTGTGTGGCGAAAGCTCAGCTGGAGTTGAAGCTGATCAGAATTATATGGGACCATAGAAAGATTGTTTTGAAATCTATAGATGGCATAAGGCGGTGTAAAAATAACATAGGCCTGTTAAAGGATGAGAATGATCACCTCAAAAACAGGGACAAGGCAGAGGTGTTTAACACATTCTTTGCCTGTCTTCGACACAGATGACAGACCAAGGGGGTCTCAGTGCCCTGAGCTGGAGCACCATGACTACAAGAACAAACAACTCCAAGTCAGCTCTGAAACTGTGGGGGATCTGCTACCCAGCTGGATCCCTACAAATCTATGGGGCCTGATGGGATCACAAAACATCTTTTGGTAAGTTTTGAGTGGTTTTGGGAATCCAGCTGAGGTCCCAGCTGACTGGAAGCTGGTGACCATTGTCCCAGTTTTGGAGGAGGATGAGAAGGAGGACCCCAAATGCACAGGAAAAGGGCAGGGCAACCATGTTCCTGATCAACAAAACATTTAGGTCTCTAGTCTAGTCTCCTGCTACCTACTGACACATGAAAAATGTCATAGAGGAAGAGCAGAAGTGAGAGGAAGTGACAATCCTCTTTTGTTAAAGAAAATAGCACTGTTAGGTGAGGCATAAGTGACTATTTAGCCATATTGACTACAAGGAAACAAAGATACACGAGAGAACTCCAGCAATGCTCTCTGAACAATGATGAAACCACATGTAAACTTCTATTTCTGCAACTTTTCAAGTTCTTCTTGGTTTGCCTGTTAGGAGAGCATTTTGTGTTCTTCTCCCTCCAGGTTGTTCTGTGCAGACTCTGAATTTCTTGTGTTGACTGCCACATCATCCCCGAGCTATAGAAATTAATATGAAGTGCTCAGAAAGGAAGATTCTCAGAACAGCTTGGGATTACCAGTACCAGCTGAACCACAGGACTGGGCTGTGAAAAGAGGTTGTGTATGTTGCAGGGGAGAGTGTATTAACAGCCCAAAACTGAAAACAGTGTTTACATGGTCCCAGAGCCATCAGGTTTGGAAGCACATAAGGCCTATAATTTGTATTTAACATCACTAACTGACTGTCCTTGCATGGACCTCTGCAGGAACTTAACACCCTCATTTAAATAAACTGAACAGTAAAGTTTATATAATCTAGTTAAAAGAAAACCCAACAGAACAGCGTGAGGACTCACACAACTCTACAGATGTTTGCCTCTCTGCAGAGCTGTCAACCTTACTTCTGAAAGAGTTACTAAACATGATGAATTCTGGATGAATTCTTTTCAGATGAAAACACCTGGTTTTCTGTTCACTTTAGAAACTCCCAAGGCAAAGTGTGTTCTAGCCAGTCCATCCAATGGAACCTGGCATTGTGTCACATCACATTCTGATAAAGTATATATCCTTTGAAATGAAATGGTTATTTTCTGCTTTTTTTTACCCATTCCTGTTTAACCAAGAATTACTGGGAGAGCTAATAAACAGTGGAGAAACTTTAAAACCTTATTTTAAAGCCAAATTGTTGTATGCAGCCTACTTAGGCTATTTTTATATAGGGATTTTGAAAGCAGAAGAACTGGAGTTTTATTGCAGGAAAAAGTGTCTATCCTATTTAGACAGCAGACCTGTAGTGGAGCTATCACCGTGCTTTGAGAGTACTCTCACAGCATTTTTTTCAGTGCATGTCTATAATTTTGTCATGCATCTACATATTCAGGTCCTGTTTATCCCATTCTGATCCTATTTTGGAGGATGAAGTGTCCTCTGTATCACCCTATCTGTCCTATGACTGAATGTAATGCAGGTAGAGCAGAATTATCTTCAGATACCTCATTTCCATTTACTCAACACAACTTACAAGGGAGACCACAAACCTCTTTGGGTTGCCTGTCTTCCAGCTGAATGCATCTTTGTCACTAAGTATGTTTAAATAGTGGTTTTACTGCAATAGCCCCAAAGTACAAGGAATAAAAAACAGCACTGTGAGGTGCTTAGTTAGCTATTGAGACAGTGGAGATCAATACGAGACAGCTGCCTGCTGCACTTATTCCAGCTGAGCAGACCGTTTTTTTCTGAGGTTCCAGAGAAATTGCAGATTGCCCAGCCAGTGACTGATGCTCCTGTAGAAGTGAATTATTTACTAGTGAATATATGACACTGATATTTTTAGTCTCTTGCTATTAATTGTGGAGAGAAGAAGAGTGCATCTCCTTCCTTAAAATAAAGTAAAAAAAAAGGACTTCTCTTCAACAGCAGCTGACTAACAACAAAGATTATATTTTATGCCAAATAAGAGGCTATAGGAGCAGACACATCTGTCAGGCCTGTTTCTTCCTTCCCAGTAAGAGTGCTAATAGGGAGACTTTTTTGCAAGTGCTCCTATAGCATTTATAAAATACATTGTAGGAGCAAACATTTCCAAGGCTTATCTTGCTTGAAAGTGCTTTCCAATGTCTGTATTAAGAGTAACTTTGAATTATTTGATGAAACAGTGTTTGAGATTTAGTCTTCAACTGCAGACTTACCCCCAGCAGGGCTAAGTATTGTTATAGACAATTTCCCTTAAAGTGGAATCTCAAATTGTCAAATGGCTATTCACAAAGCTGCCTTTCTGTTGCTGCTTCCAGGTGATGGAGAGAATTTTTTCTGATGTCATACTCTAAAGAACTGAGGTGCACAGTTCTTAATTCTCTCCACAATTAAGAAGATTATAGAATTATGTAACGGTGAGGGTTGAAAGGGACCTTAAAGATCACCTTGTTCTGACCCCACCTTGCCATGGGCAGGGACACCTTTCAGTGGACCAGATTGCTCAGAGCCCCGTCCAACCTGCTTTTGGGTAATTCCAGGAATGGGTATCCATCACTTTTTCAGGCAGCCTGTTCCAGTGCCTCACCAATGCAGAGAGCTGCCAGCCTTCCTGGCTGCTGTCCTTCATGAAGCATTTGTAAGGGTAAGGTTTTGCTCACATGGCCAGTCAGAGGAAGTCCTTCTGCTGATAAAAGGAAGAGGGACATCTTGTCTCAGTATAGGCATAAGGCAATCATGAAACTGCTCAGCATTATGAAGACTGAAGTGCAACTGGAAGAATTCTGAAGAACTAGAAGATAAATGGACTGAAATGCTCAGAGAAGAAAAAGTCCCTTAGGGCCAGACAGCAGCTGAGTGTGGAAGGTTGCAAAGTCCATGCAAGACTAATTTTAAATTCCCAGCTGCAGTTCCATTTTGTGTCTGGTCCTTAGAGTCTCATTTTTCTTGCCTTTAAAAGGATGTAGATCAAATCAGTAGAAGTTAAAAAAGCTGAATTTCACTCTAGGCTGTTACCTTTTATTGTTTTCAGAATTATTTGGACTTTTAAACAATATTTTTGTAAAGTGTTGTCATCAGTGACATCTGTACTGAGATAGATCCCTGTGATTTTATTCTAGATTTATATTAAAACTTTTATGTATTAGCTCAAAAATATTTATGAATTCTCCTTTGGCCTACTTAGTCTTTTTTTACTCACTGTTCAGTGCCCTGCAGCTTTAATAATATACTTTCACCTAAAATGAATACATATGAGCAAAAAATTATATTAGCATGTAAATGCATCAGTAATTTGAATCTTAACTCCATCTCCCTGTCTCTCTTCACTGTCTAATGGGAGTGATTTTTTGTATGTGCATACTTGAATGACTTTTTTGTTACTTAAGTTGTATTTTTCATGCTAAGTAGGTTTTCTGATTATTATGCCTTTTGGAATATATTGTTAGCAGAAAAATGAGCACATTCAACAGGATGAGTAGTGACAGAAAAAAGAAAGACTGATAACAGGGTAGCTACACTTTGCTTCTGTCATCATCTGCAAAACCTGAAAAACAGTATTTCCCTACTTTTCAGTTGTGCATCCAAACAATGTAAGGATTAGCACATGCTCAGATGTTATGGTGATTTTATCAGTAAAGAGAACTGTACAAACAAAATGTGTGATGTCACAAAACCAAATAACTTATTGCAGAAAATGATTGCATACATTGATTACCTGCATGTTAAACAATACATTTTTAATGCATACAATTTTTGAAGGCAACAATGAAAATTAAAACAAAATCAATGGGGAGAGGTTGGGCCAAGTTTACAGGGAGTTTTTTCTTTAATTTTCTTTTCACACTGCTGATTGCTTTTGATATATATATATGTGTATTCTAATTAACAATTACATTATTTAAAAAAATCCTTCACATACTCATTTTGTGTCTTAAGAGTGCTTACTTTGTGTAAAAGTGACAAGCTCCTCGGAAGAAATTATCTGTGGCACTGTTATATAAATTCAGCTAACCTGCTGAGACATTTTATTCTCATAAGACACCAGAAAACTCCACTTTAGCTATTACCTTTGACAATGATTCTTTGAGCAATCTAAATCACTCATTCGTGACAAATTGGCATAGCCAGCAGGATCCTAAATCAGGATTCACAACATTGTATGGTAAATTATTATATAATTTAAGAGTGTTAAAAATAGAATCAAATTCTAGTAACTGAAATGTTTAAAATAACAAGTAACTTGCCAGAAGAAGAAAACATATTCCTTCTAGATTTAACATTTGTGTTTCTGCACTAACAAGATTCCAAACGTATTTTTTTATCCGCTGTGATCCATAAGAACTGGCATATTTTTATGTGTTGCAGAAATTAACCTTACCTAGTGGTGTGCAAAGAAAAAGTTTTTTTATTGTTTAGTCTGAGAATTTTTTTCAACATCAGCCTTCACAGCTGCTCCAAGTACTTCAGTTTTTCAGATGATGTGCCTGATCATGGCAATTCAGCCTAATCCAAATATGTATCAGTCATGCAAGCGGATTGTTCTTTATTAAGGTTCACTTGAAGAGCTGTGACTAGGAGTAGCATGATGAACAAAAGGTCATCAAGACTGAATGTTATTTTTTTCAGACCATTACTGAGAAAACTCTGGAGGAACTTCAAGCTAAATCTTTGTTTCCATAAATGATATTAGGATAGTTGCTCTTACACACCACAAGAGGGGAAGGGAAGTTCCTTAATAGGCCAATGGTGTCTCAGCAAATTGAACATGAAAAATAACTGGCAAGGAAGGAATTGGCAAAAGTAGAAAGCAGAGAGCAGATTAGCACTTAGCACAGGGAAGAAGAAAAGGGAGGACCTATATACACCTAGGAGCAAAATTAAAGAGTAAAGAAAATAACCCAAATTTCTACCCAGGACTGTGTGGGCATGTTTCCTATTTCCTACCAGAGCAGGATTCTTGTGTATCCATCTGTTAAAATGCTAGGAAACCATGACAGCAATTTTCCTGCTGTGTTCTATTATTAATCTGAATTCAGATTAATCGTGCTCAGCTAGAAGATCATCTCCTATCAACCTTTGCATCTCATCCAAGCTTGTAGTGACTTGTGTCTTGTGCAATGCTCCAGACCAGTTTTGTTTTCTGTCACTCACGGACTGTCTTCTCATCAGTGAATCACAATGAAACCAACTCAGATGCCTTTAAGGCATGGTTGGGGATGTGAATACTGCAAAAATACATATACGCTGTACGGTGTAGGTTGTGTTTTTCATCCTCTGCTGCCACCATCATAAATGGTGGAGAATGGTGTGATTAAGCCACTTGAGCTTTGGCCCAGTTTCCCAACTCAAAGGTGTCACAGGTTTCTATGCTTCTGTCTTTAGCTATGCAGGAATCATCCAGTTCTGTCCTTTTCTTATAGCCATAAAATACTTACCTGCTTCTCTACCACTTTCTCTCATTTTTTCTCTTTTTTTGCTTAATTTTTTTTTCATGCTGGATCTGTGAAGATAGAAGCTGCCCTTGAGTAAACTTTCAACTCATTCTTTACAGGACCATCAGCTGCTTTTCTCTATCAGAATAACTTTCTTGTAACTAAGGCTCTTCAATCCGTGTGTGGAAGTATTTTTCTGTCCTTCAGGAAGAGCAATTTTACCTGTTTCTCTGTTGACCATTAGTGTCTTTGAAACATATATTTACACACATATGCAAAGAAAGCAAGAAATCTTTGCTTACAAAAACTGCAGAGTGTTAACTTATTGTATCATTTGTCTGAAATGCTGCTTCACCCAAAGATTGACTGTTTTGTCAACCTTTTTTCCTAAGGGTCCCAACTTTTCAGGTTCTGTGTAGATAAATCATTTCAGGGTGTTTGTTACAAGACTTTTGAATTAAAAAGCCACCAGATGGCGGCAGAGGATAAATAGTAGGAATGGTCCAGTCCATTTTGCAAGTAATGGTCTTTGAGCACTATTCTGGTATTGAAGAGTAAGATCAATTTTCTGGTTTTTTCATAATAGTCTTGTATTCTTAATTTATGATTACAAGTTATTGCAAACTTATTCTAACAATTTTTTTTCTAATAGGGGTAGAAATAATTTTTCCCTGCTATCTATCTTGAAACATCAATGTAGATTTATGTCCTTATTTTAATCACCTTATGCCATTTTGTTTTGGCTTGGTTTTTTTTTCTCCCCCACTGTGTTTGCTACTGTCAGGGAGAGACACAGAACACAGACCTGAAGATATGCCAATGGACACCAGGAATGAGACAAGATTTTCATGGTTTCACTGAAGTCTTTAAAACTTCTGATTCTTAAATTACAGAAGGTTGTGTTTATCACATCTCTCCCCTTCACTTTTTTTTCCCCCTCTTACTCAAGTCTTCAATGTAAGATATGCATTTGGTGTGCTCTTTATTTAGGGACTGGTGCTTCAAACCCATTTTGTGTGAAGTAGCTTCCTTGGAGAGCAGCAGAGACAGGAGGCTTCCAGGCAGGGGAGAATTTCTGTGTGTGGAGCCCTCTCCTGTGAGCTGCTCTCTGCACACTCTCAGACAGCAGCACTCCCTGGCCAAAACTTGTGTGAATACCAACACCAAGCTTGTAATTATCCTCAAGTCCTTCTTTCTAGGAACCATCTGCCAGTGGCATTTTACAAAGCTTTGCAGCACAGATATTTGGAAAAACAGCTTGTTTGTTTGGAGATCTTGAGGAGGCATAAGGTGCTTCTGTCTGCTCCCTCCATGCAGACTCTGCTATGTTCTGTGACTCCTCATTGCAAGCTCCAGCTGCTTTTTCTGCATTTCGCCCCCAAAAGGGATGATGTGCTTACTGCTAAGTTAAAATGCATTAAATATGCCACTAGTATTTTTCCATGTTGGCAGTTACAGTAGTTGCCATGGGAATATCAAATCATGTAAATGGGTGAAGAGGCAGCTCACAAAACAGTATAGATTAGAGATGTGGCCCACAGTATTAAAAACATGTACACACTGTCTTCTGTACATAACCACACCATCTTCTGTCACTAAGAGGCTTCAGGAAAATAAATTTATACTTCTCTATACCCGTTTTATAAATGAGCATCTTAAATAAATAAAGCATTTAACTGTGATGAGTAATCTCAGTTCTTTAATAAAGGATGGAGTTTGCTAATTGAACAGCAAAGTTGTTTGTCAGGGCTGACAGATATCTGCATACTTCATTTATTCCATTAATTCATTTTCTGCAGCATGTAATTACAATCCTTTGCACAAGTGACAGAATCACAGATAGCATTTCAGTGCTGAGCTATATATCTATTTTGTTATGATCAGTGAAGTATAGCAGTTATATCATTTTTATCAGGAGCATGCTGAGAATAACCAAAGGAGAATTCTAATGATTATGGACTTGTAAATCTTCAATTATTCATAAAGCAGCTTATGGACAGACATGAATTTATTTTAAATTAATATGTTTTTTTCTTTTTGTGAGTTCCCAGGAATTAAAATTCAGAGAAAGACTGGCATTAGGAAGTATTAGAGGCATTAAACTCAGTAATTCTTTAGCAGTAAGGGAGATAGAACATCTTTGTAAAGAATGTAATTATGGATAAGGTATAACTGGTATTTTTTCTTATATCATGGGAAAAAATTAAGTTAAATTCCACCCATATTGACTAACACTATTAGTTTTAGTTTGGTTTTTCTCATCTCTAAAATGTTGCTTATTTCATATTGAAATTGTTCTCTTACATATGAATAATCTAAATTAGAGCAGCTGAGTAGATGTCCCCCTCACCCTAATCACAGAATGTTCTTTCTCACATTCTGTAAACAAGCTCTGTTGTACAATATTCTGCAAAAGTTACTGTAAAATAGGACTTTGTTTCAGATAGAATGGGATTCATTCCTTAACATAGAAACTGAATATTATCTGTAGGTATCTTTCTATTAATTCTGTGTGCAAATCCACTGGAGAAAGGAATTAAATAGTGGGTGAACTTCGTAAGAGGGGCATAGCATATAAGTGCTATATAAGTCCTTTGCCTATACATTTTGATTTCAGTAAAAGATTACACGAGTTTAGCCTGAATTTTTGTGGTGTAGGTGTGATCAAATTCATATAGGTAAATTAAATATAAAATTCATCAGCCTCAGACATCAGATCTTCTAATAATAGGAATCAGGTATTTTGTCCTGGAGAATACAAAAGGCTTATTTTTGCCAGATGATAAGTATTTTCTAGAATTGCTCAACAGAACAACTCATTTCAGACAAAAAAGAAGTTCATTGTTACCAATTTTTATTAATGTCTAAAAGTCTGTAGTCAAATTGAACTGATAACTTCAGGTTAAAATATACTTTTAAATAAAGAAAGGAGTTTTTTATGATAAAAATCATGCACTATGTCACAACTGCCCAATCATTTTCTACATACAAATCACTTATAAATGACAGAAAAAAGTGTACCATATTTTCCATGCATCTAATATTATAATAACTGAATTAATTGGTATCTGGACAAGAATGCTGTACCTAGGGCAGACAGGTGAGTGCCTTCAGCATGCGTAGAAAACACTCCCTGTGTCAAGATTTGGAATAATTTTATTTTAGAACAAGTGCTGGAATTTCCAGTATTTTATATTTTTTGTGACCTCTCGTGAAGAACGTCAAACGTCTTCTGAACTCATAAACAACATGAGCTGGCCTCTTCTGTGTCAGACTGTAAGACAGGAAAAATGTTTCTTGCTGTTTGTTCTCCTCAGAGTATCAGTAAAAATACTTTCAGATTCTGCATTTGGAGGTAAAAGACTGAACTGGGGGTGTTTTTAATATGAAATGGCCAAATGCACAGCACTGCTGAAACAATTATGCTCCATTTCAGGTTTTGGAGGTACTAGATTTAAATCTGTGAGCAACTTTTAAACATGAACTGCAAACAGAAAATTGGAGATTATGATCACTGACTCTGACTAGTTTTTGACCATGAGTCAATCAGTTAGTTTCTTTGTGTTTTTTTTTAATTGAGCAATATCA
Source organism: Geospiza fortis (assembly GCF_000277835.1). NCBI lineage: Eukaryota > Metazoa > Chordata > Aves > Passeriformes > Thraupidae > Geospiza > Geospiza fortis. Next base: position 11,366,614 of record NW_005054297.1, read on the forward strand.
TGAATAAATAATACTAACAGTACAATTTCATAATATGTTAAGACCTGTAACCTATTATGAAATTACATAGCATGTTATGAATTATTTGGAAGATTTACAATGATTTCAGAACTTTTATGCACTTAATTATCCTTGGAAAATGTATTGAGATGGGGTACATATTTTCTCATTTTGTTATGAAGTAAATAAAGAAATCTCAGTGTTTATCATGAAACACTCAATTATTAATCATTAGGAAATGAAGAATTCTATAATATTAAAACTTGCGCTATTAGCCTTCTATAAGGACATTTTACTCTTTTAATCTGAATGACTTACAAGAGGCTGTTGTGGGTATTCTTCAGCAGAAATCATCTAATGGTTTGCTGCTCTGCATGGTAAACAGATGTGAAATAGATTCTCAGCCATATCTTTCTGGGTTCTGCCTTAATGTGGCAAAGAGTACCTTTTGAGGAAAACTCAAACAGATGAAAAACTCATCACAACCTCCTACTTAATTTTAAACAATACATTTAAAATTAGAAAATCCTCCTTGCTAAATTATTAAAAAAAAAAAATAGAATGCTTGGAGATGCCCTTGCAGACATAATTTTGCATATCTTCTGTGTATTGTAATTAGTGTTGATTGGATGGAACAATGAAATATCTTAAGTTTACATAATTTCAAGTGCTAAAAATAGCACATGGAAAAACCTTCCCAAGTGCTTTATCTTCAGTTATGTATATATTACATAGAAATATGCAATAAATGTCATCAATAGACATTTTGCACTATGCACAGATGTTCTTGTGGTTTTAATAGTTGTGTTACTAATTACATTACACTTGGGTACCAATTCAGTGAAATTTGTTTTAGAGTAAGAGTTCTCAATTACACAGGCAAAATAACATTCATGCTTCACTGGAACTGAAAGGCTAGGGAAAATATAAAATGTTCACAGGATCAACGGCGAAATTTATTTTACACAGTTAATTTAAATTGATTTTACTGCAGTATGTTAGACTATTTTCTGGTAGCTAATATCAAAAGGAACAGTTAACCATATGACAAGATGTAGGACCATAGTCACTGCTTTTTTTCCTGCTAGCAAGTGGCACAGATGTCTTGAGGAACACCAGTTGCTAATAAACACTGCAATTTTATTTTTGTTTTAATTACTCAAAAAATAAGAATCCTCTGAAATTTGCAGATAATGAACAAGCTAAATTCATTTTAGTGACCCTCTCTGGATATATTTTGGGTGAGACTAAAAAGCAAAGTGCTTTTGAAATCTTAAGCATGTGTGCAGCTTCCTCTGTTGTGATATGATAATTCATAGAATTAGACATGTTCTTAAATTCTCTAGTGACTTGGGCCTGTATGTTGCAATCTCCTCTGGTGAACAGCTTAAGGCTACAGAAAATCATCAAAGAAATTACAAAATGAGCAGAATTTCTATTACTTTGATCAGGGAATAATAGGGGAAACCAGAACGAGAGCTGTAACGTTTATTTGAAGAAGTGGGAGGACAATTGTAGATTATGTATATTACATATTTATCACTAATGTTTTTCTCAGCTATGTTTATTTGAGTTTTCATTTTACTTGTGCTTTTGTTACTCACAGGAACTTCAGGAAAAAGGTTTGTGTGACACAATATCTCCTCAGATTTTAAATGCCATTTATTCTTTGAAAATGTTACAATTTCAACCGTACTTCTTAATTAAGCCTTTGTATGTTACTACAAATATATGGAGGGATAGAATGTAACAAAATAGTGCAGAAGGTAATCTCACACCTGAGGGGTTGCAGCTGTGCTAATCACCAAAGATTAGGAACAGGCCTGCCCTTAGCAGGCCACAGCTGTGTCCAGTAAGAAGAAGAGTGCTACAAAAGAGTGGCTTAGCCAGGGGAGGAGAGCTGGAATTTGTTGGCTGTGCTGTGAAGAAGAAGAAGGAGTTAGCGCTGTGAGGAGATGCCCATGAGCAATCACTGAGACAGTATGGGAACTTTGCAATACAAATACTAAAAAAGACATTTTCTGTGTTTGAAGCCTTTAAAAATAGACAAATTCCTTGATTATATTCATAAAATTTGATGAATGTTTCATTTAAAATGTTGATTATATGTTTAATAAGTAAATTGAAATTTTGGTTAGAAAAAGGGAGATGAATCAGGAGGGGAGAGGATGGGACCCTTCAACATGAATCTTCATTTGCATAAACTTGTCAAACTGCTTCCTTCCTGCCCCCCTCATCTGGTGCTCTTGAGGGCTGATGCCAGCTGGAACCTCTCTGTCCCCAGTGACTCAGAGCCACAGCCCAAGGGAAGGGGCAGGAATACTCAGCAGAGCAGTGACTCTGATGTCAGCCTGCCCTTAGGTCGGATGAGGCTGCTTTGGAAGCAGCAGTGTCAGCAGAGCTGAGGTGGCCTGAGCTGCCCACCAAGCTTACTCCTGTCTGCTCACTCCCCTCCTCCTTGGGGAGTGGAACAGGAAGTGAAGAAAGATCAGGAGCAAGAGAACTCATGTGAAACCCCATTCCTTTGCTCCAGACTCCTCTCCTTGCCCATTTCTGTCACTACATGTCACACTCCTTTCAGTGAGGCAGCAACCTCACCAGGTAAGTACTGTAGATATTTTTGCCCCCAACGAAGGAGAGGAATAATGAGGACTGCATTGATATCAGAAGGCTAATTAATTACTTTATTATACTATATTATTCTTTATTAGATTACATTACATCTAAACTGAATCTGCCAAGCACTCAACTGCACAGAATCTTGTGACTGTCATCTGACACACACACACGTGGATTCAATTGGTCAGTGAATCAAAACATTCACACCAGAATCCAGTTATCAATTCCCTTCAGGTTAACAACCTTTCATGATGCATTCTACTTGTGAACAACACAGGAGCAGTAAATGAGATAAGAATTGTTTTTTCTTTCTCTGAGGTTCAGAGAATGTGAAACCCAGAAATATCCTTAGGAGGAAGTGCGCCTTGCTTTCCTCTGTCAAGAGAAATGTGGTGACAGGTAGGGCTGTCAGGGTTGCCAAGAGGACAAAGGTTCCTCTCTGCCACTCCTTCCTCATGCTTTTCCTCTGCTCCAGTGTGGGGTCTCCATGGGCTGCAGAGATTATCCACTGTGCCATGGACCTCCTCCCAGAGGTGCCAGCAGCTTGGCCGAGGGCTCAGCTGTGTGCAATATTGGGCCCTTTGGAGCCAGCTGGAGCTGTCTGGAACCAGCTGTGTTCAGCACAGGGTGGTCCTTGTCCTCTCCCCAGCCTCATCTGCACACCATGTTCTGCTGCTGCGTGTCCTGAAACATGCCTCAGACATTGCAGGTACAAGCAGAGCAGCCAGGATCTCAACAAGATTCACTCTACAAAAAGTCTAAAATGCTTTGCAGAAGTAAATCCTTGATTCATTTGCTGACTCAAAGTATGTGTGATTAATCATGGTATCTCCATCTCAAAACACATTTGACATTTGTTGTGCTGTAAAGTATATACAATGTGTGGATAAGTTTTTTATATTCTTTTTTAACAGTGGCTCATAGCAGGAGGCTTTTTTCTCCTCTTTTTCCCCTGTCTTCATCCTGCAGTGTGTCTGACTGGTGAGACTCCTCTGCCTGTGCCCCTTGTCTTCTCTCAGACTTCAGCTGTCATGAAGCAGTGAGGAATCAGAGGCACAGCTGCAGGAGGCGTAGGAAGGGCTGATTTACAACCATCACTGTTACAGTCCTTTCAGGGAGCTTGAATAATTTCCAAGACATTATATAAATGGGTATTTTTGACATTCAAATCATCAATAACTACTGCAGACTTTAGATACATTAATAACTGGCATGCTACCAGCTCTAAAATTGCTTATTAGTTTGGTCTATTTGTTTTATAGTATGAATTCTGGGAATACAACCTGAAAAAAGTGGTGAATAAAATACCTGGGAGAGGTGGTGCCATTGTGCAGATGCTTTTGATGACAGTGCATGCTATGTAATTTTTGTCACTTATGAAAGTGAGTCCTACAAGTAAAATATATACTCATGGAAAGAACGACATTGAGAAATGTAGGTTTGTTGGAGTGTAATAGTGAGTTGCTTGCTCTAAGCTGATAGTGAGTTGTTCACTAAGTCTTGAGGCAGTTACTTAGTCCATACAGACCTATCCTGTCTGCTTTTGATCTGTTTAAACATTGACCCACTAAACTTTTTGCCTGGACTCAGATATCTGCTGAGACATCCCACAGGAGTTGGGGAGGGACACCAAAATCTCTTTTCATAAAGGAATTTGGAAGCTTTGACTTTGGGAATTAAGGAACAGCTGTTCAGTACTACTGTAGTGAAAAGCTGTCTTGTGTTCATAAACATCAGAAAGCAAATAATAAGCCAACATACAGATTAATGGATGTCACAGGCATGAGATGAGCAGCTAATTTCATGCCCTATGTATTAGCATAATTAGTTGTGATTTATTATAGGAGCCAAGCCCAAAGCTCCTTCACTGTGCAGTAAAATAGTGTTCACTGTCTAAAAGAAGGTCTGCCTAAGGTGCTGATATTAAATACCCACAGCAGCAGTAGGTGCTCCTTCATTGGCTGTGCAGTAGGGATTGGTTTGTAACCTTAGCTTTGACATCCATGTTTAAGACATTGTAAAACTCAGTAGAATGGCCTGAAAGTGATACAGACTTCTAAGAATATAAGAAAACCATAACTCCCTGGATTTTACCTTTAATTTGTTTAGGCTAAGGAAATAGAAAGAAACAACTTGTAGACAGAAAAACTAAGTGACAAAAAAGTGATAAACACAAGAAGGGAGGCATAACTGAGATTTCCAAGGGATGTGTCTGGGAAAGTAAGCTTGACTGCAAGTAACACAAAGTCTGTTTTCCCATTCTGAATTATAGGTTTGTAGCAACCAAAAAGGTATGAAAAAAGTAGTTATACCCTGAGGTGGGCTCCTTTTCTTTTTCTGAACTGGTCTGCATTTGGAGGTTCTTGTCTGCAGATGTTTTGAAATCTTGACTATTTTCTTCTGGAAAAGGTAACAGAGTTTGGACTTCCTCTCTAGCAAGCTGTCCATCTGTTAGTGATTTCTAATGTAGGTGATCACAAGATAATTCTATCTTCAGGTACAAACAAAAGATGTATTTGTTTCATATATACATTTTCATGCTTTATTTGTGACACATTAGTCTTCATTATTTGTGTTACACATTTACAGTTTTACATGAGGTACTTTTTTTTCTGCTACTATACAGCCCATTTTTTAAGGGGCTGTCCTTGAAATCTCTTGGTTCTGAGTTCATGTCTGGGTATCAACAATGAACAGTCAGTTTTTGGCAGTCCTAGATGATGCCTTGTCTGAATCACTCAGCCACCACCTACATAGGTGACCTGGTAGTCATGCTGACTAAATAGAGCATCAAGCTGTGGGTGTTGTCAGCATGGCTCAGAGTAACTGTTGATGTCTGGGTGTAGTTTGGGGAGCCTGTTGTGTTTTAATCTTAAATTATTCATACACTTGATCTGTAGCAAGACTCAAATGTTTGCAGCTCACAAAGCAGAAAAGGCTATCTCAAACTTCCCTGCACAAAGACTTGTGACTTTTTTTGTTTCTAGGTTTTTGGATGACTGTCTGTATTAAATTAGAACTAGCCTAATTTAAGTTCTTCTCTTTAAGGGAGAATGTGTTGTTTGTTGTAAATTTTTAAAGATAAAATGCCAGAACCTTGTCACAAACTAAACGGTATTTTTCAGAAACAACTTTTACTGAAAATTCAGGAGCAAGACTGTAGGTCTGTTGTAGTCTTTAACTAGTGAGAAATTTATACAAATGGATATCTTGTCTGATGGAATGAAAACAGCAAAGCTAAGAGTGATGGAGAAGCAGAAATGGCATATGTATTGAGTTTTTTCAACAGAAAGAGTTTACCTTCTTTGTTGTTCAAAAAGTCACTTGGTTCATATTAGGAAAATTATTTCTTGCTGTAGAGGAGCCTAATCTTTGTGTCATAGTATGACTCTTGGATTGCCTTTATCCATATGCTGATGTTCTTCAGGTCTTGACCAAATCTCTGGATATAAATACTGAGTGTAGGATGAACACTGCTCTGAAAATCATAAAATACTACCCAGGAAAACTATTAAAGGCAGGTCAGAGCAGCCCTTTCCCACCTTCCCAGCATGACCATTTGCACATGTAGAGAACTGTCATCCATAAATTTGCAATGTGTCCACCATAAACCAGAAATTATGTTTACCATAAGTGTTTGTCTTTCCAAACACTCTTTATATAAGGAGCCAGAACCTGGGAGACCGGGTAGCAGCTGGTTCATATCATGCAAACTGCCTTCAACTTCATTGCTCTAATGGTTGTAATGCCTAACTTGCCTATAACAGACCACCCATTTCAGTGTGTTGTCTCCCTCTGAAAGCAAGGAGAGTGTTTTCATCAAAATACAGCTCACTATAAATGCATTAATTCCTTCAGCAGCAGTTTGCATTGCAAAGTTGTTGAATGTGCATAAGTTCTTGTAGCTGCTCAGGTGCCACACAACATTTGTGGTTAGCACTTGATTTAGGTCTGCATTGTTTCGTGAGCACTGCTTTTTTTTTTATTTCCCACTTGCACCAGCCACTGAAGTAACTGTGAGAATAATTCATTGTGTCATGCATTTGGTGAGGTGTCTTTTTTCTATTTTCCCATTCGTCAATTTTTCTAAGCTGGCAATTTTTCTAAGCTTTGTAAAACTATTTGCCCATAACTCCTACAAATGATGCCTAGTTCAATATGTCTTTGTTACTTATGCTTTTTTTGTGTGTGTTCCAAATGCATGCTGTTTTACTTTTGGTATATTTTATGCTAAGCCAGATGAGCACAACTAGCAGAATGAAGTTTTGCATGCAAATATGTTTCAGCTCAATTGATCTGGAAGCATTCCTGACAACAAGCTCATTTCCTAGAACAAGCATAGAGAGGAAGCACAATGAGAAAAAGTAGCTAAAATTATTTTTCCTTTAAATCTTGTGTATTACTAGAAAATGTCTTTCAGAGTAAAACGTCCAGTCTGCCACTCCATCACTTCATTTTTGCGGTTTCCATTTTCTTTCCAAGGCTTTGTCTGTCTCTAAGCTCCTGATACTGAAGCTAACCATGAGTGTCAAGTGAGTACTATATGTGGCCCACCAACAAGCAGGAAATTCTTCTCAGGGGAAAAATCTTTTTTTAAAACAGCTCTTCTTTTTGGCAGTGCCCTTCAAACTCTGCTGAAAGAGCTTAAATTTCAGGCTTTGCTTCTCTCAGCCCTGATCCTCACCCAAATCCTGACCCTTTAGCAGAGCTATAACCTGAGAGTTGCCCATCCACATGAAAAAGTTCTCAAGGCAGACAATATTTTGCACTTCTTCCCTTGGCCATTTCTATCCAATTCCATTTCTGCACCAGATCTAGGCTTTGGCTCTATTCTAAATTTATCCCTAATTCTAAAGCTAGAGCCTTGGCTAAGTGTTAGTCAATAGTCTCAGCTCTGATCCAGGCAACAAAGTTGTCAGGGAGGAAAACTCTATCCAGCCCACCACTTCATTTGGAAGCCCCTGGCTCCCTAAGCCCCTCCAGTGGAGCCTTAGCTCTTGTGTCTTTCTGAAACAGCCCTAAAACTAAGCACTCTCCTGAGAAAAGATGGCACAGCTCACAGCCCTTTGGCATCCACTTTCTAGCCCCACTTCAACTGCCACTCTAGCCTTTCTCCTAAAGCTTGGTCAAACCTTAAACTCGTCCCTAACATTAAGCTTCAGCTCATTGTTTTTATCCAATATTTTCAATGATTCCCACTTTAAAGATTTCCCTCAGCAGACATTTCCCAGGTTTCACCAAGGCTCCTCCTGTTGATTTGTTTGTATGGTGGTAGATCCAGTCATCCCTGCTCCAACAATCACCTCTGAGACACTGGCCACCCACTAGAGAAATTGTATAGTGAGCTCAGGTAACTCACTGCCCATTTGAAGCGCAGAGAATACATGCAATTTTTAATCAATATGATCAAAACTTTGATAATTGGAGAAGGCTCTGAAGGACCAAGAGGGGCTGAAGGACTAGAACAAACTTGAGCCTTCAAGAGGTTAAACCACCTTACTTTGAACATAAACTTTCTGATCAGTCATGTAGAAGCCCTGCAAAGAGGAAAAATATTACAAGCTAAAAATGTGGACAAATATTAACTTTGACCATAATCTCCGCTCGTACTAACTAGACATGTATAGTAGTGATGTAACAAATACACCAACATTTTATAAAGATCTTCATTATATTGTATGTTATTTTATGCAGGTTTCATTTTCTTCTCAAGGATAATTGAAGCATAAAGGAGAACTTGTTTACTAGTTCTAGTAAACTAGGCAGTGCTTGAAACAGAATTCCTGTGACTCAGGGAAATATTTCAGTTGTTGATGCTCTCTTTTAGGCACATAAAGGATATTTTTTACTAATGGAACACTCCTTACTCAGAGAACTCCCCCTCTTTTTTTTTAGCCCAGAAATAAACTGTGAAAAATTACTTTGGAAATTAGCAAGAGCTATTAATACTCAAGGGCAAGATGAAATTCCTTTTGCTGTGGCCATTTACTACTTCAATAGTGTCTCCTACAAAAATATGGAATCCTGCACTGGCTGTCAGAAGCTCTTACCTACTCTCATGCAAGACAGGGATAAAAATCAATTAAACTTCCTAAACATGACTAACACTTCTCTAAGAATGATTCATGCATATATTAATCTCTCCATTGTTGGGATCCATAAGGCGGGGGGTATTCTGTATTATGTCACTGCTTGCATCTTTTCATGCTGAAAGCCTGCATGGAAGACTTCGACTTTACTTTTTGAAAGTAATCAGTTGGCATTTGAACTACTCTTCACTATAGTTTTTTGTCTTAAGATACAATAAAATCAGGTTAGAATTTCCTGTTCTAACTTCATTAGTTCATTTCATTTAATATTTCTTTCTGTAAAGTAATGGAAACACCAAGAAACCATCTATGGCATTTTAAGATCTCATTAGAGATCTGATGGAAACCGGCTTAAAGATAAGTTATGACATAGAAAATGAAGCTGTTACATAAAAGCATATTTTTACTTCTAAGATTATTTTCATTAAAATTTCTCTTTTTTCAGGTGGACTCTTAGACTTCCTAAAATTTCTTGTTCTTTTGGACTGCAAAGTTTTATTGATAAAAAAAAAAATCGAGTAACTTCAGGTATCAACATGATTGACTAATGTCAAGTGATTAGATAGGTCATTGAATTTTAGTCTTATGGCCTCTATTATTCTCATCTACTGTAGCAGAACTGCCAAAAGACAAGGTTTAAAAACTAGACTGGATTACTTGAAATATTTCAAAGGCTGAAAGGAAAATAGTGTTACGACTGGATCTTACATTGCCTTTGTATTAAAGACTGGCAGTATTACATTGTTATTTTCGCATACTGGTACTACTCAGTCTTGCTAGCTTGGTATTTCCTTGCATGAACTGTAAGGATAAAATCTTTAGTTTATATTCTAAAAGTCTCTTGGTACCTGGCAGCCTCAGAGAACATTTTCTGGTATCTCTACAAAGCTGCTGCTGTTCATGTTCTATTTACTGGTGAGCAAGATTTCATGTAATCTGTATTATAATTTTCACTGTCTCAACATATTTCTCATAGGAATTGGGTAATATGTTTAAGAGATGATTTATGTGAACAGTAAATAAGCATTTCTGGCAGTCATAATATGGATGAAAATACTGTAATAATAATGTCCTGCCCAAAATCTCTCAGAGTAGCCTAACCATGGCAGATTAATGCTTTCCCAACAAAGTACTGAATTCCACAGATGGAAAAAAATCAGTGGGGGAAAAAAAAGAATTGATTTTTAGCATACAAAGTAGTTATGCCACATGTTTTTAATCTTAGCCCATATCCTTCGGTAGCATATTCTTTAATAAAAAAGCATAAATTGTTTATTCTTAGTTGGAACTGAGGCAATTAACAAATTCTGGTTACTGTCTAGAAAAACATTATGTTTTGCTTTAAAATGCCCAAAGGACTTCAGTGTTTGTAAAATTAGTCACAGGTGAAGAGTTCTAGGAGAACATTCAAGAATCAATAGCCTAATATCAGATCAAGTTTATGAACTATGGAAAATCCCCAAGGAAAAGACTGGCAATGAACAGAGCAGTAAGGAATTTGGGGAGTATAAAGCTGCCCATATACTCAAATCACAACCACTTTTGGTGTAATCAAATGCCAACAATTAGGTTTTGCCTAGAGACTGGTTGCCAGTTTCTGAGTGGTGCGCATGTGTCTCAGTGCCTTTGTACTACCAAAAATAGACAAGCTCACAGAATAAATATATGTAAAGCACAGGTAGATATCAGTGTTGGTTTTAAAATATTTTAAAGTATTTTCAAATAAATTATTTTCAGTAACTGTTTTTCTTGTTTTTTTCAATTTAATCAGTGAACTAAAAAAATAAAAAGCTTGTGTTACACTAAGAATAGGTAGCTTTAAGGAGAAAGATAAGTCTGGTTTCACCTAGAGAAATGCTACTTTACCTGGTACTTTAAAGATCCCTCAGATGTGTTTGGAAGTGGATAAAAATCATCCTCAATATAGATGAAAATACCATTGATCTTTGCACTATAAATTTTTAGTTCAGTATATGTTTTCAACAATCTCCCTCTTGAAAGCTGTTATTGCTCCCTTCTGAGGATTAACAGCTATTTAAATTTTCTTTCTTTCTAGCTTCCCACTAATATGCTAATAGTAAATCTGAACCATCTGCCACGTAAACAGAGAAGTGGAAAAACCTTGACAGCATAGTCTCTCATTTAACCAATTTACATAAGTTATTATTCATAAAATTAAAAATGTTCTTGAATTACTTAGTAGTTTTGTGGCCATTATATTTTTTCCCTAATTATCAGCTAGTTGCAATAAGGAGACAAAACTGTAGTAGAACAGAGTGTGTTTGTTACTAATGGCAGAATGGTACTCATTGTTTAAGTAAATTGAGTAAATAGGTTAGTTGCACAAACGCTGGGGAGAGTAATTTCTTAGGTTAGGGAACATATTTGTTTCTGGCCCATGAATGATTAGTTTACCTGAGCCACTGTGTATGTTCTGTACAAATTGCTGTCTAATAGACAGGCATCCATTAATGGCTCTGGACTCATGAAAGAGCTATGCATATTTAAGAGAGCAACTTTGGTGTTACTTTTAAAGTAGCAAACAGAATTTAAAATGTAGGAAGACAAAATTAATGGCAAAGAGCATTTATTTTCAGCCTTTAAATGTATTGCAATAAAAAAAAAAAAACAAACCCACAATTTCTGTATAGGTTCACAGTGCACTCATTATTTTTGCCTAACATTGAGCTTGTTCTGTTTCAGATTTGCTCTATAGACAGATAGAGGAAGAAATCTTTGCAAATCATTACCTATGATCTGTAATAGTGGCTTTAAGGTGGGTTAAAATATCTATAAAGTGAAGGAAAAGTAATGAAAATTGATTTTAAAATAAAGGGGAGCTCCCCTGGAGAAACAATACAGTGTAAATTATTATTTTGTACCAACTGAAAATGTCTGGCTGTCTACAGGGACCTCTTGTTGTCAGTTTTACTCTGACAGTTTAAATCACATTACTTTCTTAAAATACTGACTGAATTTTGTGCTGATAGACTCTGTTCAGTCAAAAGAGTGAAAAGGAGTGGGCTAGACTATTTTAAATGGAAGTAAGAATTAGCAGTCCTTATGAAGAAAAAAAATGAAAGAGTCCTGAACCACAATATTTTACAGTGTATTAGAAATTAGGGAAA
>NW_005054297.1:11378459-11387750 GCF_000277835.1 Geospiza fortis
GACAGTTTGCATGAAAAGAATGAGTTTTTAAAAATATTCTATTTCAAGCCAACCAATTTACCTAATGTTATTTCTTAAAATAAAAAAAAAGTTATATACTAGGGAGGCCATAGCTTTAGCAGTCACATACTAGTGTTCTGATTAATTTCAGATTTTAGCAACACCTCTGCCATCTTCTTCAGTTTATCTGCATGTCTGTCTCTCAGTCTTTTCTTCTTGTACACCAGCTCTATAATGGACTGGCAATTGTATTCCAGGCCTTCTTTCACTACTTAATTGTCTCCTTTAAACAGGATGAGATAAACTCAGGCAGGTGCTGCAAATCTGAGCTCTCCAATTTGTGATCAGAAGTTTTATAGAGCCTAGAACACAATGCAGTGAACTACTTGATTTCTTCAAGTTCACAGAATCCCAGATTCAGTCAGGTTGGAAGGGACCACAGTCCAACCTAGTCATCTGGTCCAACCTCCCTGCTCAAGCAGGGTCATCCCAGAGCACAAGGCACAGGATTGTGTCTATGTTCCAGTGCTTGGTCACCCACACAGTAGAGAAATTCTTCCTCATGTTCAGGTGGAACTTCCAGTGCATCTGTTTCTGCCCAGGCCTATTGCTTGTTGGCCCTGACACAGAGGCTGCAGCCTCTGATGCTCTGCAGACACTCACAGACATGGATGAGGTCCAATCTCAGTTTTCTCTTCTCCAGACTAAACGGGCCCAGCTCCCTCAGCCTCTCCTCATAAGAGAGATGCTCCAGTTCCTTAATCACATTTGTTGTCTTCTGCTTGATGTTAACCTTGTTTTGTCCTGACAAACACACCTACAGTGATCAGAATAGAAGACCTTCAAAATACCTTCTTCAAATACCTTCAAAAGTGGATGAAAATGCTGTAAGTTTGATTCCCCTCTTGTACGGATTCTATATTAGTCATCTTTTCCTGTTTATAGTGTTGTAAGTGTAGTGTTATAGTGTAAATATTTTTTCACTCTGTTTCTCAACATTCCAGACCTTCTACTGTAGTAGTTTTGCATGTATATACTTTTGTTAAACAGTAAAGCACACTTGCTGACAATTATAAATGAAAGAATGTGGAATTCCTATGAAAAATTTTAATGGAAACATTATATTTGCAAGAAGAGTTGTTTCAATTATTTCCCCCCCACCTTTAATTTTTGTTTTCAATTGTTTTGTAAATTTTCCTTTGACTTGTCCACATAAGTTGCAGTATATGCCTTCCAGCTGAACTGATGAGCACAGAAACAACACACTGTCCCACAGCCAATCACAGTTACTTGCATATAAGCCTACTTAATTAGTCCATTAAAAATCACACAGGCTCTTTGGTCCTTCTCTGCCAAATGTAAATTCAATTTGTACAGGGACAGGATCATGAAACATATTGCTGAGCACAAAGCACTAACCTCAGTGTTGGAGCTGAAATTCTAACAGATGCATTCATTAATCTTCTGAAGTATGTTACCATGTTTGATTCCCCCCTCCCTCTATGCAGTACAAGCATGAAACAACCTCCTAGAGTTTGTGTGAGATTTAAATAAGACTCCACGAGAGTAAGGATGCCTTGCCTAATATTGAACACTTCCAGCTGAAGTCGCTAGCTGCATAATTAGCTACCACCCATTAGTCTTCCTGACAGAGACTGCTGTGTGTATTCCTACTATCTTGTTTATAAAGTGGCCAAAGGACAAAAGAGTTTATTGGAAAATAAAGGGAGAATTGTAGGAATAGGCAGAGCTGGCTAGTTCTAGGTGGCTGACTTAGTAATTATCTGAAACAAACCGTCAAAGAAGAGGATTATTCTGAAAATAAAAGGTAAGTTGCACTAGGCCTACTTGTTTTTTTCTGGCAGTCATGGGCTAGTTGCTAGAGGTTACCCCAAGATTATGGTCTTACTAAAATTATTACGAAAACATAACCCTTTTTCCTCTGTAACTCCATAAACTCATGTTATCTGTGAGTTAATGATTTTCATTTATTTCATGCAGATTCTTTAAAATTTATCTCAGTTTTTCTGGTGTTTTGTTGGTGGTTTTTGACAGCAAAATATAGCAGTAGTTAGTTCCCTGTTTTTCTTCTGCCATTGCCATAGTGCAGCTTTGACTGGACTCCAGAAATCCATCTTTAAAAGCAGTGTCTTGTCATGCAGCTTTCCCTATTTATATGTTTGCACATTCACATCAACGGCACAGCAACTGCAAACGTTTGTAACAATCCTATAATGTTTTGGAAAGATATTTGTATTGTTATATTGTCATTGCTTGTTCCATGCTGCTCTCTTTGTCAGATCAGTTGTTAAAGGCCATTTGAAGAAGTGATTTTAGTTCAATTCTGTGCTGACAAGATTCAATTCCACAAAATAAGCAGCACCATTATAACCAGTCTTGGCTTTGTGAGGAAGAGAAGGTCTGAACTCTTCCCCACTTAATCAGCAGGATCCTGAAAGGAAGGGAAATCTTAAAAAAAAAAAAAAAAAAAAAAAAAAGGAAGTGTTTTCAGCACCAGGCTCATGTTTGAGTCAATAAAATGATATTCCGGGACCTTTCGAAGAGAAGGTCATTGATTAAACACATAATAAAGTGTGCAGGTGGGTTTTTCTTTTGAAGTGTCATTTAATTAAATTAAGAGGAAAATGGATCAAGACAAACAAAAGGAGGTTACTTTTTGGTACAGCATATAAATAAGTTGAGGAGCTTCTTGCAGCAGGATGCAGAAATTAAAAGTGGCTATTGAAGTTCATAGAAGAAAATCTATTAAAAATGTATGTACTTGTACAATCTTTAAAAGTCCCTTAATGTCTTGCTGATGGAAGCTATCAGAAATTTTCATCATGTCCTTCTTGTCTTAGTCCCTAGGGAAATGGCATTTGACATGCCTTGGAAGCACATATGTGATGACAGACCTTTGGTCTGACCTAAAAGACCTGGGTTTTGGCCATAAGATCTTGGAAAACCTGAAAAAATAGTTGCTTAAATCAAGATATAACATTATTCAATACTTTAGCTAAGTATAATAAAATAATTGGCAGTAAGGTTTACTGCTATGGAGTTTCTTTCTAAAAATATAAAAGTTATTAAAAAATGGTAAAAAATCTCATTCATTAATTTAAAAATTAATCCAAGTATGTATATGTTTACAAGAATTAGTATCTCCAAGTCAAACTAAGTTGTCCTTCATCTGCAAATATCTTTTGTGGAGAGATTCACATACAATTCAGATAAGGAGCAGACACCTAGTTATTTGCTATTTGTATGGAATATGTCTGGGAGAACGCTCTCTTTTTATGCTCAATCTTTCACCCACTTGTTGAGAAACAGTTAAGAGTTAGTTACAATTAAGTGGTACATATGAAAAAAAAAGCATAGCTAATTTATTCTTTAAAACAAAGAGAACCATTATTTAATTTTGGTTTTTTTGGTTTCTTTGTTTTTCTTTAGAATTATCATAACTGTTTCTGATATTTATTAAAAAATTAATGATGAAATGACAGATCTCTCATAATCAACAGAGCAGAGAAAAAGTGAACCTGGGAACTGCCAAGTGTAATGAGCCAGCAGCACTCTGCTTTTCCTATAAAGTTGTTTCAAGACACATTTCATGTTATTTCATGGGCAGCTTTATATTCCCCTTTCCTGTGGGCCTCAAGTATTTTTCTGTAATTGCTCAGTATCCTAAAGGCTCATACCTGGAACATTTTTGTGCTTTCGCTGTTGGCAGTTTGCAGTGCCTCTGCTAAGATGGAAAGATCATTTTTGGGAGCCCTAAACTGAACAGGCACCTTGGGGAGTAGTTAGAAGTTGGATGACATATGTGGAAGGCTATGTCCCTTGTGGGTGTAGAAAAGGAACTTGTGAAACCCTGTTCCCTTGCGGGTTTGTTAGAAAGCCTAAGGATGTGAAAGGAACCTGTCTTGCTCACTCTTTGGCTTTGGATGCATCATGGCTATTCAGAACTGTGGAAGGCCACAGCAGGATGCACAGGAGTTCAGGCAGATATTGTCTCCTGGGCAGTTATTATCAGTTGCAAACAGGGACTCAATTTCATTTTGCATCAAAATTGCTATTTTCAGTTAAGAGAATTGAAGAGCTGTAGGATTTTAAAATAAGATGGTATTTGGAAATCAAGCCAAAATGTGAGGATTTCAATTCAAAACACTATTCAATTTTTTTGGTACAGAAGCAGAGTCATAACCTGGCGTGGGTGTGTGTGAGACTTAGAGACATTGGTTTAATACTTAATCCCTTCATTATTCCATAATTATGCATCACTACACATACTTGAAATATGCAAACTGAAATGAATGTGTTGGAGCTGTTCTGTCACACATGTGGGTGTTCAACATGGTATTACTTAGGGCTAGTTCATTCTGCATAGGGGTAAGTAAAACTTCTCTCTCCAATTGAAAGGGAGTGTTTGTTTACTTCTGACTTGTGCTTTTGCCTTTCAGTGTCTTTCAGCAGCACAGTCAAGGCAGTTACCTACTAAATGTCAGATACAATAGCTGAAAGTGTTCTTTTAAACCCACTGAGGAGAATTTTAGCTTTAATATGAGTCTGGGACTAAACTCATCTATCTTTGTACGGCATATGCATCTAAAGAGGAGCTAATTGTAATTTCCAATCCCTTCATTCAAAATAGTTTCTGACTTGCTTAATTCTTTAGGGCTTATTTTGACTGCAGATTGTATGAACCTTTTGCTCTGATCTCTTTTGTGTAGTGTTGCTTTCCCACTGATATAAACACTTTCCTCATGCCTGTCTGCCAGAGCTATCAAATATCTTTTGCAAATGAAACAATTGCCCAAGAACCAGTGGATTGTCAGACCTATGAATGAACAGTAGGAACCAGATATGGCATCCAATGGGAATGCAATAAGGAAGCAAAATTACTCCTTCAGAGGGTGCTCTGCAGTTCCCAGAATAGAACAAAAGCTCTATTAGCTGCTACCCAGGCAGACATCACAGCTTTAGAGAGCAGACTCCAGGAGAATTTTTCTGTAGGCTCAGCAGGCAATGCCTGAAACAAACAAATTTTATGGAGATGTCAAGAGGTACATATGCATAGCTAGAACTGATCCTTTCCTTCTTGTTGGCCTGCTAAATTTTAAGAACTTCATCTGTAGCTGGGAAGTAGTTTCCCAGTCTAAGACACCACAAAATATAAAACTTAAAACCAGAAACTATTTTCAAGCAATATTACAAATACAGATGTATTCCATATTGACAAAATTTCTGGAGGCAAAGCAAAGTTCTAAAGCGTTTCATATTTTCATCATCTTTTCTCAAGCAGGAGTCACTTGAATCAATTCAATCTTGCTTGAGGCACTGACTTATCTGTGTTCCTTCTCAGACACTATCCATCAATAAAAATACTTTCTCCAGATCTGTTATGCTACCTTTCAGATGTGACAGTGTATTTGTTGTGTCTTCTCCAGCTTCATTGATTTCTAGTGATGACTTTTGTCAGTTTTTTATGACAGGATCATAAGGAAAAGACCTAAATTTTCAGACATTCAAGTGACATACCTTTGGAATTGAGAGTTTGCGCTGAGGACATTTGACCTGTGCACAAATGGCTCAGGAGCATGTCTTCTGCCCTCATACTTTTGTGAGGAAGCTGAAACAGCAGAGCCTAGTAGTAACAACTAACAGCAGAAAAACAGACAATTTGAATGATACAGTAATATACTTTACTTCTTGTGCTCTTTTGTTGCTCATGGGTTAGGGAAAAGGATAGTGAAAACAAGGCACTTAACTGTATCCCAGATACTTGATGTTCTTTCTGTATGTGACAAGTTAAATTCCTTTCTTTAAATAATACTCCCATGAAACACAGTAATAAGTGCACTTACCTTTAATAGTACCTGCACACATGAGAAAAATATGTCTAGCAAACAGAGGGAGAAACAGCAATGCCAGAAGTATCTTTTCCTTGGCTTAGGAGAAGGGCAACAAGACCACATTATTAAAGCAGCTTCATATGCATTATTCTCAGAGCAGAGGATAACTACTAGAGAATGCAGAAGTCAGTACGGTTTTAGAGCAGGCCAAGGAGCACAGGTTCAGGGACAGCATTCAGCAATCACTCTGGGTCTGTGCTTGTTTTGCTGCTCAGGTTACTGAAGAGGTTCCTGCAGTCCTCTCCTGCACGCCCCCTCACCTGACTGCCTTCTCAGGGGGAGACCTTGCTGCTTGTGTCACAAAGGTCTGTCATGGATCTGAAAGGAAGATAAACAGTTCTCACTACCTTCTTCTCCCAACAGGACTTGAGGATTTAATTTCCCAAGAGTCATATAAGCTCTGGTCTCTACAATTCTTTTTCTCTTTGTTAATACTGACAAATATTACATGTTGTTGTGGCTATCAAAGGCCTGGAGATCACTGTATCCACAATGAGTAAATACAGGAATTAATACTGACCTAAAGCAGCATTTTATTAGCTTGTAGCTGGAAAAGTGTTTAATTTGAAACAAACATTAAATTTACCATCCTGCTTCTCCTTCCAGAAGGGCAGTTCAGGGTTTACCATGTCACACCTGTAGCCATGTGATGACCGAATCAGAGTTTCTTGTGTTCAAAAGACTCATAAAATGCTGGAAATTAAGCAGAAACTATAAGAAAATGTTTTTAATTAAATAAGACCTATGTAGAAAGTGGCAACATAAATATTGAAATATATTTATGCAATAAACATAAATATTGAATAAAAAAGATTAAATTACAGTCCAATTTACATTATTTTATCCAGGTATAAAAAAAGAGCAATAATATTCAGCTATACAGTTTAGTTCCTTAAAACCAAAACTAAAAAGGAAGTGGTTTTTTTTCAATTTCCATGATCCTGAATATAAATGCATCTTCAAACATCAGTTTCACAGTCCTTGCTGAAGTTCAAGAAATCTGCAGATTGGACCAAGTCATATACTGCTGTGTAAGACCACAAAAAGACTTATTCAGAATGACAATATGTAATGCACTAGAGAAATAATACTGATAAACCAAAAAGATTTAAGATCAGAATCATTAAAATGTCATGTTGGACACTATGGAAGTAATGGAGTGATCTGCCTTTGTTTATTAGGCTCTCAGAAAATCATCAATCTGGTAGAGTACAGCTAAAATATCTCCCCAGGTGTCAAAACCATACATGGTTAAAAGGGCAGCAGGAGAGTTGTGTGTGTGTGTGTGGACATAAATAGACTTTCCCACTGTCAAAACTGCTCTCCACTGGGTAGTGGTTTGTGCTGGGTGGATTGCAAACTCTTCTTCCCTGGAGGATAATGAATCTGTCACAGTATGTGATACTTCTTTCCTTGTAGGAACACACCAGGTATCTCTTCATACCTGAATAATGTCTTATAAAAATAAATATTTCTCTTTTACTAGGAGTATTTTTCGCAAAACAATTTTGTCCTAATTCATAGCATGATTCCATAGAATGCTTCGGGTTGAAATGAACCTTAAAAAAACATCTAGTTCCAGCACCCTGTCCCTGGACAGAAGCACCTTTCACCAGACCAGGTTGATAAAACTCCATCAAACCTGACCTTGAATATTTTCAGGGATGGGGCAACCTCAACTTCTCTGCGCAACCTGTTCCAGTGCCTTACCCTCCTCACAGTAAAGAATTTCTTCCTAAGATCTAAGCTAAACCTGCCCTGTTTCAGTCTGAAACCATTACCTCTTGTGCTGACACTTTCTACTCATATAAAATGTCCCTCTCCCTCATTTTTATAAGCCCCCTTATGGTAGATGGTGGGGGGGGGGGTTTGAAGTTGATGAGAATGAAATTTGTCTGATCTTTATAAGTCATCTTAAAGTACTGAAAGGCTGCAAGGACTCCTGGAAACCTTCTCTTCCCCAGGCTGGACAACTCCAGCTCTCTCAGCCTCTGATCATCTTCTTGGCCTCCTCCACATCTGCTCTAATGGGTGAGCATCTTGTGCTGAGCTGGATGAAGCACTCTGGGTGGGGTCCCCCCAAAGCAGAGCAGAGAGGGAGAATCACCTCTCTCAACCTGCTGGTCAGCCCACTCTTGGTGCAGCCCAGGATGCCACTGGCTGTCTGGGCTGTGAGTGCACACTGATGGGTCATGGCCATGTTTCATCCACGAGAACCCCCAAGCCCTTCTCTGCAGGGCTGCTCTCAAGGGTGTCATTCTAGTCTGGGCTCAGGTCTGGGATTGCTCCAACCCTGGAGCAGGATGTTTCACTTGAACTTGTTAAACTTTGTGAGGTTCTTGTGAGCCTCTTCTCAAAGTTGTCCAAGTCCCTCTGTAAAACACCCTAAAAACATCTTGTTGTGTCACCTGCACCGCTCAGCTTTGTGTCATCTGCAAACTCACTGAGAGTGCACTGATCTCACTGTGTCATCGATGAAGACATTGAAGAGCACCAACCCCAAGACAAAGCTCATAACTCTGAACAATAAAAATGCTTTCTGTATTTAACATCTAATTTAGCATCTGCTATATTTCAAAAGGAGATTATTTTTTCTCTTTTACATTGTAGGACTCATGCATACCTTCTGTACTCATGTTGGGGTTTAGTCTTCTCTGTTGTAGAATCTGAATGTATACCTCTGTAAATGCTTTCTTCAATCTATATTTTTCTGAAATAAAACCTGCTTTAGTAGGGAGGCAACTCAATGATGCATTCAAGTGCAAAATATCCACAGGGAATCATGTATTGATAACTACTGTAAGTGACAGAAATATTTAAATTATGTGCAATTTTCAACATACTTCACTCAGATTATATTTCAGATTTCAAAATAGAAACCTTGATGGATCAAAATATTACATATCTGAAGGGCAGTTCAAAGTCCCATGTGCAAAAGAATTGTTCATATTGTTAGCACACAGGTCGCGTTTGAAGCTAGAAAATTGTTTATGTTTCATTGTATCTGGGTATTTTGAAGAGTAAACCCATCCCTTCCTGAGGGTCTTGCGATAGGCTTGTTAGAATTAAACTTAAAAAGAACATTTAGGTTTCTTTTAAAAAAAGAGTAAACTAAGCAGACAATGTACATTAATAATAGCTTAAGCATGTTGACACATGTAAGCACATCACAACATGACAAAAATGTACATTTGGGAGACTAAAAATATTTGCCTGTTAAATGTTCTGCTTGCTTTCTTATGAAAAAGCTGAATGTGGCGTATTTGTCACATGTGTATATCTGTGTATGTACGGTTTATATAGCCATACTTTTCCATTTAATAAAATGTTAGATCTTCAGACACTGAGATTTAATTGAATATGTAATCACTTGCATCTC
>NW_005054297.1:11387786-11389497 GCF_000277835.1 Geospiza fortis
AGGAGATATTGAACACTTGAGAGTATCAAAAAATCAGTCAAGTAGGAACTCCAGATGACTGTGAATGGGGACATTTCTGTGATCAGAAAGAAATATCACTGTTAAAGAAAAGAGACATCAGATGATTCTTTAAACTTTGCTTTTGATAGCTTTCTAAAGCACTGTTTTGTAATAGGGTTAGCTTGAAATGTCTTTTTGAGAAAAAGATAATTAACACAGATAAAGGCTTAGAGAGGCTTATGCTGCAACTGTTGAAACTGAGGAAACAAATCTTTAGTCATTCTCTAAGTTGGCCCAACAGAACAGGAAGTATTACATGGAAAATTTAGTTGGTGTAGAAGCTAATCAAGAGTGTTTTAATTACTCAGCAGTTCTCTTTAAGAAATAACGGCAATACAATAAAAAATTTGTATGTGTTAATTCCTTTGAATTTGTATGTGTTAATTCCTTTCTTTTCATAGTTGTGATATATGATGTCCACAGTTATTTTAGTATTCCCGAAGCATTTTCTACTTAGTGTCTTGGCAAAACATCATGGTTTTGACCAGTTTGGCTGTTTTCTGAAATCTCAGCTCACAACAGATGGTGAGCCTCAACTGCTGCATGAAACAGGTAAAAAAACCCCAAACTTAAAAACCTATGACCCCTTAAAATATTGTTGGCAGTTTTATCAAAGATGCTTTTCAGACAACAGGTGTTCTTATCTTTATTTTTTTTAATATTAGTGAATCTGTATATAATTTAGAGCTAATGGAAGTTGATTGCTGATGGCCAACATTGTTATCCTTTTGATCTTTATGGATTTTAATTCTTGTTTCCAACTGTAGCCTCTGCAGAATATTGTACAACACCTTCTTGTAACCTGGAGGGTTGCAAGAAAGATTGAGGGTATAACTAGGGTTTTATTTTCTAAATAAATAAACAGATTAAATTTTCATGTTTTATAGAACTTATTTACTATATGGTACATGCAGGACTGGGACCAATGCAAGCACAAGTAGGCTGGAGAGAGCAGCAGCTATAGGTTCAAGAGGTTTATAAGTGGGATGAGAGCTAGGGGTGAGTGATACATTTACCCTTGGTGCAACAGCAGTTCTTGGATGTGTTGTTTGAAGGCAGGCAGATTCATATGTTTTTCTGTCCGCATTAATAAGATTAAGTTGCTGTATATTTTGTTCCTTGGTGATGCAGAAAAGAAATTCAAACCTTGACTGCTCTGATAGTGGCTGAATGTCTGAAGGAGCTATGACTAATTATGAAGGAGTGGGATACACAGTGCAATAGTAGGGTGCACAGAGAGCTGCTGTTTGATGCTTTCACCCTTCCTGGGATTACACCATGGGCTCTGCCTCTGGACCTTCTTCTGGTTTGTTCTCCTTACTGCATCTTCTTGCTTTTGTTACTCATACTCTTTATCCTAGTCCTTTCACAAAGCTTCAGAACCTAGAAGTAAAACTCACCAAATGGACTGACTGACTGTCACAGATAACTTTTTTTTTTTTTAAGGTAGCATTAGGACTTTGAATCCTGTTACTTTTAAAAATGTAAAGCTGGAAAACCTGACAGTAAGCAGTCAACTAGGATGTATTTAATCTGATTTTTTTTTTAATGTCAGAAAGGAACTTTATGTCTAATTACACCTTCAAGTATGAAAGCATTTAGCTGGTTCATTTAATGAAAGCTTCTTAGAAATTTTATTTCATGTTCAGCA
>NW_005054297.1:11389515-11452372 GCF_000277835.1 Geospiza fortis
CATTTCCAAAGCAGAAGTTTTGTTTAGAAACTGGAGGCAATCAGTTACCTGTTTCAGTTTACAGACACTTTAAAAGAGGCAGTGAAATCTCCTTTGCAAAACAGTGTTACAAAATAAATCACTAAAGTTTGAAAATAGTATAAATTTAGTTTTCTGCCTGCACTCTCTGCAAGTTTCTTCTCTGAAAATCTTCAAAAGTACCTGAAGGGCTGAGAATTATAGTAATTAAACCAAAATGTTACTAAAATTTGTGATTTTAGTAGAGTAAGTTCTTTCTGGCCAGAAGTGACACTACACAATCTGAAAGCAAATAATGTTGACTTAGTTATAAAACCACACAAAAATCCCCAACAGCAAAACCCCCAAAATATCTTCGTCCTCTTTCATGAAAACACTTTTAACTGGTAACAGTTGGATCAATCATTCCTTTGTAGACATGGACAAATGAGTGGGTTGTGTTCTATTTCTTGCTGAATACAAAATCTAGATAATACTATGTTCCTTAGAGGCACATCAAACCATTCTCGGTAAAACCATGGGAATGCCAAGCAGTGTATATTTGGATAGGTCCTTCATTATCTTCCTAATGGTTTTCATTTCAATAACTGTAATCATAATTTAGTCAAATGATACTTAAAACAACCTGAGTAGCAAAGCAACATACCAAATAAAATCACCATTTGGTGGCAGGCTATGTGACTCATATGAATGCTGCGCTCTAAAGACAGTGTCAGACTGGGTAAAGCTCACAACGTTCATTCTGCTGTGGCCAATGTGAGCATGCACAAGCCAGTGGCATATCCATCTAGCTGGGGATCTCTGTCACAGGAAGCTTTATGCACTGAAATCCCTACACAGAACCACCTGCTGTTTGCATGGCTGTACTTTATTCAGCAACATAACACGACATAACAAGCACAACATAATACAACATAGCAACCTAGCCTTGAACAAACACTCCAGCTGTCACTGAGAACATTCCTTGCTACTGTTTGTGAGTGTGATGACATCATCTTGCTCTGCTATAATCAGGGCTGCAGTTGTGTAGGGTTTTTTGTAACAGCAGTATGAAAAAAATGATCAGCTACTGCCATTTTATGTGAATATAATGAAACAAAGCGAACAGACCACGTCTCGAATGAACTAACGTGCTCCCAGTGAATCTGCTTCTGATGCAGAAGGATCTGAAAGTGAATGTAGCCTTTAGGAACTCCATAAAATATTTATAGTATCTTGTTCTTTATTTATCAATGCCACCAGCAACAAAACACTGCTTCATTTTACAGAAGCTCCATTTATATAGCGCTGCATAAGAGAAGCAAGCAAAAATAAATGAACTGAGAAATAACCCTGACTCTTAAAATGGGATTTGAAGTATAAAGTGGACAAATGCAGCTCTGAAAAACAATTCTAACCTTTAAGCTGAATCTGTACATTATATATTTATAAGTATGCATATGTCACTTATATTATGCTCTTACCCATTAGATACAAATCTGGGTGTGGCACTCTTGGTTTGATTCTTCTCATTGCTTGTGTCAAATAAGTGACTTCTATTTGGATAAATTGTTTCACTATAAATCCTTTATGTAGAAAAAAAAGAATATTTTGAATTTCTGTCAGATCATAGTGGCCATCTGCATTTGCACACGTCCAATCCCAATGGCTGGCAATAATGAGCTCATTTAAAAGCATGAAGAGAAGGAAAAATGCTCATTTGGAAAATACTCAGTGTTGGGAAGTTTGTGAATGCTAGAAATTTCATATACAACATTTGCATTTCAGTTTATTCATTTGACCAAAGAACACACAAAATTAAGGAAAATGGGAAGAATTTTTGTGTGTAGCTTTAATGTTTAATTTAACTATTTAAAAAGCAAAATAAAAGTGCAGCTGAAATTAACTTCAAACCACAGAATAACTGTTGTGGATGGCCTTTCATGTTCTTGCTCAGCAGAGAAAGGATTCACTTCTGATTCCTCTGTACCTTTGCAGTACTGACCACATGAGTCACAGGCAGGCAGAGAACACACCACCATCTATCATGCATAATTTATAAGATGGAGCATCGAGAAGAAATAATATACTGAATAGCCCTAAACCTCACCCTGACATTAGTTCTTATGTCTGAACATTACTCTTTCTAAGGTAGATATGAGCTAACATTTTATATCAAACTGTCAGATCATACAGGAATGCAACATTCCTATGCTATTTGTTTTGTTCAGAAGGACTGACTTCCAAAAGAAAAGAGCAAAATCTCATTTTATTGTCATTTATGAATGTTTTGAAATGCCTACCATTATTTTAGGTTTTTACATATGTCTGTTTTTGTCTGGCTAAACAACATTCATTTTCTGTTTTGGTGGAAAGTTTTGATCAGTTAGGGAGAAAAGTACATGAATGGTTAGGAAAATTTTCTGGGAACTCCTCCCATGATGAAGAATTGGAGTATTATGCGGCTGATTGTTTATGCTGTGTTTTGTAGAATGACTTATTTTAAATAGAGCAAAAATCCTGACATAGCTAAAACTTTACACTTTAAGCAGTTCCCTGAGCTGCTTTTATGCAGTCAGTGTTTTTTAAATACTGTTATATAAGATAGCTCTCATCCTATTTTAATGGTTAAGACTTTTGAAACAAGCTCTTTTGACAGGGTATGATACATTTAAAGATCAGATCTTAGGAGGAAGTTTCTGCTATGCATGTTCAGGATTTGTTAGTTCAGTGTTCTTTTTTCCTATAAGACCCACTACCTTTTACCAATGTTAGTCCTAGAGAAGAAATCTTAGTTATTTATATTCTGGAGCAAACAACAATGATTTTGTTCATTTGCAGATTGTGTGTTCATCTGCCCTTTTCTAAGGTAGGAAAAAAAGCTGCAGAAGAGAAATGAAAGCATCTTTTGCTCCAGTTGTGAAGGAGAAAAAAAATCTCAAGAGAAAATGAAATGAAGGAGAGGGCTTACATTATGTTGGCTTTTTTGTTAATATGTGAGCCTGGAAATAGCTTGTGTTCTTCTCCTGCTACCATCATAAGCAGAGATGAGAAGGAGAGGTCCCTCATCTCTTTGAGAACAGTAGTGATGCAGTTTAAGCTTAGCAGCTCTCTAGGTAACACTGTCAATTCTGCTTTGACAATTAGTGATGAAGGAAAGTGTCCTGAAGCAAGGGATGTGAATATTTCAGTAGGTGGCATTGTCTCCACTAAGTCGGTGTTGCTAGAGGGCATTTTGGTGATGGTGTTTTAAAATGTAAAGCTGACATCCTGGTCTCTTGTAGCTGTTGAGATAAAAGCCAGTGATATTTCTACAGAGGGGAATAATAATAGGGAAATCTACTTGTGATTTTCTTCATCTTCAGTTCATGTAAAATGAGGTGAACACATGCTCCTAAATACCTTTAATCTTCACTATTTTCAGTGATGTATGTACCTGTAGCACAGGAGCTGCACTGAATTAACATTAATATTGAATTTATATCTTTAGACTAATGGAGAACAATTAAAGTGAATCAGGAATTTTATCAGGATTTAAGTAAACAAAGGTCTAGACTGCAAAAAAGGACTTAGGGAAGAAAAACAGTCTGCACAAATGGCTGTTATTAGGCCCTTATGAGGTTTCATTCTCAAAACCTTTAAGCTGGTCCCTCCTACCGTAACTCCTGCCCTCTGAACTTCTTTATCTGATCAGTTTGTCAGTCTGTGTTGGAATAATGGGCATTACCTTTACTTTTACCTTCTCATGAAAATTGGTGTATTGGGAGGAAGAAAGTCACAACTTAGATTGTCATTCTGCAAAAGCAGCCTGAGTTTTTAAAAATCCTATCTATTCCTGTGTACAAAGCAGCAACTGACTGCAAATGTAACCATGGAGACCTGCAGCAGATTCAGCAGTTGATTTTAAGTCTCATGTTTCAGACCAGAAAATGTTAGATACTCTGCATCACAGAGGCGACAAAGTCAGCCCCAAGGGAGGGCTGCTGGATGTGCAGCATGCTGGAGGCCCTCTGGAATTGCTGGATCCAGGTCTGTTCCCAGAAAGACTTTCACTGTGTCAACATCCATGCATTCCAGGCAAAAACTGGGACCAACCATTGATTTGAAGACTGGAAAATCTCTTATGCTATTATTTAATTTTCAAAAATACCTAGATCCCTGGCTGTGACCTGGAAATACATATTTTTTCTTCCCTTCCAAGAGATCTACCCCCTACCAGTCTTTCTAGTGAATAGAAGTAAATTGTAGGAAGACTATAGAATTCTATCTTGTAGTTATGTGCCCATGAAACTTTCCTTATTAATAGAATATGTCAGGACTGAACTCATCATGTGGTGTAAACTACTGATTTCAGTGTTGCTGCATTGCAGGTACATTTGATCTTATATAAATATTTTTGTACACTATGGCTCTATATCTTTTCCATGTTCTTCCACAATGTTCTCCTAACTTAGCAATTTTCATTAGAGAAACTTTGCTTAGAGCAGATCATAAATGGATAGCTGCTTGAAGTAATAGCTTCAATAGGATCTCTGTGTTAGTTATATTGTGGAAGAAATAGCTTCTGGATGTTCCTTGTGGGGTATGATCAGAGTTAGGGATCAAGCAGTTTTAAACAGTGATTTACCATGAGAAGCTATGCAAAATCAAGGTTGTTTAAACAGCCTAAAACCAGAGATACAAGTCAATAATTGGAAATAGTCTAGCTGATGAGAATAAAATAAAAGTATTTGGATAAGGGAAATAGAGGGCATGGAAATTATAGGATCTTTTCTTTGCCAAAACTGACCCTCAGTATATATCAATCTTATTTCTCTATTCAAACAGCAGAGCTTTCAGCATTTGGCTTGTCTTATCAGCATCATCAGCTCTGATGTTCCAGTAGGTGATATATAGCTGTGTTCCTCTGAAGAAAAGAGATATATTGATACTTGTGGCTAACATTTCTTCTGTATATAAGAAAGCTGTATTGTTGAACGGGACAAATGATTCTTCAGAACATCATTGCCTAATTGAGTACTGAATAACTGATATTGGAAAGAAAAGGTTACTCTTGAAGATCAGGGTCTTATCTATGTAGCCACATTTGAGATTTCAATCCCTGAACTCTAAGAAGACTACTCAGAGGATGTACAATATCTTTTTTTGCCCTTCCTATTTCATTTTTAGATCATTCTTAAGTGTCCAATCAAATATTTCCTTGCTCTCCACTACTGTCTATGCACAGGAAATTCTATATTTTGTTTTATGTGGGTAGAAAAAAGCATTGCGCCCACTATTCTTCTCTGATTCTGCTCATTGCAATGCATTATACGTGGAGGGAAGAGAGTGTTACTCTTTTTGGTTTAACAGTGGGAGTGATTCAGAGCATTAAATGCTTTCTTTAGTAATAGGCTGTGAACATTTGTGAAGGCAACTAATAAGTCAGAATCTGAACTGAATCTGTCATGGCCTTTACTGAAATAACAGCTCCTCCCTGCTCATTGCCAGCCCACCTCCTCAGATGCACATCCCGAATGCTGATGTACGCTGTCCTCTCTGAGGTGAGGATGAGGCACTCAGACATTGTTCCTGCCCTGGGATACATGAGGGCAAGGGATTTTGGCCTGGCCATGGATAGTGCACACATTAAATTCTTTTCTGCAAGGCCACTTTCTCTTGAGTAACCCTCTGGCATGGATTGCTGCGCAGGGTTATTAAATCTCACGCATATTTTTCCTTGAACTGAAGCAGATGTGTCAAAGAAAGAGAGGAGATTCCTTGGAAGATGGGAAAAATTTGCAAAAATTGGAGCTGAAGAATGAAAACAAAGATGAGATAAAAGAAAATGTTTTGGAAGACAAAAGTCATGGAAGATAATAAAAAAATGGATAAAAAGGAAATGAAAAAAAGCAAACATGCATTTTTATGGCTGTTGCACTTCTATATTGATTTTTTATTCCAGGAACATATCAGATCTAGGCAACAAGGGTCAAAAGCAGTTTCTATGTTATATTTCTAATCTCACACTTTTCCTTGCAACAATGGGATTAAACAATGCCAAAATGTTTTTATGGTGCCATGGGATTCTGCAGCTACTGTGAGTTCTCTGATGGAATCTGTCAAATGTAAAAGCATATTCATTAAGGTCGTGCACTTTTCTGCTCCCAGCTCTGTGCAGCTGTGGCATTTTTCCATCTGTGTTTCTTGTTACAGATCTGAATGACTCATCCTTGAATTTGCCTTTGAGGTAGACACTTTTCCTATGGCAATGAAATCCAGCTGGTACACAAAAAAAAAAATTGTGTGTTGGTATCAAGGAAGGATCATTCTTCAAAAAGTTCAGCTCAGTCTAAAAGCTGGGATTTTAACATTCATTTCTCAGTCTTATTTTAATGTTTTGCAGGTTTTTCTGTATAATATTATTTTAAAGGAGCAGACCAAATATTAAGCCCGCTATATATTACCAGTTAAACACTTCCTTGGGATTTTCAAATAGCATTAGGAAGAAGAATCTAAATCTTGCTGAACCTCAATGTTTCTCTCTGAAAATACTGATATTTTCTACAGTTTAGTTGACTAACTGTACTTCAAAAACTGCAATATACTCTTTTCTATTAGGAAACATTTGTATCTTAGCTCTTTTTTAAAGTTTAGTGTTTATGCAAGCCTTCCAAATGTCTGTGGGTTATTAAACTCTCTTGCTTGCAGTTTTTTTAAGCTCACCAATTAACCAATTCCTTTGCAAAGGCATTAATTGAATTGATTCACAGGGGAGCTGAGAGAATGTACAATGTGATTCTGACTATTATGTGAATTCTGGAAGACTTAATCAAAACGAGGACCATAATGTATGTTACACTGCATTTAAACAGTTTGAGAAATTCATTGTGCTCACAGTAGGAAAATCAAGTGTCTATATTAGAATACAAAACATACAGTCAGTCATATTGGCACAGAATAGCAAATTCTGGAAAATTTGCTGAAATTTGCTCCATGAAACTGGAGAAGCCTTGGTCTCATCACTGATATTTTACAATTAAAACAATGCTTTCCCCTGTACTCAGCACTGGTGAGGCTGCATCTCTTGTCCTGCCTTCAGTTTTGGGCCTCTCATTACAAGAAAAACATTGAGGGGCTGGAGTCAGTCCAGAGGAAAGCAATGGAGCTGGTGAAGGGTCTGCAGCACAAAGCTTTTGAGGACAGCTGAGAGAAATGGGGATGTTTAGCCTGGAAGAAAGGAGGCTCAGAGGAGACCTTACCACTCTACAACTGCCTGAAAGGAGGCAGGAGCAAGAAGAGTGTCAGTCTCTTCTCCTAAGTAATGAGCTATAGGACAAGAGGAAATGGTCTCAAGGAGTACCAAGGGAGGTTTAGATTTATTATTAAAGTCCTTCAGTGAAAGAGTAGTGAGACATTGGAACAGGCTGCCTAGAAAATGATAAAGTCACCATCCCTAGAAATGTTCAAAAAATGTGTAGTTGTGGCATTTGGGTGCTAGTTTAGTGGTTTAGTACTGAACACAGTGCTCCTTTTAGCAGCTGGGCTCAATGATCTTAGAGGTCTTTTGCAGCTCTAACAATTCTGTGCAAACAAAAATCTAGTACAGAAATTTTTTGCAGCTCTCCTAATAAAGAATTAAAAGATTGTGAGCACCACACTTCTGCTCTCTGTTGTTTATCCAAATATGTCATGGAGGTGTTCAGACAAAATGAAAGCAAAATCACTGCTCAGAAAATGTTAAGGCAAAATGCCTTTACACAAAACAAGATAACATTTATCACAAATACAGTAAAAAATTATTCCCTCCAACAGCAACTACATTAGTCACAAATATCCAGAAGAAATCAATTACAGGATGATTGACATGAAAGCATGGGACAGCACACAGACCCATGTGAAACATAGACCAAAAATGCCATCAGAATATATAGATGTATTTGGATATTGAGAGGAAACTCTACAGATCAATATCTTGCATTTTAGCATAACAGAAAAATCAATGCTTCAGGAAACAAACTCAATATCAACTTCAATTTCCAGGATGTTTCTTCCAGTTAGTAAAAAGTCATGCATATGTATTTGAACTAGCTTTAACAAAAGAAAAAACCCAAGTACTTGAAAAAGGGAATGTAACACTAGAAGTAATACTTAAAACACCTGTGACTATTTGTAGTAATAAATCTTGTAGCATTACACATGGCTGTCCTGGCCCTGAAGGGAGTTCCTGTAATCTTTGATATGAATTTTTGCAGGTGCTCTCACCTACCAGTCATCCCCAATACTTCTGAACTGTAACAATTTCTAAGGAAATGCTGAAGACAATGCAAAAAACCATAATTACACATGTGAGACTGAATCTATATTGTAATCTTCTGTTCAGCGATCTCATCCAGCGCATTTAGATCATAGAATCATAGAAGGGTTTGGGTTGGAAGAGGCCTAAAGATCGTCTAATTCCAACCCCTCAGCCATGGGTAGAGATGCCATTCACTAGACAGGATTGCTCAGAGCCCCATGCAAACTGCCCTTCAATATTTCCAGGGAAGGGGCATCCACAGCTTCTCTGGGAAAACGGCAATGGTGGAAGTCACTGAATTACCAGAATAACCTAGGTCACTTAACTTTCTGTTTCTACAGAAAAACCAGAATTTCACTCTGTTAACTAAGAGCTAAAAACCTTTTGTTGAGTCTTTCAAATGACAAAAAATGGCTAACTAAGTGAAATATGTAGTTTGATATGCAAAGCAGAAATGAAAATGGGACTCAGCTTGAGACATGATATTTGCAAAATGTGTGTATACTAGAGCAATATTTTGAAGCATACACCTGCTATTTTCTTACAAGTATGTTAAATCCCAAAGGTCTGACTGCAAGCATTGACAGTGAATGTTAGAACACATGTGTACCACTGCCAATAGCATAGACATAGACATGCTTCCCGTGGTATTGTCTTATGGCAAGAAGGATGACTGACCTTAACTCTTAGCCCTCTTTCATTTAAAAATGTCCTTGCTAGTCAGAAAACTTGATATATTTTCCAGAACACCTGTAATTAATAGAGTCACTGGTATACCTAGAATTTTTCACAGATCTTGTACAAAGAAGGAGCAGGAGCAATGCAAAACAACACAATTTTAATTCAAACTATATTTTGCTTCTGATGTTGGTTTATCTTTAATATTGACTTACAATGTATATTGATAGTACAAACTATGAGTTGAAATGCACATTGCACCCTCAGTAAGCCATAAAACTGTCCTTGTAGCCAGGCAAAGGAAATCTGGTGCATACTGCAAATGTTTTGCAGGACACTTGCTTGCTTGCTTCTCAACAGCTCTCACAAAAATCTGCAGTGGGATAAAGGCACATATTTTAAAGAATCAAGGTAAGTTTCTACTAAATGCAGAAGTAGCCTCAAGATAGCACCTGCTTTTAGCCCATTTTCTAGTCAGCTCCTGATGTTGTGGCCCACGTGTGGTTTTGTTGATGACCCAAGGGCAACAGGATAGCTTACCAGCTTCTCTCTAAACCTGTGGGGTTTTCAGCAAGACAGAAATACAGCAAAACTTTTTTTATTTTGAATGGTTGGGTTTTTTGTTTGTTTTTTTTTTTTTGCTCCCCAGGTACACTTTGCATGAGGGGAATGGGTCAGCTAAAGAAGGTGTAGTCAAGACTTTGTCCTGTAGGATAAAACAAAGCTGCTACGGCTCAGGAGGATATGCAGACAAAGCAGTTTTCTTATGCTTTGAGGCACATCTATTACTGGCAGTAACAGAAAACAAGCAACCCAGAAAACCAGAGTAAGGTTACTTTATGATATGGTAATGCAAGCATCCTACTCAAAGATGATGCAAATAGCATAATTTTACTCAGTTCAAGATATCATTTACATCAGTTTTGTTTTTTGACAAGTAGCCTATGTTTGAAAACATTTTAATATAATGACTCTAAAAATATTCTTAGTATCACTCAATAGTAGTGAATAATAGTGGTAATAAACACAAGTCAGGATTTATTTGATCATGTTTTATTGCTGGAGGATTGTAGTTCAGTGTATCATATTTAGAGCAATGGATAACCTTTATGTCTTTATAGAAAATGGATTTGAATTGTTCACATTGATCATGATTAAGACCAGAATGTAGCAAACCCTTTAAACTACCACCAAATTGCTCCTGCCTTTATGAAGTGGTGTCTGAAAGAAACTAGGAAAATATTACACAAGTACATATATTTGCAAAACTGTTGCAGCTGTAATAATAATGTTTACATAATAATTACATTATGTAATAATGTAATAATGAGCTAGATAATACATTACTGCACAAAATATTGCATACATATAGAAATTACTTAGCTTATTCATAAAAGTAATACAATAAAACATTATTACTCTACTTATTGTGAACTAGTGGCTACAAAAGGCAGTGTAACAAATTTTGATAATTATAGCTCCCTTTAACAGAAAATATAAATTAGACCCGATCTTTTCTCACATTTTACCAAGACCATGTGTCCTATACTTTAAAATCATTAGAGAATATTTAGAGAACATGAGATTTAAAATGAGATTGAATTGTAAAGCTGAGATTCTAATTTTAATTTATATGTAACCAAGGTTAGCTTCTATCCTAGTAAACACTAGGTTCTGAAATGGAATTGGCAAGACTCAAACTTTTAAATTGAAAATATAATATCTTTTAAAATGTATTAAAACCTTAGAAAGTTTTGTGTTCAGAGTGATTTTTGGAGGGAGGGAAATGAAAAGCCCATTTCTGTAATGTTTCTATTAGAAGATCCATGTAAAAACATGTAGGAAATTTTTTTTCCCAGAGCCTATATTAATTTGATACATTAAAATTGTTGTCATTATATTGCCAGAGCTCTATTGTAATTACATTGCAAAGGTTCCACATTGCTGGAGTTTCATACCTCCTTTATGTTTCTCATAGGCAGTCCCTCTAAGCACTGACTCTTATTCTCACAGTAGCCAACCAGCCCACTCTTTTATAGCACTCTTCTTCTTATTGGCTACAGCTGCAGCCTGTTCAAGTCAGACCTGTTCCCAATCTTTAATAATTAACCCAGCTGCAACTCTTTAGGGGGTAAGATTACTTTCTATACTACCTTTATTTACTTATATTCTATCCCCCTACATTAAAATACTTGTTTCATTCTGATGATCATTTTGTTACCATAATGCATTTTTTCTTTGCATGTTTTCTGGAAAGAGAAGAACTGAGAGAGAGAGGGAAAGGGAGAAGGAGAGGGAGAGAGAGAGAGAGTATATTATTAATCTGCCATAGTACTGTGGAAAGAAACACTGTGCCAGCTCAGGAAAATTTTGCTTTTCTAAATTTTTTCAGATGTGAACTTGATGGAGTAAATGTCTTCAACAGTTATAAAAGAATACCAGCCTGGGGGATTTCCTTCCCTGTTTTCTTTTTATACTACAAGAATATTTATTTGTCAATTCACACAGATAATAATGATCACCTTGACCAAAGAGATAATCATTGGAATCAAGTCACATGTGACTAAGCCCAGGTCTCTCCAAAGAGGAAATATTTTGAAACTGGAAGGACAGACAGATTAAAAAGGATGAGATCTGTATATTAACAGTATGCTGAGCAGATTAGGATAATTTAGTGTCTTTTACTCAGGTCATACGTACTTAAAATCCTTCCCTGATGTAAATCTCATTTATTTAAATGAGTATTGCATTCTTCCTCTGTGTTTCTGTCTCACAGACAAACACTGAAGACAGTACATGACAAGTATTGCAAGTAACATTTAATTTTTAAATTAATTGTATCCAACTCTCCTCTTTAGCAGCAGAGAATTGCCAGATCAGTCTAAACTCTACTTACTTTAAACTTTTTATCTTAGAAGGGTTCTACTTTTGAAATAAATTATGCTAAGTACATGTCAGTGAATGCATCCTCATGGAGTCTGCATATCTCTTTTAAACACTTGTCTCAGAACTGAGCAATTCAGAAAGGTATTTTGACAACTTTGTAAAACAAGTGGTAGTGCTTGTTACTTCACTGAATGGAAGAAAAAAGTGGAATTGTTCGCCACTGGAATCAGGTGTGCCTGGATTAAACTATTTTACTGTTGCATATAAATTTTCAACACAAGTATTTTAAAAAGAGGGTTAGAAAGTGGTGTTTCTTTTACTTATTCTTGTATGAGGAAACAGTATCATAAATTGCAAGAAATAACTTGGCACCTAACAGTCATCAAATATTTAATGCTATCTTGGCTCTTCAGAATCTTATCCTTATCCATCATGACACACTGAAACTGAAAATTAAGAAATACATATATTGTTATTCTCTTTTTGTACATGATCATGCACTCAAGTAATAAATTTAGTTATATAACTATAAATATCAAAATAGAAGTACTCAAACTCCCTTAAGAAATGCTGTAGTGAATGTATATAGGACTTGCACCATCAGTAACTAGTACCTCTGACAGAGCTGGTGTCTAAGATGCTTTTTCCAATCCATGCTAAAAGAATAGGGTTTTTTTTCTGAATCTAGTAAATCTAAAGTAATTCTTTTAATTGGGGGAAGGGAAGAGAATACTTTAATTAATGACTTTTAAAGTCCATTTATTAAGTATTAGCAATTATTTAAAAATGCACAAAGCCAGCCATAGTAGTTTTAATTTCTTGATGTTTTCCTGAAATGATTGACATTTCTTCTGAGATGTTCATATAGTTGTCTAAATACTTGTCAAAACATATTGGTGTCACGGATGTTGTTTTTCTTTTCACAAATCCAAATCTAGCTAGCTAGATTTA
This sequence comes from Geospiza fortis, assembly GCF_000277835.1. NCBI lineage: Eukaryota > Metazoa > Chordata > Aves > Passeriformes > Thraupidae > Geospiza > Geospiza fortis. The sequence continues at coordinate 11,402,306 of NW_005054297.1, forward strand.
GTTTTCCATGACAGAAATTTTTACATGTTGATGCTGACATTGCCAACTATGACTTCAAGAACAAATATGGCATTCACTAATTTTTTTTCTAAATTCCAAAATTACATTCTACAGCTATATTGCATAAATCTAGAAATCTCTAAATAATAGTGATTAAAATAATGTGATAATTCATTTAGCATATAACTATTATTAAGCAAACATTACATCACAATCTGTTGTCAAAGAAATGCTATTTTCAAGCAGAGAAAGTAATGTACTCGGTATTTCTTCAAAATTTGGGTATGACATTATCTGGGATAAGAAATGTTCTGAAATTCACTGGACTGTGTTGCATGCTCCTCTATGTATATGAGACCATAAAAAATAATGGAAACCTTGTCCAAAGATCAATGTCCCAGCTATTTCCAAAGGAGTAAAGCAAGATCATCCCCATGGAATTGTGTAAATACCCCAGTGGCAGCCAGGTACTGCCTGCCTTCTTTATCATACTCTTAAATTGAGAGACTTCAGGGGCCACTTGGTCTGAACATAATTACTGATTTCTTCGTAGGATCCAGTGAGACAACATGTGGGAACAGTTGAAAGCTGCACCAGGGGAGGTTTATATAGCGATAAAAAGAATGACCCAGTGGAAAATGAACTAGATGTGCTTTTGGCAGTTAGCTGAACATGACCCAGTGTGTGCCCAGGTGGCCAAGAAGGCCTGGCTTGTATCAAAAATTGTGTGGCCAGCAGGACCAGGGAAGTAATTTTCCCCTCGTACTCAGCACTGGTGAGTCCTGTGATCAGTTTTGGGCTCTTCAGTTCAAGAAAGACATTGAGGTACTAGATTTTGAAGGCAGCAAAGCTGAAGAGTCTAGAAAGTAAATTATATGACTAGGGGCTGAAAGAGCTGGTGTTGTTTAATTTAGAGAAGAGAAGACTCAGGTGAGACATTAGTACTCTCTACAATTGCCTGAAAGGAGCTTGTAGCCAGGTGGGGATTGGCCTCTTCTCCCAGGCAACAAGTGACAGGACAAGAGGATATGACCTCAAGTTGCACCACAGGTTTGGGTTGGACAGTAGGAAGTATTTCTTCCTGGAAGGGATGGTTGAGCATTGGGGCTGCCCAGGTGATGGAATCACTATCACTAAAGGTGTTCAAGAAATGACCAGGTATGGCATTTAGTGGTGTGGTCTAATTGAGAAAGTGGTGTTCAGTTGAAGGTTGGACTCAACGATTTCAGAGGTTTTTTCCAACCTAAATGGTTCTAGGATTGTGTAAGGATCTTTCTTATCTTGTGGTCCCATGAAAACAAACTTCTCGCACAATTATATATTTAATTTCTGTATGTGACATAAAATTTTAAAAACCCCCAAAATTTCACTTATCCTAGAAATGCATTATCTTAGCAATTATAACATTGGCCTGAAATCAAATTCCCATTCTGCTGAATTCAATTCAGGAATGGCAATTTATATTGTCTAGGAATGCCCATCATTGAACAATTGAGTGTTCTACCTTGAGTACCTTTTTTCTCTCTTGTTGGAACTCTTCCACTATATGTAAATAATTAACCAACCATTGAAAGAGTGATGTGAACTCCCAGCTCTTATATCCTGGTTGAACCTCTAATTGCTGGCCTGGCTGCAGCCAACTCATGCCTATTTGCATTAGGTATTCTCTATTTGGAGAAAAATGTGCTTACAAAACATTTTTAACCTGAAACAGGGCAGTGAAGAAGAGGTCTACATTAAGAATCTAATCACCTGGGGCATCTAGAGCTTCCTACAGGATCAAAACCCTTTGCAAGATGCATGACAGCCCAAGGCCTTCCTATTAGGTAAGCAGTTGAATTTGAGATGCTTAAGGAGTTATAACACCACCAGACCTGAATAGCAACACAGCTTTCCTGGCTGAGGACAGTAGTGCCAGGTAATGTTAAGGATCTAATTCAGATGATTTTACAGGAGTATCTTCACTGATATTAGGCAGATATTTTTGGCAAGGGAAGCTGCTGGGTAGAAAACAGATAATTATTCCAAACTCAATTTATATAATTGATTGATTGAAAAGGAACCTTGCAAATTAAAATAGGATTAAGAACCTTGAATTCCTGTATTGTTAACTAGATTTGTTACATCAAATGAGTACATTCAAGATTCTAGAATTTGCTCAAAGCAGTAGTGTGTATACCTAGACTGTAAATTCAAACTTTAAAGGTTTTTTTTCCTCATTTGTTTCAAACACCTAGAGAAGCTTTTCTCTTAAAAAGCTCTGCCTTTCCTCCTTTGCTGTTATGCATCTTACAGCATTGTCAGACATCAGACTAAAAACCATTGAGTAAATGGAAATACAAAGATTTTATTTGCTCGATTTAGCTGTCATTGATTTGTTGGGACTGTCTTCAACATACAGGTTTTAGAATTGTCTTATTTCCCTTTTACTTTTGTGACATTTTCAAGGTAATTTGCGATTCAAGTTTGGCACCCTATTTCATAGTCAACAGAAGCAAGTCAAATTATTTTGAAGGCCTACATTTTAAAGAAATGCTGTAAAGAAAGAAACCAATACAATTTTCTAAATCTTGTCAGTCACCTAAAAATGAATGCTGTAGAAATGAATAAATGGTGCAGAAAATTTCATGTTACTGTTGTATGGATATCTCCATCAAAGTATTTTATAGTAAAGTAGTTTGAATTTTGCATTTTCTGGTGATGTTTCATAAGTCCATTAATCTCAGAGTGACTCTACTCAGGAAGAAACAAAGCACTAGAGACACTGAATGGCCCTCAAATTCATCCTTTTTTGTCTGTCTAGTTTAGCTTTTACCTGTCTTCTCTTCACTCTTCTATTTAGTTTAATCTGCTTTGTGTAAGTGATGGAGGTCTGTCAAAACAGGATTTTGACAACGAGGAACACCAATATATCTTCCTTTTATACAGCTAAATCTTGAAATATCATTACAGAAATATTTGAGAAATCTAGTGTCTTTAAAATCTGAAATATATAGAGCATGAGGAGGCCAGGAAAGAAGATATCTTTAGTAGAAAGGAGTAGCAAGCATTAAAGAGAAAATAAAAACTACAACTTACAGGGGAAAATTGTTAAAAATACAAGTAAAGAGGAGCTTTTAGCAGAAATCATATAGCTATCAACATTACCATGTCAAGAAATACTTAGCATACAAAAACCTCTTCAACTCTTTGTGCTACCATTTTTAAAGGGCATCAGCTGAGAAAAACTGTAACAGGACCCGAGGTTCACTACAGATTTCATATAGTGTTACTCCTATGTGCAGTTCCTGAGCTGTTGTCTAGGAAGCAGCAGAATCCATATTTCAAATTGTGTTTATATAACAAAGATTGTATTACCTCCTGCAAAGGTCATCTGGGGCTGATTCTCATCTCAGACCAGTGGAAGTCAAAATTTTTCTTATCTGGAATTTACAACCGCACTGCTGTGAGGGGAAATCATGCCTCTTGTTTACATAATTGAATTGTTGGTTTGGGGTTTTTTCCCTTTATGCCTAAATATGATAGTTTTTCTTCATTTGCATTAGCTATGGTGAAGTAGATTTGAGTTGAAGTATGTGGGCGTCTTGTACAAGTCAGCATATACTCATTATTTTGAACATTTCACCAAGCGTGTAATGTGTGTTTACTTGAAGTGCACAGTGATTTTTTCCACTGCTCTGTTTTATTGGAATATCATCAAGTTATTTTAATTTTTTGTATGTGTGAATTTCTATCTCTGTCAGGCCAATATTGAACTGCTTCTTTTCCCCAAAAGTTTTAAAGAAAAATAAATTTTAAATATCTGTAACTATAGAACTTAAAGCTGTTAAGCAAATAACATAAACTTACTGCTGATGCATATTTGTTGTCAGTGGGGATCTTTATTTTTTAATGGTTTAATCCTGCAGTAATTAAAACATTAACTGTTTTTCCCAATAGCCATTATAAGAACTGCTTTTGCTACATAAATCTGTTGTGGTTCAGCCTGAAATGACAGCTTGTTACTGAAACTCTGTTCTATCCCTCTTGAATGCCCCTTTTCTATTTCAGTTTATGCCATTGCTGCTGCTTCTTGATTTTATTCTTCTTTCGTCTATCACATCTCAAAACAGCCCACAAAAATCATGGGAAATGAGAACTGGCAGAGACCCTGACAGGCCTCTTATGTGTCTTCCTTTTTCTCTTCTCATCGTGTGGACTCTACAGAAAGGACACAGATAGGGAGAATTTTAATTAATGTTTATTTGACTTGGATATTGAGTGATGAAAAAAGTTCTGCATTCTTCTTTTTTGCTCTGTGAATTTCACTTGTGAATACATGCTGTAAGAGAAAACTACTTTTTCTACCAAGGAAGAAAAAGTCATAGCCAAATAAAGCCAACAATGCAGTGTTCATCATGAGGCAGATAAAAAGTCAGGCTGAACAAATTTCTATTAATCAATTAACACTTGTTAAGAAATATTACGTACTCCACGATAGATTTGCTAAAATGGTTTTCATTATATATCAATTATCTGTAGACATGAAAATTCCTTCTGGAATCTAGTAGTACCTGATTTCAAGCATATCCAGAGCTTATTCTCATCCATTGCTCATCACTCATTCTTCCCTATGGACGCTTATGCCATTTTCTGGAATTTTTTTTAAGTGCAAAGGAGAATGGTTCCTTTAAAAGCATCAAATGAGATGTTTCAAATTATCATAAACTATAATTTTTATAATGAGAATTGAGATACAATAATACATTCAGGCAAAAGGTCATGTGATGCTGATAGACTGTGAATGCACACAGGAATGTTTGGGTCTCTCCTCCTCTCCATCCTCCTCATCCATCTACACTCATCTGATATCTCCTAGATATCTGATCTGATATCTAGGGTCAGGACTAAACTCCTGGATAAGGAGATGTGAGGCAAGACAAGGAGACAAGGACTGAAACTCCTTATTTCTCCTAACATGAAAGGCAGGGAGTGGAAAGAAGTGCAAATAAAGTCTAGTGGAGCACAAAATAAGCATGAATACTGCAACACCGATACATTAATCAGTAGCAATAATTTTGGTAGAAGCTGACATCAGTCACATTATAGTCATTTATTGAAATGTGTGGTCCTATCATGGCATGGATATATTATGCCTCACTATTTCAAATCAATACGCAGCAAGCAAGTAAAGCAGAAAATCTGTTTAAAAACTCATATGTCCTGGATTGTAAGATTAAAATTCAGGTTTGACAACAATACAACAGATATGAGCAAGGATTTGTACTTTGGAAGCCCTGTAGGCCTGGTATGCATTATAAAGCCAAAATACTACCCTATTTCTATGAATGGGGCTGTGATTTACAAAATAGTTTATTCCTTGGTGGATTCTTGGTAAATAATTAATTTAATAAAATGTTTCATAATAACCATAGTCTAAAGAAAATTTTTTCCACGGACTAAGCTCTGAAATCCTGTTTCCTTTTGGGTAGTATTCCCACTATTTTCATTGGATCTACTCATCAAATTCTGATGCATCTGGTGCAAATGTGACAGAACAGAACTATATGAATGCCAAGGAAAAAAAAAATCTGCATGATTAGTGCAAAAGAGTGGAAAATTATATCAGACTTTTAATGAGCCTTGACCTTGCCACAGGATAATCAAGTACTGGAGGTGGTCATGACATACATCCGTTATGGCTGTCTTGCTATGAAGGAATATTTTCAAATCAGTCAAATACAATTATGTTTTATGGGTATATAAGTGCAATAAAAGGTCATCCCAAGCTTGTATCTTTCTCATTAACACTTTTATTCTGACTAATATCATATGTGACTGCTATTTGACCATTTCGGGTCAATGACTTAAACAACTTTTGAAATTTACATCTGAATATAACACCATTATTTCCTCATCTTTTATGTTCTTGCTGTGAATAATTTGCCAAGGCATTTCAAATATGAAGGAACCTTCATTTGCTAGAGTAGGTTTGCATTGCTTTGATTTATTTGAAGATTTAAATATACTAGTATGTGTTTAAATAAAATATTAGAGTGTTAATTTATACTTGAGGAAGCCTGCATTTGTGTTCATTGGACACTAATGTAATAGCACTGACCTAAACCTGAAAAATGTTTCCTTTTGGGATATTTACCATAGGCTTTTTTGTGTTAAAGAACCATTACTGAGTGTAATCACCTAAATAACCAAGGTACTGAAGTCTGCTAAAAAGCTGTATGAGTAATGCCTGTGTTGTTTGCAATGCGATCAGAAACTCTTCATGATCAATAACCCCAAAAGAAGGGTGTTTGGCTTGGAAATGGCCGCTGATGGGCTGCAGGTGCTCAAGAGCACTACATAAGATACAGGCTAGAGAAGCAAAGTCTGTTGGCTAGGCCAGAAGGAAAGCTGTAGAAAGATGGTGGCTTTAGGCCAGGAGACATAGGATCAAACAATGCAGCAGGCCTAAGGTGGACACTTGTCTGGAGAGAAAACCATAAACAAAAGCAAGGTATTTGAGGAAAATTTAGGGGTGGGTTTCTGGTGAGCAGAGCCAGACTGTTCTTAGGAGGTACTGGCTCTTACATACAACACTTTGTGCCTCCACTTGCAAGGGCTTTTATAGAGACAAGAAGTGCTTGTACTGCGTTTTAGATACCCATGTGGACTCCCTGTAAGCATTCTCTGCCACAGTAACTTCACATAGTTGCCTAATGCCTCTCAACCTGCTGTGATCTATGCTACTGAATAATATATATTGTTTTTTGTAAGTTTTTAGCTTAGAGTGATATATCATAAGCCATTACATTGTTGCATAATTGTGATACATCTCAAATAGAAAGAAAGCTTTTCTGCATGGTATTGATAGTAGTGAGAAGTTTCTTTCAGGATCTCTATGAGAAAGGTTTGGCAACATCTTAATAAAAGAGAATGAAAAGAGGAATTATGATAAAGAGTAAGTCTTCTATCCTTTGAGATGCTAGAAACCTTGTTTTCATGCAGCACCAAACAGGTCCTGGGTAGATTTTCCCATGGCATTCCCATCCTCCAACCTCCTATGCTATGGTGCCTTTTATCTTGTGTAAAAATCCAACCCATGTATTGTCTCCTGATAGACTGGATGCTCTCTCTGAGAGAATACCAGTATTTCATGCTAATCTATGGACTCCTCACACCCTCAGTAAAAGGGTGGCTTGCTCAAGATTACTAAATCCTCAAACACAGTGCCTTCCACAGATTTCCCAGTGGAATAATCAATTGCACAAGGCCAAGCACCAGGAGATCAATTCTTTGCAATGGATTTTTAATGTATTTAAGCTTTTTAATTATTTCCTGTGATGTTGCTTTCTGCAAAACTCAACAAACAAGGTATCCCAAATAATGGAATTATAGGTCATATATATTGTGCGGGTTGGTTTATATTGAAGCGACTTTTACTTTTTAGTGTAATCCAAGCTGCTTCACTAAAATTTGCTGTGAAATATTTAGTGCTCTGTGATGATGGCATTGCATTTGGTAGGAAATTTTAAGTACCACACAAATTCAGTGAAGCTTTCTATCTTCAGCTAATGATGCAACATAAAAGCAAAATACTACCTGATCCATTTATATTTAAAGACATCAGTAAGATGTGTCACAGTGTTCAGATATTTCAATAACAGTTAGTTTCACATAAATGCCTTGAATGCAACATGTTAAGCATAAAAATGCTAGGTATGTTTGAAAATAAGGGGAAATCAGAATCTTATCTTGGTGAATCAAAGTTTAAAACAAAAAAACCCAAAACAAACAGTATAAAATATTTTGCTTCCAAACATCCTGTTTCCCAAGTACCTGATGACTTTGGTGAGTAACTGGATAGCCTTCTCTACTGTTGGTTGTTGACCTTTGAGTACATCCTCCCATTTCTAGGACCACATATATATTTTAAAAATAATTGTCTCTGCATCTTGAATGTGTGCAAGTTGGGCGTAGGCAAAGCTCACAAGGCCCAGGTTTATCAATATCTCTGTTTTTTTTATAGTGGTAACGCACAAAATCTTTCAATCAGTGATAATTCCTGTGTTTGTTGATGTAAAGGTTAATTGATCTCTGCAAATGAGTCTTGGGTAACCTATGGAGTACTTCAGCTCCAGTCAGTACAGGACACGTGCAGCTGTCATATTTTGATCTTGCGCTAAATGGCTCATCCACATTGGTTTCACATTTGTCTCACTTGGCCTTCCAAAGGAAAGTAAAAGCCAAACACCTCTGAGAAGAAGGATGGGTATGACATTGTCCTTGTTCCTATATTCTGTTCTTGCCCATGCCTCTTGGGATGAGAAATACTGAAAATGTTCATAGGAATACAATAGGAATGTCTAAAAAGCACCATGTGGTCATTGAAACAGCTGAACACCACTTTAATGAAATTGCACTTGCACTTCTTTGTGCAGTAGGAATGGTGCAGCTTTTTTGTGGGAACAAGTATTTGTGGTTTTGTACTGATGAAGTCCTCTTGGTCTTCAAAGACCATCTCTTTATCTTTGAAATTTTATTTCTGACATCAGAGGAATCAATCAGGCTGGGGTCTGATGGTTTCTTGGCTTTGGCTTCTTATTCCACTGTTATAGTAGCGTGTTCTGGTAGTTTGGATGCTGCTTCTTCTGAGAGTGTGGGACCAGAAAAAGCACTTGCTCAGGCAAGATTTGCTACTGCCTTGTTTAAAGTAAACTGCCTGGACAAAATTCTGTGCCATGTGTCTAGGATGACTGTGCTTAAGCAGGGAGGTTGGACCACATGACCCGCTGTGGTCCCTTCCAGCCTGACCTTTGTGATTCTCAGGTTCTGTGACAGGGTTTCCTTAGTGTGTTTCACTTGCTGTTCTCATAATTGAAATCTAATTTGTAACCTTTTGCTGAACATCTCAACAGAATGTCAGAAAAGTAGCTAATAATACTGATAGTGTAGATAGCTTGGAATTTACACAAGCTGAAAGAAAAAGATCTTCATCTTGCCTTTGCAGGAAGGCAGAAAAATTAAAAGCATACTCTTATTCATCCATGGTTCTGTTGGAATCCTGATGAGAGCAAAACCTCTAAAAATATAAGAAAAAGCTTTAGTATAGCTTAATAAGATAAAAATATTCTTCAAGACTCCAACACATGGTGAAATAAGGAAGGGTGCTGTCATCCTGTATGCGGTAGTTCTTCATTATATTCCATTGCTCTTTTTGTTACTTTTTTTCCAAGAGTATATTAAGAGGTAAATTAAGATGGTTGAGATTTGATGTGACCAACACCTTAGCAGCATGTGATTTTCTTTCTTTTTATTTCAGCCAACATTATGCCTTTTTGATGGATCTAAGGAGTTCTTAGGTGGTGGTCTCGCTTTTATGTGACATGGGATCAATCCACCATACATGTTCTGGGGAGCTGTAGGGATGAAATATCATGGGAGTTTTGCAAGTAAGCAGGTATTGATGCCTAAGATAAGTTGCAGAAATGGATTATGTTTCCAAATATTGGATGGGAAAGACAGGTATATAAGGGCATCCTTGTCTCTTTCATCTCAGATGGGCAGGAGAGGAAGGAAGAGGGAAGAGACAGTGGCATTGTTAATTTACCAACAAAATTATGGGTTTCATAATTTAACTATTTTTTCATATAGCAGCTTGATCTTTGGTGGGTGACACCTTTAACAAGATAAATAAATCCAATATCACTGAAAAGGTTTTCAGAGGCATAGGATCTCAAAAGACCTGAGATCAGTTCTCTGTTTCATTAAGTAATTTATTTGGCAAGAAAACATCAGGGCAAGACTTTAACAGGAATAGCAATACATCATCTTTTACATCATTTGGAGAATGATGTCAGAAGCATACATGGTAATGGAGGGAGAGAGTGAGTCATCTACAAGGATTTGACAAAATCTATAAATGGCTTTGGATTTTTTTTGATTTATTGTTTTCCTCTCCTAATCCCATTCTTCATCAATGAATGAGTTTTTCATAGGATAACAAGGAAATGAGATATGGGAAGGAGACAAAATATAAGGAATACAAGGCTGACTCATTAATTTTTAAGTTATAGTTTGACCTTCTTGACAACTGGTATTTTTTATTACAAAACAGGCAATTATTGCTAGAGCTTAGCTGGGCTTTGTGTCTGTTTATTCTCAGATCCTTTGAGAAACATATTTAACACAGAAGAACATATAGTCTTTGATTGCTTCTCTGGATGTTGCCCAGTGAATATATTTGTCAGTAGAACAGTTCTGACCACTGCTGCTTCACAAAGTGCTCTGTTATTTCTATAGAGATTTTCCTTTTCAGGGACCAAAGGAAACCTCATATATCCAGAAGACAGCAAAATAGATGGTATTTGATTCAGTTGAAATAAATGTATTTTTTTGTCCTATGCACAGTTAGGACCAGAAAGCTTATTCTTTTACTCCATTGTTTAGTCAAACATTTTGTTTGACCTTTCTTCATTTTTATTCTTTCTCCTACTGTTTGTTTTATTTTTAACCTCAGAAATTCCCCGAAGGACTCTCTTCTCTGTTAGCTATAACATAATGCCATCGGTGAGACTGAAAAGATTATTTTTTATACAACATGATATATTGTTGGCTTTCAAATACATTTCTCACCACCACTTTTCAATGAACCCTTCATAAATCCAGCTGAGGGCAGGCAAGATCCATGCAGCTCTGAGAGAAGGGATAAACATAATTTACTAAAGATTCATGAGCTGTTTTCTCACACTCTCCCAGCTATTATACATAAGTATAGTATACCTGATAGAATTACACTGAAAGTGAAATAATGTTTCTGTGGCAAATGAGTTTAAGAAAGATCACCACTAGTCTCAAAAGGAATAGAATCTCTTTCTCTTAATTTACCATAAAATATAAATTCATTTTAGCATATGAGTTTAAAATTAACTGTAATGACAATTTAATTTTTTGAAAGACAACATTGCACTTCTGCCTTGCACAATTTGTATGAGTTTACATACATTGTAAAACATTCTCTGCACACTAAAAACATGAAATGAATGCAAAGCAGATAAAATTTGAATAGAGCTGGAACAACACATTGTTCCACTGATTTTAGTAATTTAAATCTGCAAGTTTTTGCATCTGTATATCCGAGTTACTTTATTTTTTCCCCCTTCTCCATTGAATGCCTTGGCTTTTAGGCCACAGCAGAACAGCTCTAGAGGGACAGCAGCAGCAGTACTCACTTTCATAAGCATCCAGCTCTTGTTGCTCTCCTCATCCCTGCAAGGCAAACCATGCCCATGTCCGTGCTCTTGTGAGCCGTAACCAGGTGCACGAGAAAGGAGCATGTCTGTGCCCTTCCTCAGTTTGGACCTATCCTGCCTGACACTCTGCATCAAGAGATGTATATAACAGACCATCCAGCCAGGAAAGCTGCAGCGTCCCTGGAACTCAGGCAGTCTGGAGTAATTTTCTTTTTTTTCTCTGTTATAGAGAATAAAGACAGGCGACAATTTGCCAAAGTTATTCCCCTGTTTTGACATTAATCCTGCTGTGTTGCTCTAGTACTGAGGACAAAGAAATTTCCCACGCTTGTTTGCTTGAAAATCCATATTTAAAATGGAGAAGCAAAAATGTTTTTGTTGTCATATATTTCTTAGTTAAACTACTCAAAATCATTAAAAACCTTTCCATATGCAATTCAGAATTGCTGCATCATATATAATCTTAAAATGAATGTTCTAAAAATCAAGAATGTTAATGCAGTTTATGCCTAGGGCAAGTCTTCGCCTTGTCTATCCCCTGCCTCCCCAGGAAAGCTCAAACATATATTTTCTAAAGCTGAGAAAGAATTTAACTATCAGAAGCCCATTTTTCCATCTTTATTTGCATTGGCCAAGCTACTCAGAGAGAAAAAAAGCATACATATCTCATCACATCTTCTCACCGAGCCATGAATTCTTCAATGCAAGGGGCTACTCCGCTCCTAAGTGATTTTTAATAGTTGAAATACATTGTGGACAAGAAATACCTTGAACATTGTATTAGAAAATTGATCTCAAAGCTGTTTATAAAAATGAAGAAATCATCCTCTTCTTACTTTTGAGTTTGTCACCAAATACATGACTCTGTCCACTGTTTCTTACCATTACCTTTCCTTGCAATGTGCATTTCAAATGAATCAGAGTTCAAGTAGAAATTGAGGAATTATATTGAAACAAATCAATCTGGATGACAAGTAGGTAAATCTTGATGAGAGCATATTTACGGATTTAAAACTATATTATTTATGCGAAGGTTGGGCCAGGAACAGTGTTCTATGAAATTGTGATCTCAGCATAACATAAAGCAAACAAGCCTTTTCAAGTGGATTAAGAGTACTTAAGTGGTCTGAGCAGAGAGCTATAACAAATATTGACTACCAAACCAAAGAGAGGAATGTAGCGAGCTGCATTAGACAGGTTCATCCCTGTCTATATTTATTTTATGTATCCCTGGCAATTGAAAATAATGAAAGAAATGTGGCTTTATAAATAGGGAGACAAGAATATTAGCCTTGCTAAATGGCTGCTGAAGAGCTCTGCTGTAACTTTATATCCTAGAGTGGAAAAGATTTCTTTCCTTCTCTTCTGTCCCCCGAGGAACCCTCTGCCCTGCTTTCTTGTTCCAGTGCTCAGCCCTGTGACTCAGGCTGTGCTGCAAGATAACTCCTTGACCCCACAAGGCTAGATAATACTCCTTATATATGCTGCACTGTTTCAGTCCTCCTAACATGAAATGATAGCTCCTAAGGGGATAAAGGGTGTTGTTATCAAGTTAAGTTTCTTTAACAAGCCAATGGTCCAATCCAATATAAAAATCAATTTTTCAGAGCTTCACAATGAAGAAGCATAATGCATTTTTATTGGATCTAGCCCTGAGCTATCTTGTCAAAAGTTAGCAAAATATTGTTCAAAACCTCTTATCAAATCAGGGGCTTCTAAGCTTAGCTTGTTTCCCCAAACATAGAGAAACCTAAAGCATCATAAATTTGTAAAGGAATGAAAAAAGTGAGTTGTGGTAGGTGACAGAAATTGGTTAGGCTTTATCTAAGTTGTCAGCTTTCTGGAAGGGATAACTTAATATGTTTGAGGTTGGTTATTTTTGTTTTAAAGTTAGTTGAAAACTCTGGTTCAGTGACAGAGATGGACACAAACATACTGGAAACTAATAGTACACAAATGACTTTGTGATTTTCAAAAATGAGGACAGTTTCCCCAGACAAGAGAGTTCTAGGTCACTAATTACTATAGAGCGGCACTATTTCCCTTCTTTCTTTTCAGAATACTCCACAAAAGAAACATCTGAATTTTAGTAAATATTTATGCTGAAGGGAAGGGGTAAAGTATTTTTTAATAATTTAGCTTGGAGATAGTTTAATCATATTTATTATAATACTTATCAGTCATTGTATAATTTTAACATCATCCTAATCAGGAAGGGAAAACAAGCTAAAGCCACACTACCAAACCTCCTTCATTCATTATTATTATATTGTAAATTAGTTATTTGATCATGATCTACATTTTAGACATCCATCTCCCTTTTGTATTTGGATAAAGATCAAGTAACACTTAATTGCCATTCAAAGCATAGGTTTTTTTCCAGTGAATTCTGCCAATTATTTTTATACCAATCCTTTTGCAAGAATATGCATTAAATGACCATCACTGAAACATAGATTAAAAGCAGTGATGGACCTGCAGGACTCTTAAATGTCCTGAGTTTCCTGTGTTTGTCTTTCTAACAGTAACAATCTTATCCCCATTTTGATTTTTTTTTCATCAGATAATTGGTCATTGAAATGGTGACATAACTTAAAATTTGGGAGTTTAATGGACCCAACAAGATGATTTTCCCTGGAGAACAGAGAGATACACTGGGCTGAATTAGATACATACAAAGAGATTCAACCAGAGAATGGAGCAAAACCCAGGTGCAAATTTATTTCAAACAATTTTGTTTTTCCTCAAGCCAGAGAGGCTTAAATCATTACTCTGATCTTCTGTTGAACTCAAAGAGAAGGAGCTGAAATTACTTAAGCACTGTCTAATTCTGAGAACTATCAGAAGAAATTACTGATTTGAATGCTACAGACATCCAGAAGAGACACTAAAGTGAAATCCCTCACAGACTTTTCTTCCATAGTAGGATTTTTAGAATTACCTTAGCTTAGTTCAGATTAGGCTTTTACATGCACAGTTGTTGTCTTCACCAGCTGGGAAAAAAAGAATATATTATTTGGTGGATATTTTCTGCCAAGTTTGACTTATTAATCCAAAAATTACTTCTCCCTGAGGTATTTTCTATATTCCTTATTCATTGGGACATATTATCCTAAGGTTTTCTTCAATTAATAATTTTCAGCAATTAAGGCATAGCTGTAGCTATGAGGCACTCCACTGTCACTGGAACCATTTCAGAAAACCTGATATGCCATCCCATAAACATAACTGGGTAATCAGAGCTGGAGAACCAAATCTGCATCGTTTTAGTTGCAAATCTATTATGAATTTTACAATGGTGCTGATTTTGGCTGAATAATTTCTTTCAAAGTTTCGTATAAATATATCTTGTCTTTATTTCCATTCTAGAGCAGCAAACACTACATTTTATCTCAGTCCTCATTCTTTTCTTCCCAGATGTATCTTAGGTTTCAGAAATTGCGCCTTTCTCCCTTTTTTTCTTTTTTTAGTGTGAGGTCCCTCAACCTGTCATTCAAACACGAAATCTGATTACCTTCAGTGAGATTCCATATGAGAGCTGAAAATCCTGGGCAAGTTTTGACCAAATGTTTGAGGTATATTTTCCCACAGAGATGTCTATTTGTGGAGATATAGAAAATACAAATCTTTAAGTGAAGGCTTTTCAGTCCTTCCTCATTAGAAAATGTATTAATTGTATGTTAGAAAATGTATTGTTTGTTTTTATTGACTACAAATAACTAATTTTTTTAAAAGTCATTAATTCCATCTAAATCCTTCAAGAGAACATTAGGTATTTGAAATTGTAAATTTTATAAAAGTATTTCTGCACTTGCAGAAAGGTCAGTAATCTGGATTCTTCATCTGGACTTTCTGAAAGAGTTTTAGATCTCCATATGTTTCTGCTTTTAGAAATCATGATTACTTGCTCACCCTGTGAGGACCATTAGCTTTTCATGGTTATGTATTCTCCGATTTATGTGCAGTGTTTTTCCCACATTCTGCAGTTTACTGATAAATGAACTTTTGTACTGTCATAGCAAACTTACTAAAACAACTTGGAGTTCTTGTAAGCAATGCCAAAGTAAGATGCAATCATATACGTGCATGAAAAACATTAAAAAATAACTTCTGCTTTTTTTTTTTTTTTTTTCTGGGAGAGGGGCAGGTTTGTGCAACCAGATATGTTTTAAATTACTAACTGGTTCAAATGAGAAAAGATGGTTTCAGGAAAAGATGACAATTTCCTGCCTGGATTTTAGATACCCCTTACATCAATGAGCTGACAGTCATAAATACATATTAATTTGGCTCATACTGGCCCATACCCAAATGCCATTCTTCACCAGAGAAGAGGCATGAAGAAATGTTAGATTTTTTAGTTTCTCATATTGAGCATATGTTTGAATGTTTTTGGATTAGCACCAGTGCCTGCTTAAGTCCCAAAGAGAGAAATTATGGTGTGTGTATCAAACATTCTCAAAGCAGTGATTTCCCAGTTTCTCCAGAGCAGATAACCTAGCATTTCTAATATGATTTATCTTCTCAAAAATACAGACTATCCAGGAAAACAGAATGTTTTCTCACATGCATGATCATCCAGTAGAGGAACATAAAATCCTATTTTTAATCGGACAAACACTTGTCCCCTTAATATCATTCAGTAGTAAAAATTGCGTTTGAATTACGCAAAGCAAGTTTCAATGATCTATTGCTAGGCAAGAGTCAAGAGTTTGAAAATAATGACCATTGGGGACTGGAACTAGATCATCTCTACGGTCTCTTCCAACCCAAATCATTCTATGATTCTGTTTTTCAGGGCATTAAGAAATCTGTAACTTTACTCATTAGTACTACCTCTCAGCAGAATATAGGAACTGTTACTCAACCATAAACCTTCCTCTACATATTGTTCTAGCTTAAATATATGTATTTTCTAGAACTTGTACAGTTTGATTCATTTTGAGTGCTGTTTTGATATGATGAAGCTCAGAGCAAAGAGAAGATGTGCTATCCTTTCCCAGACTAGGATATATAGGTGGTTATTTCCTGAAGAGGTAAAAATTTGCAGCCCTAAAACCACATTGCGATTTTCACAGGCATACTGCTGCCTTTGGATGCAATCACTCACCATCAGAAAATTTCTGTGTAGGGTCAGCAATGCTTTATTCAGTGAAGAGCTGTTGACTGGGAAAATTATGGAAGATATCTAGGCTAAGAAGGAGTTAGAGAGGAAAAACCCTGGAGAGAAAGTATATGGAGAGAAAAAAAAATCAGTAATTTTACTTTTACCTGCTTTTAGATTTATTTGTTGACACTCTGCCAGCAGATTCCAGTAATTAAGAAATATTATTTCTTTGCACTTTGTGAAGCTAGATCTTTTAACTGTTAAAATAGGATCCAAATATTTTTAATAACCTACCACTGAGTAATTTGATGTTCAGTTTTGGTTAGCTCTAGAAAGCATAATATTGTCTATTTTCATGTTCTGTAAAAGATTCAAAAAATGGCAGGATCAATTAGTTTTGATTTCCATACCAATCAGTCCAGATGGTACCCATTATTTGCTGAAGATGGATGCAAATTGAATTTTTCAAAACCATAATTCACAGTTTTTAAAAGGTACAGATAGAAGGTAAAAAATACAGAATTTTTTTTTGCACAATAATCAGAGTTGAGCCCCAGTCTAAGCTCATCTTTCTCCAGACTTGGAAACAACTTGGAAAAGCACAATGTACAATTTCAGGAAAAGAGAAAAACAGGCTATGTTGCATTCTTTTCAGGGGAGGTGGAAAAATGTTTGCTTAGATAATGCCCTAAGAGGTTTACATGGTATCTTATTCAAAGATACTAGAAATTATGTTTGCATAATTACAAACACTTTACAAACTCTTTGTTACTTCTCTGTGCATAAGCCATTAGTAGCACTTCAAACACATTTTCAGCTGAACACAATCTACAGTCTATTTTATATCAGAGCAAAACACTTAGAAAAAACTGTTTATAGACAATCTTAATTTAGGAGGCAGTGCAAGCTTTTTGTGCAGAGCCTTCTACAAACAACTATACTCATATAATTTATGTGAACAGCAATTCATAATAATCCTTCGCACTTTTAAATAAAAATTTAAGCAATTCTGACTCCTCAAAGCTTGGAACATCTGAGTCTTATGTATCTCTTCCTTATATCATGTAATGTATCTTGGGTCCATCAATAATGCAGATTTCAGCCTGCATATGATGCATAAGGTTGTAAGCATCAGTTTGATCCAGGACGACTGTTGCAATATTTATTGCACTTACTACCATTCCCCTTGAGTAATAAGAATATCAAAAAGATTTATACATTTATGCATGTACACAAACTTTATATAGATACATAGTACATATTTACATATATTACCTTGTTACAAAAATATTTTTATATAAATCTTATATATATATATATATGTGTGTGTGTATATACAGCATTTTAAAAGGTACAACTTCATCCTTTGTCTTAAAAAGCCAGTTGAAGGTAATATCTTTAGCTTTATGAGTCAACTGGAAGTTTTGGTTTAAAATATGTGCAGGAATTGTGCAGTTATTCCTGACTACATAGTGGAAGCAATCAACTGTCTAAGAATGTGACCTGTTAAATCCAAATTAGCAAGATGATACTTAGATGGAGACAGATATCAATCATTATTATCTGTATCTTTTTTTATCTGTTTTAGAAACTATTGAAGCATTAAACATTACTTCCACATAACTCAAGAGGGAGTTTGAAAGATCCTCAGCTATCTTTTAGTAGACCAAAGAAATGGGAATTTCAAAGGCTAGAAATGCAGTTAGAACTAGGCTTTGTTGTAATATTTGGCTTCTCAAAGTTTATCCTTGAAGGCCCATTAGCTATCAGACATTTATTCCGCTTTCACTAACATGTGCTTTTCCAGTTCCATGATTTTTCTTTAAGATTTTTAACCTGATTGCCAGCAAAAACGAGAATTGTATGATTCCACTGTCAGCCTCTTTCTTCCCTCTTTGATAACATTTGAATTCACTGACTAATTGCAATCCAATTTTGACCGGTGGAAAAACTTTCAAAAATAATTAAGTTTTTCAATGCTTTGTAGAAAGAAGCAGCTGAGGAGGGGAGGGAAAGCTGTGAGTGAGTGCCTGGATGAAGGGAATGGCAACCATGAGTGTGTAGATACTGAGGCATTGGCAAACACACAACAGTGAGAGATACAAGTGTCTCCACTGCTGGAAAACCTTCAACAGGATCTTGTACCTTCTTATGCACCAGAATCGTTGCAAAACTGCAAGTAGGAAATTAAGCTTCTTGTGTTTTTAGTACTCATGGAAGGAGGCTGAGCCATCTACCTCTTACTATTAGAAGCATTTTTGGAACCTGATGCAGTCCTGATTTTTTATATTTTTTTCTGAAAAATCAACACCCACTTCTTATTATGCTCTGAGAAGATTTACATTTGGAGTCTCCTGCTTAGAGAAGCTGTGAAGTAAATGAGATTAAGTAGAACAATTAATTGAGTTCTTCAGAAACTGTCAGACCTGAGGCCTAATAAGCACCTTGCAATGTCAGTAGAGGTAATTGGCCCACAGCTGCTGAAGAGGCAGCTGAGTTTTAGGCAGAAGAAGAAAAATAGAAAAATTATATTCATAAAAATAATAAAAAATATAAATATCTTGAGCATGAACTACTGCATCAATGTCATGCCATTCAGTACCCATGCTTGGAAAATACTTGATGAAAGAGCTTCTTAGCAAAATAAAAATAAAGGCTTATATGGAAAGGATAAATAATATGAAAAATATGCGGCTGTGTGTAGAGAAGATAGAAATTACCTTGTTTGGCAAAAAATTTACTTGTCTCTAACCATTATATTTTAATCAAGGTAGCAATGAGGTCCATGCCAATTCTAATTTAATACTATTGAATTAGGGACATCATTAAAATAGTAACTCATTTGAAGCATAATTACCCAGAAAAATACCAGAGAACTGTGAAACAATAAGCATTAAAAATCCCTGTCTCCTATGACAGCTCTGCTGTAGCTGATGCCTGTAGAGCTCAGAGGTGACCAGGAGCAGAGCAGCCTGCAGCTATCAGTGGCTATCAATTTATGCACCACAGGGGGAGAAGTCGTTCCAGCTCCCATCTGAACCTCCCTTAAAGGACTTTCATTCTCCAAGACAATTTATTTGCCACATTTTTGGTGGATTCCTCTTTGATGCAAATAATTTTAAGTACAAAGGTAAAAATTGTCCTATCCTGTAACTTTTATAGTGCCCTTGTATTTTGTTATTTAGTTCCTAAACCTTGTTTCCTTCATGGTTTGGTGGTGTTTTTTTTTGTTTTTGTTATTTTGGGGTGGTTTTTTTGGTTGTTGTTTTTTGGGTGTTTTTTTGTTTGTTTTTTTTTTTTTTTTGCATTAGGAAACAACATTTTACTTGAAAGCTAATGGATACTCAGGGTAATGAATGTTCTTCATATTTTTCTTATGCAAACCAGAGCCAGGAGAATGCTTCCAATAAATCAACTGCCTTTGCAGCAGACATGAACAGGATTTGCATGCCAGCACATTTCTGGTTTAAAATCAGTCAAGCTGTGCCCTAGAGCTGCAGAGGTTTCTCAGGCTGAGCTGTATGGACTGCAGCCTCACTTAGATCACAGCAGATGTTCCTGAGTACGGGCACACTCCCACAGCAGCTGGAGCACAATCACAGCTTGTGGGCCTCTTCTTCAAAAAGGGTCTTTGGAGAGCCACTGCAATTATGATCCATATAGTGCCTCCCTACAGGAGAGGTTTCTTGGCTTGACTTGGTTTAAAGAGAGGTGAATCGATGTGTTGAGATACATAGTTATGGCACAGTGAATTACATAACACTTTCTACCTCCAGTAAATTTATATTCTGGTCATGGGCTGGTAGAGATGACACATTATCTCCCAGCTTTTATTATGATATTCCCTCTTCCAGCTTCCTAGCTAGCTGTAGGAGAGAGGTTTGGGCTGAGGACAACTGGAGCAGGCAGCAGTTGAAGCTTCCCCAGTGAATTATAGAAGTGTCTTTATTGCTGATGTGCCTCATTGTCACTTCTGCATTGTTTTGAGGTGTGAGAAGCAGTCCTGAGGTTCATGCATTGAGGAATCCTCTCCCCACCACGTGTCTCTGTGTAGTCTTCTTTCTATATGCTCTTTGCACATCAACTGTACCAGCACTCCATATTTTATTATTCAAAAGGACTAATGGTCATATGTGTATATGCAACCAAATTTATTACAACACAGCTGAGATTTTATCTTCTCTATGATGAGCTCATGTCTTAGAATGTAGAGAGGAAATGTGATACAAACTTTAAATTGGTCTTAAAAGTACAATATAATGCTAAATGTATAACTTACCATAAATATTTTACAGCACAGCCATGTGAGTTCACAGTATTCCCATTATAACTCTTAATGTATTCACTTCCTGTATGAGGCACTTCTATACATGAACCCTCTTAATTGTGAGTTCACAGATGAGTGGAATTAATTTTATCCTTACATATTACAGTTTTCACATAAATATTTTCTCCCACTTGTACAACATGTCCTTGAATACTGCTGAAGAAGAGAACATTTGAAAATGTGACTTTCACCTCTACTTTATCAGGATTTATAAGCAAATATTAATATGGATATTAGTGCATGATCTGCAGTGAGTTCATTTTCATAACTAACCATATTAGAAAGTTTAAGTGAATGGAACCTGTAAAAATGACAACCTATTCCACAGTTTTGTATTGTAAAAATTACCTTTAATATGTTATAAAAGCTCTTCATGATATTTTTGACCTGATCACTTTCAAAGCAATGCTCTGTAGAAACAATAGCATGGATCTGATTCATTAGAACAGGAAACCAAAAAAAGAAAATATTGCTGCCTTTTAAATCCTGGAGTCATAGAATGGTATGGGTTGCAACTTTTAAAGGTCATCTAGTCCAACCCTCCTGCAATAAGCAGGAACGTCTCCAATTAAATGGGGTTGCTCAGAGTCCTGTCCAAACTTACCATCAATCTTTCCAGCTATCAGGAGTCTACTACACCTCTGGGCAACCTGGTCCAGACTCCACCCCCACTGTAAAAATTTCCTTCTTACATCTAATTTAAATCGATGCTTTTTAAAATTTAAAATCATTACTCAATGTCCTACCCCAAAAGGGCCTGTTAAAAAGTCTGCCCACACCTTTATTATAAGCTCCATTTCAGTATTGAAAGACCAGTAGATGATCTCAAAATAATGTGCAAATGAAACGAAGGGTACAGTCAGACTTCTGAATTATACTGCGGTTTTTATAGTCTTTTACAAGCTATTCCACAGCATTTTAGCATGAATAGGTGTTAAACAAATGTTTAACTGCCTCATCAAAGCAACAATAAAATTATGCTAAATTGTGACCATAATTCACTATGTACTTTTTAAGAGAAGGATCAATCAGCCCAGCAAACTGAATGTGCCAACTGGTTTAACAGCTACACATCCATGTGGCCAAGGCAATAACTGCAATATAAAATGAACGTCTAATAGAACAATATAATTAGTTTTCAGTCTGCAGCTATAACAATATTTTTCCCCATTAAGCAAAAAGAAAGAAAAGGGGTTTATATTCTGATGAACTGTTTTATAATACTATTTTCAAATATCAGAGTTATCACAATGTCTGAATGGTATTACAATGGATAGGTACCTGGTAGACTCATTAATTTTTGGTTCAAAATTGATAAATGCATGTTATCTGGTAAGTGGGAAAGGGTCAAGCACAATATGGTCTGCTTAGAAGAGTAGGTTTCCTTTCCATTCCCTACAGGCTGCAAATAAAACTGACATAAACTGTGGTACTGAACAGCTCACAGCTTCAAAGGTCAGAAAATTGGGAGCATTCTCTGCAAACTTCAGAATTTGTGTTCTCCACTGTCAGACTGAGTCTCACCTTTAAAGGACTGAAAGAGCCCTGTCTCTCAAAAATAGTAAGACCCCTAATGCCCAAACACCTTCAATCATTACCAGAGTTAATGGAGCAAATATTTGCTCATGGATGTAATCTACCACTGATGTAGGATTGCTTCTGCTATATACTCTCAGATGAAGGTTAATCATATTGTAGTAGACACATGTGGGTAGAATGAGAGCGAACAGGTTTCAAAGGGTGCATGTCAGTGTGGGAAAGTCAGAGAAGTACATGCAAACTTTCTGCAAAGATATTTGATATGCACCTTCACTGGATTTACCTCCTAAGTGGTTTTCCCCATGACAAGTGAAGTTGATATTTTGACCAGAACCTTTTCAAAGACTTTATTTGCTTTGCTTGAAATCCATATATTTGTTTTACGAAGGGCAATCTCTTTAGCTGTCTGTATAAATTCTATGGAGAACTTAACTCTGCATTATATACAACCCAATAAAATTTGGTTTTGGCCACCAAAAGTATTTTAGGTATCAACTCAATTGGAGGTTAGTACACTGCCACTGACTTCCTTGCTATCAGAGCTAATGCATTTCAACCCTGTCAGAGACAATGCCCATCAGAAACACTTGCTTCACTTTGGGATTTTCAGGTGCCCAGTCTCTTTAAATAGGATCAATGCCATGCTTAGTGCAGGTTGGGAAAGGGTGGTTTGCTGCCTTATTGCTGACTCTGTTTATCCTCCTTGTAGAACTTCTATGTAGTAATTCCATAAGAAGGGCAAAGTTCACTTACAGCTAAAACATGAGGACTTTTGTACATAATATGGTGTACCAAAAAATTTAATTTGATCAATACAAACATCAGAAGAGAAAATTATCTTCTCTCACTTCACTGTTCAGTGACAAAGAGTAAGATAACACTAAGATCATGTTATCACTAGCTGGTCTTATTTAAAGAATCACCTTGCTTATTGGAATTCTCATCAGATAAAGGCCAGTTTATTTGTTGAGGAATGTTGCTTTTGAAGTAAGGAACAATATTGCATTATTTGCATTCAAACAGCAGAGCAATTTTCTTTCACATTAGCATAACCTTTTTTAAAACAGAAAACTATAATAGTTCATTACTATACTACAGCAGCTTGAGGAATTATGGTTCCCATTGTGTTTCATACACTAAGCTGTTAGGGATGGCTAATTTTTTCAGAAGTGAATTTAGGTTCTTGATTTTTTTATTGATGCTTTGAAGTTAGAATATAGCTTTCTTCAAAATAGGATTTCATTTTTTGTTTGTGATCCTCTGAGCAGTGATAGCATAGCCTTTATTTTTTCTAGATAGAATCATAACTATCCAATTTAATTTTTCCCGTTCTGTGAAAGGCTGAGAATTTGCAAAATGCATTTCTCTCACTGAAAACAATTGCTTTGTAAAAATGGTCTCCAGTGGGGATTCAGGTAGCTGATAAAACAAAATGGATTAGTAAATCAAAGGAAAATATGACTTGAAGTGAAAAGGGTACAATTTTCTTCCTATTTAACATAGGAGTCACTGAAAAGGGGCACTTGCATCTTCATGCAACATTTTGAATATGAGACCAGTACTGTGATAGTTTCTTAAGGGTAAAAATGAAATAATTGAAGACCTGAAGTGAAGGGTGCAAGCCTTAGTCTGGGGAAGGACAAAGAGCCTGAAAAGAGAAATCCACATTATATGATTACATCCTGTCACAGCAACCATTCCAACTGGAAAGCAATATAGTCTAACAGATTAGGTCTGAGGCATGGAGTAAGAAAACCTGTTTTCTATTCTTGGCACTGCTGATGACTAATGGAGTGACCCTAGAGAGTCAATTCAAGTCACTGTTTCTCTCTTTTCAGGACTGGATTTGAAGGTTCTGGGGAGGGATTGCCTTTTTCCGTAGGGCCTGTATAGTGACAAAAATCTGGGTCTTCCAAAACTGTGATGGCATGAATATTCTTAGAGAAATGCTTTGCTTAAACTTGAGGTGACCTGAACCAGATATTTCTGGAGCATCAAAAACAGTATGAAGAAATCTCTTTCTTTGTTTCACTGTGTGTTCTTATAAGATGTTATTCTTGACTTCATGCAGAGGAGCAGAAATTCAGTCTTTAAAATATCTCTGTAAAGGCTGCCTTCCAGTATTTCTCTGCAATTTTGAACTCCAGAATATTTCAATCATCCAGACTTTTAAGTCTTTAATTACACATTGTCATTGAAGTAAACTTTTGAACCTAAGAGAGATATTTTAAAGAAATGGAAGTAACTTTAATGCGCAATATTCCTGTGCTGAATTCTCAGCATTTTTATGATTTTTCAGATTGTTAAACACTGACTTCAAAAACTATTTCTTCAAAGACTTGTCTATCTTCAGAAATAATGAGAGGCCTTTTTCACTTTAGAAACTTTCCCTCTCCAACTACAAGCACACACAAAATTTAACTTAAAACAGTGTAAGGGTCTGGCTGCCTGAAGTTTGCAAGAGATTTAAGCATGTCAGGAAAAAAAGTGATCCTTATCTCATTTGATAGCATTGTTATTGCTCTGTAAGTAGCTGGCACAGTCTCTTGTAGTTGAATCCCCAAACAGAGAACGGGGAGAAAAAAAAAAAACCTTTAATCATTTTGAAGTTAAGGTTAGTCATACATGGCAGTGAATTCAGGGTAAGAGGGCTACCATTACTAAAACCAGTTGTTTTTAAAGGTAAACAAATTAAATTTCTTTGAAACCTATATATTTGCATCTTGTCAATTGTGGGGGGAAAACCCAAAAGTTGCTACATTTCTGTTTTTCTAGATTTTAACAGTTACAGAAGGCTATAAAATCTCACTAGTAGTGTGTTAGAGCTGATCTCAATCCTTGCAAAATTCAGGAGATTTACTAAGATTCTCCCTGGAATCTTATGTTATTGCTCAGGGATCTGATAGTCCACAATCCTTACACAACCTTTGAAAAGCTCTTTGGGATCTTCTTAAGCATCCACCCCCTCCTGATATCCATTAGCTCATGATGTCACACCCCTGCTTAGTCAGGAGTTCTATCAACACATCTTTTCTTCACCCTTAAAAGTCTTCCTAATTTTACTATATTCCATCTCTATCTGAGGTGATTTGTTGGGGATGTTCAGGTATTCAGTGATTAAAATCACTTTTTAAAGTAGTCAAACAGTACCTCTTCTTTGTGCATTTCAAAATGGCCATTTGAGAAACTAAAATAAAAGGACTCTACTATCTACAATCAATTTTAAGACCATGGTGATAATTATGCCAGGCCTATCTAAATATATGAAAATATGACAATATTTTCCCAGACATTTTTTCATATGTCTTCTCAAATGTTTTCTTCATTTGTAATCAATGGTTATATATGCAATCCATGGGATATATGCAGGAGAATCAATGAAATTTAAAGTGTGATTCATTCTATCAGATATTTAATTTTACTCATGGAAGGATGAACTGTTATTCTAGAGTCCGCAACTTGCTTCAATTTTAGTAGGAATCCAAGAGTTCCAATGAAGTCCCAGATTCATTGATTTTAAATGGAATTCATACTTGTATTATTCCCATCTTAGCCCCTGCTGTCCTAGAAGCCTACTGGGCGGTGTTCAATTTTGGGAGTACCCACTGTTTCCTCAGTAGCAGTCTTGGATGTTCTGGCACTCCCAGAACTTTCAGGGAGATCCACATAAAACAAGAACTCCCTAAATAAAATATTTCCAGACAAACTGATTGTGCTGGTTTAGTCTGGGATAGAGTTAAATTTCTTCACAGGGGCTGGTATTGGGCTGGGTTTTGGATTTGTACTGAACACAGGGTTGTTAATACTGGGATGTTTTTATAATTGCAGTTCTTGCGCAGAGCTGAGACCTTCTGTGCTTTTCATACTGCCACTCTGGCGAGGAAGTTGGGGATGTATGGGAGGTTGGGAGGAGACATAGCCAGGACAGGTGACCCATACTGACCAAAGGGATATCCCAGACCATGTGAGATCATGCTCAGTATTTAAACTGGGGGGAAAGAGGAGGAAGAAGAGTGTACAGAGTGATGGTGTTTGTCTTCCAAAGCCACCATCACGTGTGTTGGAGCCCTGCTCTCCTGGAGATGGCTGAACACCTGCCTGCCCATAGGGAACCCTGAATTAATTCCTTGTTTTGCTTTGCTTGCATGTGCAGTTTTTGCATCCCCTAATAAACTGTCTTTATTTCAACCCATGAGTTTTCCAGCTTTTACCTTTCCAGTTCTTTCCCTGATCCTTCCAGTGGGAGAATGAATAAGTGGCTGCATGGGGCTCGGTTGCTGGATGGGGTTAAACCACAGAGTAATATATATCTATTATCCAGTAGAATGAATTAAATTTGGATTTTCCACTGGTAGACTTCAGAACCATCTTATACTTTGAATTCACCCCTGAGAAAAGGTCTTTGTGTCTTAATGATATTTCAAATATCAAGACTGTAGTGCAAACATTTTTGATTCATAGTAATTTAAAGGTATTATCAAAAGTATTAATTTAACAATTTTATTCAAATATTTAATCTTTACCACATGCACTGAAGCTTGAACCTAAGAATGCTTTAAATTAAATGTTCTTCCAGACTGTCATGTTTTGCTTCAGAATAAAAATAAAACTTTTTCATCTGTAGTAGACATCTCTAAATTTACACTGCCGTGATCTCAGAATCACTTTTAAACTGCAGTCAAACCAAGTGCAAAGATCCTAATACAAATCATGGTTTTATTTATTTCTTACAACAAAAAAGTACAAAGGCATCCATTCTTTTCTTTCTCCCTCTCACATAATCAGCCGTATATAAGACTGACTAGATTCTGTGCTCTTTAACTCATTTCTGCCAGTACTTAACAGCTTCTCCTTTTGGAGAAGAACAGCTGTAGAGAGTAAGCAAATTTAGTAGTTTGGTCCTTCAAATGAAATAAAGCAAATTTCTTCATGCAGGGGTACAGAATAGATGACATTGCATGTTTTCCCATCTAGTGACTTATAAAGAAAATTCTTTTTGTTTTATAAGCAAGAATTGATTAACATATTTATCTTGATTTCCAAATGCGTGCAGGTTAGAGAGATCTGAAATAAAAGCAAAGTTAAGTAATTGGCATTTGATGGTTCCTAAAATATTTATAAATATCTTGTTTATTTGCAATGTTTGCCCAGGTTTTTATTCTCTGATTTTGTGGCTGCATTTCAGCTTCATGAACTTTCAGATACAGCTTTGACAGATGTACCAGTACACTAGAAATACAGCTGTGTGGCATATAATTTTTCAAAATAATTTTTTTCTAGCTGAATATCCTTTTATTCCCTTGAAAAACCTTTACTATGTAAATAAATGGTGTGTTATTAGAAAGAAAATGTTATGTTTTGGTTTGGAGTTTTGTTTTTGTTTCGTGTTTGTCATACTGTGCCCAAGATGCTCTTTTTTGCCTATGTTCTACTTATATTTTCACAAGAAGGCTTTTGACAGAACCATTTATAATTGTAGGGGGAGAACTAAACAAAACAGATATACCTCTGCAGATCTGTTAACAACTCTTATTTATCTCCATCTTAGAGAGATTGAAACAGAGGACATGTTCTTTCTGAGACAATGTGTGATTTTGCAAGTGAGACTTTCACTGTGAGCTCTGTATCATCAGCACTTTAGAGCTACATGGGAGAGGGAAATATAGAATTTTTGTCCAAATGTAATTTAAGATCTCTAGCCATGCATTTCAAAAACTCTGCAGGTAAGTGGACTCATAAAGAACTCATGGAGATGAAAAGTATCAACTGCCTGGAGTCTCTGTGTCCTTGCAGAGTGCCAATCTATGGAGAGGCTGAGAGAAACAGCAATTATCTATTTAGAGGCACCTAATTTAGTGTACCTAATTCCAGAAAAACCCAGTGTCTCCATAGTTTTCTGAGTGTATACCTACCTGTACTTCTGACATCTACACTGTAGATTTTTATTTCTGAATTGCACCCTTACTATCCTACAGATTTATCAAAAACTTTTCCTTTTATACTTTTTTTTTTCCTTGCTGAAAATTGGTTTAATTTCTTAAACATAGTATTGGGAACTTCACAATAGAAAATTATTTTAACTCTGATTCCTTTTTTTCCTAATTTTGACTATTTCCTAGCTACCTCATGTAATTCACTAATTTTTTGATTAGATGTTACTCTTTCTAAAGGGCCTGTCAAGCATGGCCCTTTCCTAGTAATAGTCCTTCAAAAGTTTCTTACAATTCAAGCAGAACCATGGGTTCTTTGAATTAGCATGATATATGCAGCTTTTAGTCACTGAAATGACACTGGAGGTGGGCTGGCTATGAGCACAGGTAACTTACATGCAGTGATCCCTAAAACCTAAAAACATCTCAAAAAAATCCTGGAATCCACATTCCTCTTTTACTTGTATATCAAATCCAAGAAACAGACAGGAAAAACTGTCATCAAAAGATCCATACTGCTGTCACTGATTCAGGAAGGAGAATTTATTTTTAAAATTAAACAAGCTTCACACTGTATAATCTTTCTCTAGTCTGTCATGGATCAATAAATTTATTTTTTCCCTCACATATCCTTTGTCTGATACAGTAATTAAATTTTTCTAAAAGGTTGTGTTTTCTGCATTTTTGAAATTATTTATTTATAACTTGAAGCTACTATATGCAGTCTGATATTCACCATTGAGAATTTGTTCACAGTTGGTTACTCAGGCTATGAGTATGACCTATTACTCTGCCACAATTATCTATATATTCTATTATCTATATATATATATCTATATAATTTCATTTTGAAATATTTTTAGAAGTTGAGATTCATTTGGCCTTCTTTTCTGTCTTGCTTCTGAGAGATTGTTGTGTTGTCCCAGAAGGAGTACAAGAACTAGTGGAGGCTGTTAAACTTGGCCAAAGTTTCTTTTCTGGGACTAACATATCTGGGACGGGTTATCACTCCTTGAGCTTGTTTGCCTCGAGAAGTCTCCCCGTCGTGGCAGAACTCCAGCTCTGCTCTTCCATCTGGAGCCAAGGGACTAAGTGAATATGAGAGGGCCTCTGCTGTAATGGGTACTAAATTAACTCTGCCCCCAAATGCTTTGGAGAACTTTTGGGGGTTACTAGCTACAGACTCAGCTATAGTATTATTGTTATTGTTTTAAGTGGGTTCAACTGTATCTGATATGTTTGACTTTGTGGTTATATGTCAGAGGGTTCAGCAGCAGCTATGTGATCCTTGTGACTGCTGGGGGAGTGGGGAGAAGTCTGAATGTCTGAGTCCTTCTGCCCTGCTCAGCTCTGCCCCACAAGGAGCACGGGAAGCACAGTGAGCTGGGAAGGGGAATGCTCCATCTCACCCAGACCTGCAGTCAGGGCAAGGTGGTGTGACATACAGAGCTTTGATGTACAAAGGAATGATCTGGGAGATTAACTGTAAAGAGAAGCTGTAAGAAATATATCAGGGATTTTGCTAAATCAATTTGTCCTCAAGTTGCTTTTCAGAAATTGCTTGTGAGAGGTTTTTATTTACAAACAATACATGCTTGTGTGTTTGAACCTGATATGTGAAATCATATACCAGTTTACTCCTTGCTAAATTAATAATTCTGTTTGTGGGTTTTTTATTAACAACAACAGTGTGTTCTGATCCAAGATATTGTCCCTTAGATAAAGCTAGAAACTCCTGCTAAAATGAGTAAGATAACATTCTGTGGGCTTAATAAAACTTTATATTCCATCCAACTAGAACATTTATCAAATTGGTAATTCTATTTTGCTAGTTTGCAGTGAGAAAAAATTAATTAACAAGCAGACT
Source organism: Geospiza fortis (assembly GCF_000277835.1). Lineage (NCBI taxonomy): Eukaryota > Metazoa > Chordata > Aves > Passeriformes > Thraupidae > Geospiza > Geospiza fortis. The sequence goes on from NW_005054297.1 coordinate 11,432,304, forward strand.
GGGAAATCAATAATGTTAGTTTCTCTTTCAGGAACTGCAAAATTAAATCCAGTGATGCATCCTCTTTTCTCTACCTTAACACCAAAGATGGAGAAAGTCTCAACAGTGTTTTCTCCATGGCAATGTAAAACCACATTTTTCTGGCCATTTCGTTTTTATCCAATTCATTCCATTATTTATTTCAAGTTACATAGCTGAGCATTTTAGACTGATGGATGTGCTGATCTTGGTCTACGTCAAACCCTCTCTCGGTTTTATTTGCCTCCCTCTTGCTTGGCTAGATGGAACTAAACATAGGTGTGTTGGTTTCAGTACATAAAGGAGTTTCTTACAGAGTACAGAATAAAGTAATGCGTTGGGTAACATGGTTTATTCATAGATATTGTAAAAAGATCTGAACAGGGAAAGACATGGATTATTTATGGATATTTTTAAAAGACCTGAAGAGGGGAAGGAGTAAAACATTGAAGAAAAAATGCTGAGATGAAGCTACTTAAATACTTGACATTAATGAAAAAAATTCTCACACACTAGTGCAGAAGTACAAAAAAAGGATATTATAATGCAATATTAAATTTAATTTATAATTAGGAAAAGAAAACCATTTCTTCATAATATGCACCATATTTAACTTAATTTTAGGCTTATATTGCAATGTATAATTCTATTTTCTTGTGAATCTAGACAGAAAACCTTGTTAAAATATAGCCACAGTGTCAGTGTTTCTCTTGGGATCATTTCTGTTGTGAAGAAAACAAGGCATGTGAGTGACATATGCCCTAGTAAGTTAGACATGGCAGAGAATCAGAAGCATACACAGAAAAGACTGGAGAATTTGCTTTGTCTTTCAAGCTGAAAAATCTATTGCGTGTCATATTTTATAAGCAATGATTGATCTGGGCCCTGATCCACAATCTTCTAAATTGGCTGGGTACATTGGGAAAGATTTCAAGCCCCTTTGAATGTGTTACCAGTACTGCCTGGGTTAATCTCACACAAGTGGTGATGCACTGAAATGGGCTATTTAATAAAGAATGTATAGTAAAGAAGTATTAGTACATGTATTTGTATTACAATTCAACTAATGCTCTTGTCTGGAACTAAAAATAAAATCTGGCACAATATTTAAATGGAGACACCACCAATAACCTTGCAAATATGCAGGAAACCCTCGAGATTTCAATGTCCTTACTCCACTGGAAATTGGTACTAGTAGATGATACCCCAAGAGATTCTATGGAAATACTTTATCTCTTAACCTTTTTGGATTATTCATTATTTACTCTCTCTCAGTATTTGTAGGCTTGTATCATGTCTGCATACTAGAGAAACTAGCTTGGACTCAAGTTCTGTGACAACAGGGTTTGGACAATATATTGGGAAATGTAGTGCACCTTCTCAGTGGTATAACCTGAAACTCCTTTGGGTTTTTTGCTTCTAAAATCTCCTCCTTAGCCCACATTGGAATTTAGAAAATTTTTGTTTATGTCTTTTAAATATGGATCTCCTTTTGTTCCTTGCCAAGAGCTGTAGCATGACTTATTTTACTGTGGTTTTTCCCTTTCTTTTGTTAAATCTCAAAAAGGATGCTGATGGATGGCCCTCCATGGCATATGTTATATATATCTGGGATATAGCATCTGAGGTAGTTTTGGGGGTTCATTTAAGCACTAGAATTTGCACAGAGATTTCAAATTTGTAACACTGCTCCTAAAGTTTTACCTTTCTGCAATTGTAATGCTTCCCTTGACACTGAGATCTCCCATTACATGGAAATTTCCATTTTTGGTCTTGTACATGGTAAACCCTGTTCTTTTCTTGCATCCTGTTCTTCTCCTTGATTCATTGACATGTCTGTTTATCCCCAGCAAAAATCAGAGTTCTGATTGCACTACAGAAAGTGTATTGGGGTTTTTTTTCAGTTCTGCTTTCTGCACTCCATTGACCAAGGTACAAACTACTTTCTTTTTCTCTCCACCACTTCTTTCTTTCCTTCCCCTATACTTACTTCCCTTTCCTCTCCTTCCCTTCTTTCCCTTCATTCACTTATCTTTACAAATATTTGAAAATAACTGTTAACCTTAGTGTGGGACTTTCCACTCTCCCTTTGTGCATGTGTTTATCCAGGTAGAAAAAAACAATGCAGAGAATTGTTCACAAGAGCCTGTATAACACTATTTGGAATAATTGCGTTGGAAAATTATTTTTTTTCTTGCTTTGAGTGGATTAATCAAGTGTTCAAGTCAGATCCACTTGTAGTTTGACACTTAGAGACCAAGGGTTACCTAAAGCTTGGCAAATGTCTGTTCACTGTAGCATTTATAAGAATTTGCTTGCTTTCTGTTGTGACAAACAATTTTCTTGCCTGCAGCATGTATCTGGGGCAGCAATAAGTCTAGCAGAACACAAGCAGAAAGATCTTTTAAAAATTATTTTGTAGGTCATGTACAGTAGTGTAACTGTGGCTACACAAAACTGTTAGAAATTTAACAGCTTTATTTGGACAGGGCAATGGAGATTTTACAACATTTTGAAAGAATAAAAGATACTCAAAGGTGATGCTCCCAAACACACTTATGTCAGTATTCTCTGGTGTTTTTAGCTTATTGTGAGGCACAGCCACGGAAAGCCTGGTCATCCTACAATGAAAACTCCCTCTCCACAGTTTTGTTGTGACTTCTGTTGGTGACTTGTTTCAAAAGGCACCACAATTTGACTTGATAGGGAGGATGACAAAATATTTCAGTGGCAGGCTTTCGGAGAGATAAGAAAACCTACCACACATATTTGTCACTGGTGTTTTCAGTTGTCTTTTCTTCTTCTAAAAAACACATTTATGTGCATGAATTGCACACATATATATATAAGATCTTTCTATATAAAGAGCAAAGAAAAATTTGAAGTGCACACCAGGTTTAACAGCTATTAACCTTTAACTTATTTTGCTGTCATGTAAAGCTAATCACAATTAGCTGTATATCCATCAGGTTTACAAGTGTTGTATTTTTGTACTTTCCTATCTTGCAGCATTGCACAAGTTCCTCACCATTCCTGCAGCATCCTGCAGAGCTCTGGGACCAGGGGAGGGTCTACAGCAAGAGAATGCAGATCTGATTCCCTGAACCTTCCCTGAACATTCCCTGGACCCCAGCAGCTTACTTGTAGAGAAGATGGAACCTCTAAACACTGAAGCATGGTCACTGTGAGTACCATGTAGTAAAATCGAATGAGCCCAAAGGATGGACACTGCATGTGTTTCATTTGCCTTTTTTTTTTTTGTCACTTCTCTTTTTATGATATTTTCAGGATTATTTTTGACCACAAAAGTCAATTATTTTGGAAAATTTTTAATTCTTTCTCTGTCCTCTATTTTTTTATAATATGTGAAAAGCCAGTACCTGCTAAAGAACTCACAAGGAAGAATTGATGCCTTAAAGATGTAGAAATAAAACAACATGTTTTCAATATAATATTAGTATAAGAAGTAATATAAAAGCTAGTCTTTAATTAGAGACCTCCAGGGACAAGTATGGAAAAGTACCCAACCCACACAGCACAAATACAGTTTTATAAGTTTAGCAAATGAGTATAATTGACAAGAATCCCCAATTAGATGCACAGGTGATGAAGTAATTTCCTTGGTTCAACCCTCTTCCTGAGCCCCCTTCTTCTCTCTGTTTATGAGGAACTGTCTTGGGAGAGCAGCTCTTCCTTGGCTGCCAGAAAAGCAAGATTAGGATTGTGACCTTTGGAATGTGGTTTGTCTTTCTGCCTATCAGGGTAGGAAAAACACTGGCCTAGCTAGAAACTATATAACTATACAACAATAGTCTACCAAGCTACAAATATATGAAGAATATATGAAAGCAAAAATCACTTTGGCATCACTATCACAGGAATAAATATTCTCCCTCAAGCCTTTGTAGTGAGACTCTGTAAGTCTAAAGCTGATCAGTGGAAGTACAGGGGTTCTTAGTGCAGGTACATAAGCTTTGTTTATAGCAATAGTCTCTTTCTCTTTTAACACAAATTTTATAAATAAACTTATAAAGTTTGTGTTAAAAGAGACTAGTAATTTTTTGTGTTTTTCATTTTCTAGTCTCTGCTGCATGATTAAAAATATTTGTTCCCCTCAAGATGCAATTAAGTTGGTTTCAAAAATTGCAAAAAAAACCCCAAAAAACCCAAAAAACAAAAAATCACAAAAATAAGAAATGCTAATGATTGCAAACATCTTCAAAATATGAGCTAGTAAAACATGAAATATTCTTCAATACTTCCTTTTCACAGTTGTTATCAGTTGTAATACTGACTAGTGTAGCCTACCATGTCAGGAGTGACTTGAAGGCCTTTGGAATTATGAATCATCTTCTCTTAAATGGACCAAACCATCTCCTGTTCAAAGCAGCATCTGACTGACATCTCTGTTGGTCATCTGAAAGACAGCTGCCAGGCAGCATCATCATCTCATGGGAGCATCTCTTCTCTGCTTCAGGGAGTGATGGTAACACTGACAGGACAGAGAGCACAATCTGTACCTCTTTCTGTGTTTTTTAGTATCTTAATGACTTAAAATTGATCAGTACACATGATAATTTTTATTTCACTTGTTATTTATTCATACACATTTTGTTCAGCAATGAAACATCTAAAAGACCTTGAATTAAGATCAGTTCTTCATTCTGTTGCACTGATCTATCCTGAGTAATTTCCAGGTACACTGATTTAATGGTACCTTCACAAATGAGTGACAGTATAGTGATGTAAGTCAGGTGTTTTAAAGGAAAGAAGCACAGTGCTCCCTCCCTAATAGTTTATGTAAGTGCTGGTGAACCCCTGAAAATCAATTAAAAGTCAGAAAAACATTTTTTGATACGGTAAATTGCTTGCAAAATAGCTATTGGTCTCAGTATACCTCATTGGTGTCTTAATTTTCTAATAAATCTTGAATATATGTATATGAGTAGCTTTATGAAGAATTTCAACTAAGGTTGTCACTGGTAAAATAACTGCACCTCCAACTTGGTCCAAAAGAAAAGACCTGAGAAACAGGGATTTATCTGAGAAAGTTTTAGTAACTATACCTTCAGGACATTTCTTTGTCACAACACAGAATGTAGCTAAAATTAATTATTCAGTGCAGTTGAACTCAGTTGACAGATAAGCTGGCCAGAGTTAATTGTTTAAAAAATGGATCCATATAATGCAATTTTTGCACACAAAATATGTGAGTGAAAAGAAAAGAATATTTCAAGATTGTAGAAGTTTTTAACACTGACTCTAATACAACTCAAAGTAGTTAAAAAAGCCTATTATGCAAGGATGCTATGGTGTTCTATGTCATATCTTAGACCTCAGTTCACTTCCTGTGGAAAAATGTCTGTTTTGGACCAAAAGAGAAAGGGAAATTAAGAAGGAAGAGGAAAGATAAAGGGAAAGGGAGAAAAAACAAACAAGAAGAAAACAGAGAAAAAATAAGACAATTATCATGAGGGGACAGAGTACAGCAAATGCACATATATGTAAGTATCAAATATCTTCAATTTTTAACAGGCATTAGTATTTTTTTTCAGAGCTAAGCATACACATTTGAAACAGGATAGTACAATATTTTCTGATAGATTTCAACAAGGAAAATTTTAGTCTCTGATGGTATTACTGCTTCCCACAATGCTCTGCACTTGAAGCCAAACCATTTGCTGCCCCTATGATCCAAGGTCCTGCTGGCCACCTTGTTTCTAGATGGCTTCTGGGAAACATCTCAGTGGCAATGGAGCCCAGCAGTGCAAATCTAAATGCAAAATAGTTGAGTAAACTAATTCAGCCAAAGGCACTGCCAATATTTCTGCTGGTTTTAAAGTTTATGAAAACTTAACCCTCCATATGCTGAATGTGAGCTGTGTGCCCTAGAATGAATGAAGGCCATCTGCCCCCTTGACTGCTCAAACAGGCTGAGCTCAAGATGCAAAAGGTAGAGGGAAGTGATGATTAGATCACAGCAAGGTACTGCACCCAATTCTGGGCTTCACAGTGCAAGGAAGACGTTGCTAAACTGGAGCAAACCCAACAGAGGCTCACAGGAACTTGAGACTTGTTAGGATTAGTTGAGGGACAGTAGATTGTTGAGCCTGGAGAGATGGCTTTAAGGACATACAACAGCATCCTCCCATAACTGTGGTGATGTGACCCAGATGACAGAGCCACACTTCTTTTAGTGGTGCATAGCAGGAGAATGAAACAAGGGTCCAGGATGATGTAACTCCATGAGGGCAGTGCAGCAAAGAAGCATGATGTCCAGGGAAGTTAAGCAGTCTCCATCCTTTGAGATCAGTAAGACCCAACTAGATCAAGCCCTGAGCCACTTGAGCTCTTCCCATCTTAAGCAGAAGGCTGTACTAGATACCCCCTATGGAACCTCTTCTGGTTTTTTTTAAACTTACCTATTTATTTTAAATGAAAATCCAAGGACATCTTGGGAGGTTTAAAGGCCACTAGATCCTATGTTCATAAATGGTGGTGTTTACTGGAAGCTCTCTGAGATCCCCGGTGTAAAGTGATAACTTAAGACTGTCTAACAGCTTGGCAGGTACATGATATTTTTTATCTCTGACTGCTGAAGGCACACAAAGTTGAAAATAATTTGTACCCCTAAAGAGATATGAAGTTTGCTTGGAAGTAAATACATCATACACAGCAGTTTAATACTTTGGTCTGAAAGCTGAGCTTGATGCAAATATATGAATTTCTGAAGTGGATAATGTTGGTATTTGTAGGATTTTATAGAGGGCATGGTTCCTGGCAGATAGTCCATCTGAATGATCTCCTGATCTCTTTAATCTGAAAGCATGAAGCTGATCCCAGAGCATGAAAAACAGCTTCCTTCTTCTAAGATACACTGTATATGTAAGAAGAACAGTAAAGAGGGCTTTCAAGTTGTTTTTTTTGACATGCATCAGTCCCCAAAGTGGATCCACACTTTAAACCATGGCTCTTTGAAAACTGTTGAAACTGAGTACTTAATTATACCTTGGAAACATTTTCTTGCAGAGATGAAAAGTTGTATGTTATTTGTTCTCCAGTGATTTTTTTATATCTGTCCATATAAACCTGCTGAAGTCTTGATCAGCACAAATATGTTTCTAGGCTAATTCAATTGGCTGCAATTGCCATTATTTCCCATGTGCTGAATCCATAGACGGTGTTCAGCCTAAACAGTGAAAAAGCAATTACTAGAGAAAATGTTAGACAGCAAGGAAATTAATTTCTTTAAGAAAACTAAGATTTAGAGGAACTGGAGTCAAACTTGCTGTTTATTATCTTTGTGTTTCAATTATCTGGCTGTAAATTGAAGGTCATAACAATAGCTGCTTTCCTGTATATTCAGTCTTTGGTCTGACAAGTTTGTAATCTAAATAACAAAGATGACAAGCCCTTAAACATATGCATGTACAAGATAAGTGACAAAATGCTATTGCTGGATTGGTAGATTATACTGTGATCATCAATGCAAGTAATCAAATAACATCTGAGTTGAACACTACCATCTAATTCTGCAGCTGGGCTTATTTCTCATAATTGTTTAATATCACATAGACATGCAGCCCACTGGGAGTATGTTTGGAGGTTCAATCTTTAAAACTGCTGCAGTCATGAAAAATTACACATTGAGCAATTTTCTCACTTGCTAGATGAATGAAACTACTTTTGCATAGTTGCAGTAATTAAAGAGAAAGAAGATATTTCTGTTGAGGAGTTTGAATAATGAGGTTATCTCCTAATTGATATACTTAAATTGATGAAGATTTTAAAATTCAGCTACCTATGTGCATATGAAAAACATATAAACTCAGTAGATGAACATTTCATCATCATTTTCTTGAAGTAGGAATTTATAAGTTGTTAACTTGTTTATTACAATTTCTTAGAGAAAGGATTTTGAATACTCCAGTACAACTTTTTGTGTTAGCTACTTGTCACCAGCAGCCCAGGATTAGACATGCAGATTGAATTTTCAATTAAAATTATTCTGTCTTTCAGAAACATCCTTGTCTGCAGTCAAAAACTATGAATACAAAGGTTTCTCAAGAGTCAGTGATTTTCAACTTCAAATCCATCTTTTCATATAGCTGAAATAAACAGAATTATACCCATGTTTATAAAAAAGGCAGTGAAATTTTAAATCCTTTAATTTGATTCTGAGCTCAGGATAAAAAAAAAAAGTGGTATTAATACAAGTTATTTCCTTTACACCTATCAATTTACTCTTATTAGTGTGCAGAGAAAAAGTGCCTGTATTTTAAAAGGAATTTGATGTTCACACAAAGCTTTTAATGATAGTTTTGGGGGCTGAACTCTTACATAGACATAGAGAATGAGCAACAGTTGCATAAAACTTTCAATACTCCCCTCCCAGGATACTGTTGGCATTCATTTGACAAAAGGGAAAACAGTTTTCAAAGCCTATGATCAGAGGGTATTTGGTATAAGATACAGGTACCTGGAAGGGACCTTGGTTCTATGTTCCATTTTGGACATAAGACCCTGCTTCTGACAGCCTTTGAGGTTGTAAAGAGTCCCAAGGAAGGAGGAGGAGACAAATAGATATCTTCCTTCTACACCTTTGCTCCCTGTATCCATATCAAGTGTTGGTCAGGTCTTAAGGACAAGCACATGTAAAACAATCTCTGGTTATGTTGCATCTCAATATGTTAAAATTCATAAACAAATGTATAAATGCTAGTCTCTGAAGAACCTCTCACATATTGTGCATATTTAAAGATTTGAAAACAAAGGCAAAGATTGATACAGATACTAGATTGCTCTAAAAATTTAAAAAAATTATGATGTTATTTCCTTGTAAAACAAGATGAAAACTGAAAATGTTCAAAAAGTGTTATCTCTGGGATGACTCTAGGTGTGAGGGATTTCTGTTCAGAGGCTGTGACTGACTTAGAATAGATGTAGCTCCTCAATGTCTGAGCCATTATTCTGGGACTAATTGTGTGTGTTTCTATATCTACGCATAAAAAACCTATGCAACATGAATCTACCAGAAGACATTTTAAACATCTTCCCCACCCTTTGTATAATAATGTAGCTTATGTCTAAAAATACTTCATGTCACATTTTATTTTCAGACAGGATCAAAATGTCAAATCTAGGAACAATTTTAGTACAGATACTATTGTGTCTCTTAAATTAAAATAATGCAAAGGTCTCTGAATAAATTAGCATAGTTGCCATGGAAACATAGTGGGCAAGAAATATTTATAGTTGCTGCAAGCAATAATTTTGCAGCTTAATACTTTAAAATGTCAAGCAACACATAATCTCTAAAACAAATTTTTTGGTCATTGTGTATATTCACAAATTTCTATTAATATATGTTTTCAGTTCTTGTCTCCAGAAAAAATTAAAAATAATAAAACCTTATAAAAATTAAACTCGAATATATACTGTGATTGGCAAAAAACATTTTTCAACTGTAAAGACAAATAATACCTTGTCAGACTTAGGTGTGCTATTTTGTGTAAGGGATCATTAGAGTCAACAACTGGAAATTTTTCAAAGCTAATTAAGTTTAGAATCTTTTTAAAGTCTCTAATCTCTAGCAGTAACTGCAACTACAAAAATTGAACCTGCCTTATTTATAAACGCAAGTTAGCAAGTATCTGATATTCTTATTAAAACAAGGGTTATTCCCAATTTGTTAGTTGAAATGGTACTTTATAAGAACATACAGAGAAGCACTGGTAAATGATCTAGGTATATTAGTTAGTTGAGGTCTGACAGATTTCCTTATATATCCTATATCCATTCTCAGCTACACATGGTAATCTTCCCCGGAAAACAACACAATTAGCTTAATTGTATCGGTACATTGGTATAAACACTGAGGTTCATAACAAGGATGGATGAGGTCTTCTTCTGCCATTGGGACTACCCATCCCAGCACTTGAAAATGCTTTTCTACAGTTCTGCATTCTCTTAACAGCTATGTAGAAAGGACTCTGCATAGTACAGAGAAATGTGCTTGTTTGTGATGTACAAACATATAGGAGGAAGTAAAAATGAGCTTTGAGGAGGGAGAAGGCAGCACAGTGCTATGCTCAAGCATCCTTAAAAGATGTTCTTACAAGATGCTAGGAACAGAACCAGTCTTGAGATCTAAGCACAAATAGCAGTGCTTCTGGCATTCATCCCCCAGACCTGTCTCACAAATGCTTTGTGACATGCTGTACCCATCCCCAGTGGAATTCTCCCTCTTATCATTGTACCTAGTTTTATTTGATTATAGGTGTTTTGTAACACTGGAAGAAAACACCAGTATCCTCGGCTATCCAGCATCCTTGGCTATCCAGCTTCCAGAAAGTGTGTGCTGCTCTAAGTCTCAGGAACAGAGATGGGCGCTGTGATAGCTGTGGGCGCTTGATGGACCTGACAATCTGAATAAAGGTGCAGTTGTAAAGAAGTTGAAGGCTCTCTCCTTCCCCTCTCACAACTGGGATTAAGGAAGGGATATTCTCACATACTTTGAAGTAACATGGATGGATTAAGAACTTAAAATATTTCTTTAAATTAAAAATTCAGATCCCAACTTATATACCATATCAGCACAATATATTAGGTGGGAATGTTTTAATCTCACTCTTATTTAAGCATTTGGGGAACTGCTATACAAGGTCTGCACATCTCTAAAAATTATCACCTTTGCACAAATACGGTTATCTCTAAGGAAATCAGGATGTCAAAAAGATAGAGAAGAAAACCTACAAAATAAAACCAAATAGTTTGACTGAATTCCTTGAATGAGAAAGATTCCCTTTTAAAGCTAGAGGGATTCCTCCTGTATAGTTCTTCTATCTGAATAATGTGCAAGAGCAGGATTAGTCTCACTTGTCATAAATTTTGTGAAAGAACAGAAATAATCCAGGCATTCACATCTAAAGAACACTTAATCATTTTCAGAATTTTGCACTTCAGGAGCTGCAAAATGCTGTCAATGGTAACAGCAAGTCAGTTCTTAGCAAGGCAGAGTTATATACATTACTGCTGAATAGATCCATATGCATTTAAGTAAGGCCACATCTTCTAAAAGTTCATCTTCTCCTATTCTGCACTCACTGCAGATCCTGAAGTCTTAAGAACATTATTCAGAAACAGAGGCAAAACTCATGGAACAGCAGGAAGAAGGGCTCAGATTTTCTCCTGTCAGGAAAACCTCAGAGGGCTGAGGCCTATGATTTTGCAATCACACCCAACAGCAACTTCTGTCTGCTCTGTTTACCAAATTGGAAATTGTAATTTTACGGTTTATATAACATTCAAAAAATAAAGATCATATTTCTGCTTGCATACTGAAAGTGAAATTTCTAGGTGCTAAGCTTGTAAATAACAGGAAGGCTTCATGCCAAAAAATTTGATTTCTTAGTGATTAACTATGTGGAGAAGTTGTTTCCTTATTTTGTCATATTCCTCATCTCAATAATTATTGGTTTGTTCTTTTGTTTCTCTATTAGGGAATCAGTTGTCTCCCTATGTATTTGAATATGTGTCTGTAGGACAGCTTGTTTTGCTTTTTCAGTTTAAATAACATACTTAAGTTTTTTGGATTAAACAGACCCTGTCAGCATTTTGCTAGATTGTTCAATTCTGTTGTTTTATCATAATGAAACACATTGGAGTTTTCATTTTCACTGCTATACACTATATTCTTAAAGAATTATTTTGGGAGTTTTTTTTAATGGAAAAAATTATTTTTAATGTGTGTGTAATAGATACCTTAATGTGCTACATGTCAGCAACATATTTAAGGTATACAGCATCACTGGTTATTCAGGGAAATGGGACATTTTTTATTGCAGCAGTAAAGTGAGAAATGATAATATGTATTCAAGGAACATCAAAGATATTTTTGGAATTTAATTGCATATTAAGTAATGTACTGTGAAGAGAAGGATAGAAGAGAAAGTGTGTAGCACAGCTTCTGATCTTCCAAAGAATCTGGATTAGGAAACACTGTCTCATATTTACATGTCAGCCTGCAGCAGGATGCAGCTTGACCTGAGGTTGACTCCAGAGTCACAAGCTAAAAGGAACAGTTATGCAACAGAGAGTGGCTAAAATTAACCATGAGAAACCCCAGAAGACTGGGGTGAGGGTACCCAGAAACCATGCAGCTGTAAGGAATAATGTTCACTTCTTTCACTGAAATAAAAGACTTGCATTATTTCAGTGTCCATCTTTATTGAGCTTAGAGACTATTGTGTTTCAATTTCTAGGCATAATTTTCTATTTGCCAGCTCATTTATTGCAAAATACAATACTCTTTCTGTTAGATAGAAGTTGTTTAGTGAATGCCCCAGAGCCATGCATCAGTATTAAAAAGAGAGAGAGAAAAGGAGGAATAAAAATACATTAAAAATGTAGCCCCACTTTTCCTTTGAAAGCTTCAACTTTTATTATCTCTATTATGCTCTAGTATTTCTTCAGTGAGAGAAGTAGACTTCCTCTGTAAGAGAGAATACTCAGAAACTGTTGGCTGGACGCAGATGGGGAGATGATCACACCCTTGCTTTCATATTTCTGCCCTTTCTGTGCACCACTGCAAAATTACCTGCTGATCAAGTAGGACAGAGTTATAGCACCACTTAAGAAGAAGGAGTTACTCCCTGTAAAAATCATCTTTGTCCAGAATAAAGACACTGAAAATTTCCAGTACCTGGTTTGGAGGCCTGTGGCATCCACTGAGAGCCCCTGTAAGCTCTTCCAGGATCACAGAAGCACAGACATCATCCAAAGTGGCTCCTTTGAAACCTGTGCTGCCATGCCAATCAGCAGTTTAGGGATATTAGCAGTTATTATTGATTGCCCACCAAATTGCTCTTGTCTCTGCTGAATAACCTGAGATTCATGACATGTTTATGCAGGTGCTACACTTCCACAAGACATAGCTGAGGCTTCTGGGCTGAAACCTATATTTCTGGTTTTGCCCTCAGAATCTGAGGCATTCAGCCTAGCATGTTACATATTAATATTATGGACTTTCAGAAAAATCTGAAAGGCAGAAAAAATAAAATACCTGAAAAAAAAAAGGAAAAAAGAAGGCACTTTGTCTTGTGCAAGGACTATGTTATGAAAATAAAAAAATACTATGACTTCAGAAAACAGTAGTTCAGACTTATGTTAGAAAATAAGCCTAACTAGCAATAAATCTAGGGGTAGGGAAGGCTGCTCAGTCCACTGTTACTTTTAGATGCCATTGCAGGAAGGAAAAGTAACAGGATTTAGCCAAGTTTATTATGACTACAGACACCATGCCTTAGTTTTCGATCCAGATTTCATACACCAGCTTTGAGACCTGATCTGAGAGTTCTGTATCTTTGCTGGGAAAGTAAAAAGGCTTATGAAAATGCCAGGTAAGAAAGATTGACAGAAACATCAGTGTTACCTGCTTCCTTCTTGTCGTGGATAGCTCCTGGAACATGAATGTTATGTTATTTCAGTCACATCTCCCTTACTTCTCCTTTCCTTTCACCACAAATCTAAATCAATCTATGTATGTATGTATGTATATAATCTTCCTTCCTTCCTTCCTTCCTTCCTTCCTTCCTTCCTTCCTTCCTTCCTTCCTTCCTTCCTTCCTTCCTTCCTTCCTTCCTTCCTTCCTTCCTTCCTTCCTTCCTTTCTTCCTTCCTTCCTTCCTTCCTTCCTTCCTTCCTTCCATCCTTCCATCCTTCCTTCCTTCCTTCCTTCCTTCCTTCCTTCCTTCCTTCCTTCCTTCCCACTCTCTAATAAAAGTCACGCTTATCAAAGCAAGTCGTTCTCTTTTGCACACTTCTCTGCACCAATGACCAGAGAGACCAACAAAAACCAAAGTTTAAAATAGTTCACAGCTAGTAGAGGTCTCAGATGACAAAACCTGTTATGTAGAAAGATGAGGCCTTCAAGTAAGGCAGATGCAGAACTCTACAACACAGTACAGCAGAGCCCCTTAATGGAGCACAGGAGGCAGAAACTGCAACTACGAATAGTCTATCCCCAACTCCCTCATCTGTGGAAACCTTACTGCAGTAAAAGTCATACTGATACTTCACTGCAGCACACAGCTACTGTGCTGGGTTTGCTTTTCTCCAGAACTCAGGTTGCAAGTGACTCAGCTTTAGAAAAATTAACTGGTTTTTTTTTGTCTTTGCAATACTTTTTTTTTTTATTGAACGTTCTTGTGGGTTGTTGTAAACTCTGAGAGAGAACAGATATTTCAGCTGATTTTAGCTTTTTTGTTTTCTTTCCCAACCATAGAGTTACTATTTTCAGGGTCACAAGCAAGTCTTTTGAACAATACTAAGAAGTATGGAGAGAAGGAAGCAATCCTAAAATGGAAAGATTAACTACTCACAACTCAATTGTTTAACTGTATTTTTGGTTTGTGTTTCTCTTGTTTTGTTTTGGGGTTTTTTTTGTTTGTTTTTGTGGGTTTTTAAAGTTTTACTTTTTTCTAAGAAGTCTAAAATATTTGTAATGGTCATATAGACACTTTTAAATCCTGTGTCGATAGTCGGAATTTCAAATCTCCAATACTGTAGATTAGAGGCTTCAAATAGACTGTTGTGTGAAATAAAAATCATTCTTGGAAAATGAATATGATCCAGGGATATTGGTAAGCTGAAATTCATAAAAGTCCTGTCAGCAAGACATTTGGAGCTTGAGACATTAATTTACAGAAGTACTGACAGCATATTAATGTTTTGTATGTAATACAGAGCAGATCTAAAACTCGAAGAAGATTTATAAATTATAGAGTCAGGTGAGAAAGTTTTCAGTGATATATTCTAAAATGCAATTAGAAAATAGGGTTTAACATTAGTATATAAAGAATTTGAGCATATTCTTTTACTTTTCCGTGAATAATGACTCCAGGTAAAACTTCCCAGGCTCTCAATTATAAGCTTCCAAGCTATACCTCAGGAAAAAAACAGAAGACTAGTTCAAATGAAATCATGACCGGTTTTTATGCTGCAAGATAACAGATGGTATGAACTTTTTGTTCTAGGTCAATAGCAGACATTATGCAGCTGTCTGTCTGGAAGTGCTAACTAAAATATTGTAGATGAGAAGGAAAGCTATTGAGGCCACAATAGCCCAGTAGCATGCCCAGAGGTACCACCTGTAAACAGAAAACACCAAGAGCTTGTTTTCGTTGACTGAGATTCCTGTGTCAGTTCTAGAGATAACAAATAGGACTCCTCAGCATTTGCAGGAAGGTAAACACTGACTTGAAGAGCATTTAGAGATGGATTTTGTGGGAAACTCTATAATTCAGGTGCCTTTTTTCTTCCTTCTATTGTCCATGCTTGGAACACCAAAATGAATACACATTGGCATTTATGACAGATATTGGGTAACAACAATGGGATAATGTGACATGATGTCTATTGTAATGAGAGCCTGAACACAGGGAGGTAGAAGTCCCTTGCAACCAAGTGTCTGTATAGATATGCATGCACTCAATCCAAGGATTTTTCCTTATCTAGTAAAAGGCTGACTTTTATGTTCAATTCAAAGGATGAAATCTAAGAGGTGGAAAATGAAGAAGCATGTTTTTAATGTTTTTTTCTTACCTACTGCATATTTATGTCTAAAGAAATGTCTGAGTATAACACAGCAAATCCTACACACATTCCTGTTTAGTAAAAGAAAGTCTCAGTCAAGCATGTCATTAAAGATTAATACTAAATAGAAATTATTAGTAAACATTTTAATTTCTTGATCCCTTTAGGAAAACAGTCGCAGACTTCTTCAAAGATAAATTTTCAAGCTTCTTATTTCTTTATGATGTATTTTCTAGTTTTTGTGAATATAAAATGCTGGTAAAGGTTTATTAGAATATTTTTTTTCTTTTATCTAAGTATAATACTGCAGTGCTGAAATATGCAGACAGCTTCTGAAAAATATTGCTTTGCAAAAAAAAAATTCTTCTTTGAGCTCAGAATGAAAATAGAATATAGCTGTAAGTATATTACTCCACAACAATATAAGTAAAAATTGTTAGGGGATTTTATAAACCTGCATGCTTAATAGAAAATATTTGATAAAGTGCATTTTCATACTCTATTATAAGACATGTTTTTTGACTGGAAATCTGCTCTCTTTATTTTTTATGCCTTCTTCCATCACAGTCACAGCTTTGCAAGGCAGTGAAGCTCAGAGTTTGCAATCTTAACAATCACAAGTTTTAAATGATTTGGGAAAAAATGCAGCACAGGATCCAAACAATTTCTTTTTGCTCTACGGCTGATGATATGTCTGTGTATATATACACGTCTGTGTACGTGGGTGGTGGGTGTGACTGTAGCATTTGAGCTGACAACTTCCCCTATAAAGCTAAAGATGTCTGGCATTCTTTTAAATTGCTTATGACTTGGCCAAAACTGAAATGTTTGGGCTGAAATTTTCCACAGTAGGTTTATGCATCAGACAGAATTTTATTCAAAACATTCAGACAAAATAGTTCATCTATTGCAGAGAATGAGATTAGGCAAAGTATGTTGTTTTACCAGTTTTAAAGAACATTAGAGAACAGTGTCTCATAAAAGCTGGAACAGAACCCAGAAGCTGTTAGTTGTGCCATCTCTTTGGCAGCAAGTACCAGAAAAACCAGCTGCTGAGTGAATGTCTTTGCCTTCTGATCAGCATAGAGGAGAGTGGGATAATTTTGCTACCACACCAGAACTGATGGGACTGCAGGTTAGTTTTATAAATTGTTGCAGTTGTGCCCCACAGTTATGACATTTGAATTTAAATACTAGTTATTGTATTCCTTCTAACTCCAAACTTTCTATAATTCTATGATAGTCTCCATGCAGTCCGAATAACTTGACTAGGCCTAGGATTTTATTTCTGTAACATATCAGACAGTTGTTCAGAATGAATTCCTGTATTATGAAATTTATTAATTTCTCAAGTACAGAAATATTAATTTAAATACATTATAGGCATGTTCTTCATCTTAGTATTACTCATAGATTTATAAAATCATAGAATGGTTTGGGTTGGAAGTGATCTTAAATCTTATCTTGTTCCAACCCCTCCACTATGGGCAGGGCCACCTTCCACTAGACCATGTTGATGAAAAGGCCATCCAACCTTCCAGGGATGGGGCATCCACAGCTTCTCTGGGCAACAGTTCCAGTGTTTCACCACCCTCACAGGAATAGAATTTCTTCCTAAAATCGAATCTAAACCTACCCTCTTTCAGTTTAAAGCCACTCTCTTCTCCTATTGCTTTATGCCCTTGTAAAAATTCTCTCGCCACCTTTTTCTGTTTTGCAACATTCTTGGGCTGAGCCCATTCCCTAATGCATCTCAAAAGTTTCACTAAGTCCAGTCAAACCCCACAAGTGAATGGCTGTGGGAGAGAGGCTGCTCATCTTTCAGGGGTAAGACATGATTATTCCCCTCCAGATGTGTTTGCATCAGTCATCACTAGTAAAACTGGAGCTGGCTTCTGGTTGACAAATTCACACCTAACTCCCAACACAGACACTGAAACATGACAGAAACCATCTGCAGTGCTGCCTCTGTTTGCAAAATGGTGTTCCCTAATCAAACACAAGATGTGTGAAGGGTTTTGTTGGGCAATCTGTCGATTACCAAAAAGTAGGTGTAGCTCTGTTTCAGAACATATTCCTTCTTTAAATAGCTCTGCCTACAGCCAGAGGAGTCGCATCCAGTAAAGCCACACATTTGTTGCATAATCTCAGAATGATAAATAGTTGGGTTGGAAGGGACCTTTAACAGTCATCTAGTCCAACACCCATTGCAATGGGCAGTGACACCTTCAACTAGATCTCAATGCTCAGAGCCCCATCCAGCCTGGCCTTGAATGTTTCCAGGGACAGAACATTTGCCACCCCTCTGGACAATCTGCTCCAGTGTTTCACCACCCTTGTAAAATTTTTCTTCATTATATCCATTCTAAATCTTATCCTCCTTTTACTTAAAACCATTACCCCTTGTCCTATTGCGACATGCTGTGTTATAAAGTTTGTCACCATATTTCTTGTACGTACCATTTAATAACCAAATGGCTAAAATGAGGTCTTCCTGGAGCCTTCTCTACTCCAGACTGAAGAACCCTGACTCAGCCATTATCAAAGGAGAAGCGTTCCACCCCTCTTATCATCTTGGAGAGATTCCTTTGGACTCGCTCCAACAGGTCGATGTCCTTCCTGTGCTGGGGACACCAGAGCTGCACACAGAAATGCAGGTGGGGTCTCATAACAGCAGGGTAGAGAGGCAGAACCACCACTCCTAGCCTGCTGCCCACGCTGCTTTTGAAGCAGCCCAGGAAAACAAAGTATCTTGGCACACTAAGAGGCAGGTGTGCTTTGACTGGGAAGCATTTGCATACCAAGATAATAGGCACTGTAAAAGGTTATCAGCCAAAGTCTCATAATTGGTACTTGCAAGTGCCATAGTAAGTCTTCTAGTGTTTACATTTTTATCCTGTATTAAAGGCTGCTTCCTTTGAACTAAAAATATAATTAGTGGCTAATAAAAGAGCATATTAGATTATTCACGGTGTAAATTCATATGGTATGAATTAACTAAGATGTGTCAGCTGAGGTTCAGGCTTGAGTTTAATGTGATAGTGAGGGAATTTGCAGATGACATCAAAAGAAGTTCTGATAGTATCAAAATAACTGAAAATTCATA
This sequence comes from Geospiza fortis, assembly GCF_000277835.1. Classification (NCBI taxonomy): domain Eukaryota; kingdom Metazoa; phylum Chordata; class Aves; order Passeriformes; family Thraupidae; genus Geospiza; species Geospiza fortis. Next base: position 11,451,021 of record NW_005054297.1, read on the forward strand.
AGCAAATCTTGTAAATTATTTTTCTCTATATACAGTTATTTTAAAATTCAGATGAAAATATAATTAAGATAATATATCTAAATATAGATGATATCTATGATTAGAAGCAGAACCAGTGATTTATTTTTATATGTTACTCAGATTCATTAATTGAATTAAAACTCTTTTTTATTATATTTATTAGATTTGATGTATTCCATATGTATCACAAGTCTTTTCCCATGTAATTTTCTATTCATTGACATTATGAATAGCTTTGTACTTCTTAATAAGATTTCTCTTAAAATATAGCTTTGGATTTGTGCAGAATTATCCCTGAGGCCTTTATTCAATCAGGTCACTCATTCAAGTTTGTTTGTACCAGAAACACAGCGGAGTCACCATTCCTGGAGGCATTCAAGAAACTACTGGACATGGCACTCAGTGCTGTGGTTTAGTTGACACAATGGTGTTCAGTCGAAGGCTGGACTCAATGATCTTAGAGGGCTTTTTTCCAACCTAATTGTTTCTGTGATTCTATGAAAGACAAATACTGTTGGAATTATATAAGAGCAGACTGCCTATTTACAATAGAGAAGACATTGATCCTCACTAACCACCACTTCTCTCACCTCACAGTTGGAAATTAATAGAACTTAATAGGTGCGTGGTACTTGAGAATCCAACCTGTCAAGTGTGAGGGCTGTGCAGGATCTCAGGGTTATAACATATGTTATCCTGATCTTTAATCAGCTAGCAGGACTCTGGACAACCTGAAAACTGAATGTTTTTATTGTTGAGTGGAAGGCAGAAAACTCTGCCACATAGAAATTACAGGCAACATCAGAATAGAGAGAAGACAACACATGAAGAAGAACACTTCTGTAGAAACCTGTCCCAGAAAAAGAAATTGAGTACTGTGCTTGAGTGAGGAAAATGAGAGATTAGGTTTTCTGTGCTGGCAGTCATCTGCATGTACCTATGTCTGCCTCTGGGTACAATTAATTGGAAGATCAGAATTTATTTGGCTTCTTTTGAGACATAGAACTAGCATTAACAAAATTGTACACTATAAAATTCATTTTTGTCATATGTGAAATATTATTTTTTACTCTATTCCAGTGAACACTTCTGAAAGGACCTAAAGGTGATAATACTGACGTCAAAAACATCTAAGAGAGACAATTCTAACATGAGTTCATCTTAAGAAATTGTTTGAAAATGTCTCACTTAACAGTGACTCAGGACTGGGCTAATTTAGCATGAAAGCCAAAAACTCAGAGAAAATTGGGGAATACATTAAAGTATCTCTAAACCAATCTACAACCTAACACAGTCTCAAGCACTCTAGCATTTTTCCCTAATTAGGTCAG
>NW_005054297.1:11452428-11453924 GCF_000277835.1 Geospiza fortis
ACAGAGGGTGTACTCATGCCTTTTATCAGCTAAACAACTTGGACTGCATTTTCAAATAGTTCACCTTTCTGCATTTCCTTTTTAGAATTCTAAAAATCTCAGATTGCTGTCTTCTCCTGTTTTTCAGCTAATTTCAACCAGTAATTAGGGGCTGAAGAGGTGATTGTGTTATAACTAAGCCACTACTGAACTTTTGCCAACTTTTACACCAGATCTTCAGGTACTCTAAATGTTCTGCCCCAGGTAGCTTAACAGTCTGTCCTGATTTAGGTATGGGGCTGGCAAGAAATGGGATCCACTTGACCAAGTGAGTAACAACTTTTTTGCCATGAGACTTTCCATCTGGTTGATGGAGCCCTTCACTGTGGCATGCGGGAACCTGGTGCCAGCATCCTGTAAATGGGCAAGCGGACAGACATCAGAGGAAGTAAAGATATGAGGCAGGATTATGGAAGATACAAATCCCTCAGGATGAACAAAATGGGTCAAAATGGGACTGAACCCAATGGATTAGGTAACAAAGGGTATGGGTGAATGTTTACATGAAAGAACACCTCAAAGCTGTGGAACTGTGTGAAGAGAACAGTGTTATCCACACCTCTTCTGTTACTTGCTGGTTATCTTTTGTTTATGCTGTAAGAGCTTTATACAGTAGACATGAAGATCTCAGGCTTTTGAAGTTATATCAAGGCAGTGTTCACCTATAGCCCAGAGTGAAAAGTTATACAGAGTAAGACATAAAATAAATGATCACAGATGTGCTTCTGATGGTGATGTCATTATCCCAGCATCAAAACTCCATGTTGTAACCATGTGATGTTTGGAATCGTGTTCTGACATAGTATAAAAATATCAGATTGCAGGAATGTGCCTTAAAATATACAGCCCTTCTATTTTCTTTGTGTTTCTGGTGCACAAGTCACTTTGTGATCTTGGTGTGAGCAGAATTGTATCTGTTTACTCTTCATCTCTTACTGCCATTTTTATCCTAGATTTTCCCCCATCAGAGAGGTTTAATTAACAACTTAATCCATAAGGTTTTAGTCTGTGGGATTGACCTCTGAGGATTGATAAACAAATAAACTGTTCATATAAAAAGTGAGATTATTGCCATAAACTTAAATTTGCTGCATAATTGTCCTTTATGTTCAATGAAGCAAGTACAAAATTTTATAAACTGAAATATGTTTTAATTTGGTGTCTTAATTAGTACTTTTCTTAATAGCCTTTGTGATCTTAATGTAAGATAATGTAAGATTAGTAATAAAAGGAATAGCAATTACAACAGTAGTTGCTACCTCTACTACTATTATTACTGCTGCAATTAACAATATTATATTGGATGTCATTCTTTCTTGAATTCAGAAATCAGGATTTGAATTGGAAGCCTTCATTGATTTCAGAACTACTTGTGATTTCTGTTAGCTGGGGAACTGACCCTAAACTTTACAATCAGCTCCCAGTGCTTCGCTCATTGCTCATTAGTGGAATACTTA
>NW_005054297.1:11453965-11464742 GCF_000277835.1 Geospiza fortis
ATGTTGTCATTGATCACAATAGGAAAAACAATTTTCTGTTGTGCCTTTACCCTTAGACAAGTGCCTGTGACTTGACATCAAGTCATAAAGTGTGTCTGCTCTTTGTTTTTGAAGTCAGGTATAATATCTACTTCTTGTGTTTTAATAAAGATAGTATACACACTAAATTAGCCAAATATTTCATATTGGAACAATCATGTTATCATAATGCTGCATTACAATGCCTTTGATTCTCCTCTCACTCACACAAATGCAGACAGCTAATGAATTAAATAGAATGACACTACCTTATCATAAATTTACCTAAAAATAAAGTCATGTTACATGAACATAGTGTCAAGTGTTACCACAAATTTTAGTAATGATGGCATCTTTTCGTTGTGTTAAAGTGAAAAGACACAGAATGTTTTCATATTGATCTTACAAAACACAAGCAAATTACACTTAGACAAGTACAAGATAAGTGTAAAAGAAAGCAAGACAGGAAAAAAAGAGGTTTTTCTAAAACTGTTAAATAATGTTTTATCTCTCCCACAAATGAGCTGAAGCAAAATTTCTCACTGTGTTTAAACTTAGACCCATGTGAGACCAGGTTCATATAAGGGAATAAAAACATATGGTTTTTAAAAGTTTAAAGATTTTTGACACAATGGCCCTTGCATGCAAATAAATTGAATGTTAATGCAATGATAGCAATTTTGTGTTACAGTTGAACAGTATGTAGCATTCTGCATATCATTCTGAAGTGTTTTCCTCAAGACTTAACTGATGTGAAACTCTGTTAAACTCACCTACTTTCTACTGAATTAATTGAAACAGTGGAAAAAACAGCATGACACTGTGAAAAAAAGCCAGAAAAAGTTCCTTTCTCAGGATGTGAGAACTCTGACTCATGACCACAAGTTGTATAATCAAAGTGTCTGGGTCAGAAAACACATACATGTCAATAATCTCATTGTGAGCTATCTCAGAAGACTGTGTGTGCTTAAAGCTATAGAGGTTTATGCACAGCATGCAAGCAGAAATAAATACTACTGGTTCATTACTCTTACTACTTATGACAAAATTTAAGCCAATTCAATCAATTTTTGGATAGAATGTACTATCCTTAAAGCTGTGAGTTTAGGTTAGTCTTGGATCCTTTTTTCACTTGCAAGTTGACTGTAACACACAAAGCATGCTGGCCAAGGGATGCAAGTCTTGCTGCAGAGCTTCAATGACACTGGCTCTTTCCCCTTTCCAAAAACCAGTTTACTCTTCAGCAGAAAGCAATCGTGCTCAAGTACAAGAATCTTTATTCCTTTGTGCATATTCTTGCTTGTCACTGACCTTGATAAGCTCTTAGTTTCCAGAGTACTTTCTAGCAGAGCTTCACTGCTAATTGTGTAGGAAATGTTTTCACTTCTGAGTTTTGATTTTCATACTTTACATTTCACTGAAGGTTCTTTATTTTTCTATTATGGAAAAAGATGAACTCAAATTCCTTAGCTGCCTTCTCCATCATGGCTCATTTTGTCTTTCTTTTTTTCTGAATGAAACACTGTTTTTTCAGTCTCTACTGCTACAGGAGCTTTCCCATGTCTCCATTCTTCTCATGATTACATGGCAGAAAGAAAGCCAGTGATCTGAATGTGTCCCTTGGGATGATCGGCCAAAGGGATCAGCATTCACTAAGGAGAAGAAATAATGAACTAAGACAGAGGGTTATACATTTAAAATTAGTTTTATATTTCCATCTCTTTTCTATTTTTTGATCCCAGATTTTAAATACAGTTGCACTATAATACAACTAAGAAAATCTAATGTGTTTTTAAACTGATAAAGACCCTGCCTAAGGCAACACTGAAGTTATTGAATTGAATAAGTGCTTTGGGCTATAGAGTTATTTATTAATGCATTTAACTCTACAAGACATTTGCTAGCACTTTACAGCAGAAACAAAATGAGGTGCTGTATTGTGATTACTTCATATGTGGCTTTAAACCTGAACATAATAAGGGTTAAGACTGGTTATTTTTATTATTTGACTAAAAATTCAATATTTAAAAACAGTAATTAAAAATCCTTCAATTTTAAGCACAAAATAAAACATCAAACTTTCCAGTACCTTGTGGGTATACTGGATAAACATGAAAAATATCCCAAATTTCTCTTTGTGACTAGAATATATTCATTTTTGTCTTGGTGTAACTCCAGTCTGTAACTAAACACCACACAGGTCATCACTCACTTCTGCTTTGTCAGGTTGGGGGATAGAGAATTGGAAAGATTAACGGTGAGAAAACGTGGGTTGAGATAAGTAGAGTTCAGTAGGTAAAGCAAAAGCCACACATGCAAGCAAAGCAAAACAAGGAATTGATTCCCTGCTTCCCATGGTCAGGCAGCCATCTACAGGAAAACAGGGTCCAGCACACGTGAAGGTGACTTGGGATGACAAATACCATCACTCTGAGTATTACCTTTTTTCTCCCTTCTTCCCCCAGCTGTAAATGCCAGATGGAATTAAACCATGAAAAAAAGTCAAACTTCATCTGCAAGGCCTAGAGTTATTCTTTAAGAGTTCTAATTTCTTCCATATTGGAAAGACATGCTCAGTCTGCAATGATTCCTTCCTCTGTTTAAAATGTCATGTTTAAAATATGGACAATTTATCTCCTTTTGTCTCTCACTTTCTCATAATTTAATGAGCATGTGGTTAAAATGGATAATTTTGAAATTTGTCAATTTATCCCAGTGAGTTTGTCCAGACAACTCAGTAACAATATTTAGATAATCCCATCTTCTTTATAAAGAAGTAGTTCAGCTCTTTCAGAGCTCTTTTTTACTGATTTTCAAAGCTTGGAGTATCAGAGAACTCTGTATCAATATTTTAAGCCTGCTGAGGTGATCAATCAGTGACCATTGCCTGAAATCCTAATTTTATTTGAACAAAATACTCTCTAGTACACATAAAAATGGACAGTGAGTGCTTAGCTTGACACAGATGAATTGTCAAAATATGACGTTAGAGATGTCACAAGCCAAACATTTCTATCTTGGAAGCACTTCCCATGCTTTTTAGAGATGCACACTGGTTCTTAAACTAACTGGATTTTTCTTGCAGTCGCATCCATCTCTATTTTTCTTGTATCTCATGACCTGTTAACAGAGAATTTTAACACTGTCAGATCAGCCAGCTCTCCAAGGTGGTTTTGGGTCCTGATCCTGCAATGTTAGTGTGACAGCTCATTAACTCTGAAGCTTTCTCTCAGAGTGAGTCAGCTATTTCCTTCTGAAACAAACCTGCCAGACTGAGGCTTTGGAGATTATGAATCTCCAACAAAAACTGGGAGGGTTTATGTGTGCATGTGTGGTATAGATGAGCAGATGAACCTGCACCAGGTTTGGCTCCCCAACCCTGCTCTGGCTTTGTGCAGCTTAACATCTGCACACTTACTGCACTCTAATGATGCAACACTTCAGCACCCCCACCAAGTCTCTGTGCTTCAAGCTGCCACACTGAAGCATTTGAACAGAAGGGATCATTGGATGCTGGCATGTCTGTCACAGAAAGGAAGGTCCCAGATGGGTCCCAAGGCAAGGGCAATACAATGCTGCTGCAACTGCTCAGCCTTCAACAGGAGAGGCAGAGCTGTCCTGTAACAGCCTGAGAGCACCTAGCAGGGCATGCAGGTCAGCAATGTTGGTATGGCATCAGAGGTCACTTTTCGCTCTCATTCTCTCTCTTTTGTTGCCAATTTTGTTAGCTTTTTATGCAAATTTTGCATTAGGATATTACTAGTACTGAAGGTGTTGATTCTCTATTTTGGTTAATCGTTGTTCCTCCTTTTTTTCTATTTTACACTCAGCTCAAAACTTCCATGGTGCTTCCTAGTTACTAGATAATAATAGATTAATTTAATTGAAAAAAAACCTTTTTGGCTTGCTGCCAGTGTTTTTGTATGTTCCAAAGATCTCTTTCCAGCTTTCATTATTGTAATTGAATATCAAAGCCCTCTGTTGTCACCTGAGCAAGTGTCCATATTAGAATCTACTTTATTAAATTTTTAATGATTTTCATAACTCAGGAAGACTCTTCTGGTGGATATTCAGAAGTGATGACTCAAGCCCTTTCCTTAAATCCATAGGGCAAATTGCAATAGTAAGTAGAGGCAAACCTCTCATATACTTTTTTGAAGGGGTTGCAAAATATTATTGTGCATTTTGTGCAACCTATTTTTGATAGGAATATTAATTTTAGAACAGCTTTTTGAAAGTGTTATAATAACATTTGCTGATCACTCATGACCTATGGTCAGACTTAATGACCAAAATTCACAGCAATTAATTCATGCTCAAAGATTTACCTGTTTCGAAGCACTAAAAAATTCAGCTACAGATTCCTTTTAGAATAGTTTTGTGCTATTTATCATTAGTTATCCTTAATGAGTTGTGATACAGAAGCTTCTTTTGAAGCTGGACCTCAATACCTACAAAAGACATGTTTTGAAAGAAATGTCTTCTTTTATTACAGTGAGAAATATAATTTTAGGTCTCCTTTTTCAGAGGTGAGATTGATCTGGATTCTAATTGCATGCAAAAATCATTATTTAGAAAAAAATCTGAAATAATTTAAAATTCAGAGACTATGAACACTGTGATAGAATTGGTTGTTTCTTAAATCAGTGTGGTTTTGGATGTTATCTAGTAACAATGACACTAAAGACGAAGTAATAAAGTTTTATTTTGATAACTTGTGGGTTCTACATACTGGTTGGGTATTGATAAAGACAGACTGGATCTTGCACGTGCAAATTTAACGGTAATAACTGTGGGTAAGATTTAGTCAGCCTGATTTTTCCATAAGGAACATGAAGTTCCTGCACTTATATGGGATCTATTCATGTCCTTGTTTGATGATTGCAGTTAAATGAAGAAAATCACCATCTCATTTTTTTTCTTTTAAATAGGTACCTGTCTTGGGGTGACTTTATGATACTTATATGCCCATTCATCTGTTTAGCCCACAAATAAGTTTTGTTATCTTAGAAATGTTTGGTTTTAGAAAACAAGAATTAATATTTGAAAATTGAAAGTTTAAAGACAAACGTCCCAATAAGGTCCTGTCTATGTTGCAGACCATATAGAGAAAGCTTACCAGATCAAATATCAGGAAAGTGGTCTCTTTAACATTCTCAAAAAATGGCCTAGCAGATTCAAAGGAGAAAAAGGAAAGGAAAGGAACATATGTCAATGCTTGTTTCACTCAACCTACAATATGTATAAGACTCTTCTCTAAATTCATTAGATTCTTTTATACTGGAATACATGTCTTGGACAAAGTACCTAAAAGAAGTTGCATATTTCAGCTGAAATCCCTCATATAGTTATATTTTTGACATTTCTATCATAACATCAATTCAGAATCAATGATTTAATCTATTGTTTGTTGTAGGCTGAGTGCAGAGGCTGCACTGACAGATCACTAAGAGTGATCATTCCAAGCAACTGAAATAAAAGCAGTACTCAAACTCCAGCAACTCTATCCATGGAAATGGCAGCAAGGAGAGAGTACTGTGGAAGCAGTCCCTCCTGACAGGAATGGAATGATACCCCCCTTTCTCCCAAGGTTTTGGATATCTGCTCTTATTTTCATTTGATAAAATTATATCATGAAATTGCTGCACTGTCTGGGAATAGTGATGCCTCACTGGATTTTTCCTAGCTGCTCCTCAGATTTCCTATATAACAAAAGCAGCACTGTTGCATTCATTTTCATGGCCAATAGTAAAATATCTGTATAGGGAAAATTACAATATATTTTCAACTGGGTGATGAAAACATATTGAAATTACATCAATAGTACTCATAAGGCTGCTATGCTTGGAAGCTAAACCATTTCTTAACACATTTTTAAAATATGTTATGAAATGCTTTAGGAAGGAAAAGGGAACCAAAGGGCTGAGGGGAGGGGACAGGTTGAACAGGACCAACACATTAGGGGCTAGGCAGAAACTGTGGATATGCACACAGTTCCAGCAAGGAGAGCCACCCATAGGTGCCCAGAGATAGCACTAAATGTGTCTGTCACCTAAAGAAAAGTTGTGTTACTCAAAGTCCCCAGTGACTGGAAATAAGCAAATGTTGCTTCCATCCAAAGAACAGCCAGAAGAAAATAAGGAAGTGTGAAATAGGGTGAAGTGTAGGCTTCACCTCAGTCCCTGATCATGAAACATATCCTCTTGGAATTAATTCCAAGAAAGAAAGGAATTGGGTACCACTGGTTTTACCAGGGTAAAACGTACTTGACCACATTGCTTGCTTTTTATCTGAAGGAAAAACCAAATATATGTCTGAGAGGAGAGTGGGTTAATGTACCTTGAGTCTGAGCAATGCTTTTGACTGTGGCTTCCAGGCATTTCTTTGCTGGATACAGAGGAACAGTGGGCTGTACAAATGGGTAGTTACACTGTTTGAAAATCAGCTGTACTGCCAACCTGCCAAGCTCATTGTGCAGTAATCAATAGCTTGATGTTCATTTGGCAGTGGTACAGAGCCACCCTAGGGTCAATACTGGAGCTGGTATTATTCAATATCTTCGTCAGCAGGCTGAATGATGTGACATAATACACTCTCAGAAAATTTATGGATGATGGTATATCAAGGAGAAAATTGATTGAAATGCCAAATGGCAGAATTTTGATCCAGAAGGACCACAGGAAAATATAAAAAAACGGACCAGCTGTAGCCTCATGATGTTCAATATGAAAAGTATAAATATGTCAGCCCTAAGAAAAATAACTATGTAAATTTTCATAGGCTGGGAAGTGACTGAGTAGCAAACCTGTCAAAGACAACCTGAGCAGTCAGAGTGGATGCCAGTATGAATATCAGCCAATAATTTGCTCTCATTTCAGATAAGACAAACCTCATGAACGAGTTTAGATGAATCTCAGAGAAACATTAACAAGAACATTGCCAGTGGATCAAAGAAAATTTTTGTAGTTATTTCCCTTGCTGTCACTGGTGAGTTCACACCTGAAATTTATCTGCTTTTGAGCCGTTTCAAGAAGGACATTGAGAAAACCTGTGTGCAGTGGATTATGGTCAAGATGCTCAAGAAAAATTCATGAACTGTCATGATTGTTAATAAATGTGTGCTTTGACATAATTTTGATACAGCATACACACAGTTTCATTATCTCATGCTTACAATATATATTTGAAGATTTTTATTTTTTTGTATTACTGACTTGGTTTTCAGGGATGACTGTTCTCAGAGCCAGAGATTATTACACAGAAATCGAAATTATATGACCTCTTATGCCTTTCCCAGATGATCCCAGGTGGGGAGCAGCAGGTTTCAAAGATAACATTAATAGAGTTCTTCACTCCTGAAAAAGTTTTAAGATGTCAAGAGACTCATACAGAGAATTCTCGAAGTGTTTTGTATCTTTATTTTACATTGCAGGTAGATAAGATATCTTTTTTAAGTAATCATCGATTTTTGTGCAGTGACAAATGACACTAGCAACTGGGACCTTTAGTGCCTGTCTTAATTTAGTCGTCTTCTGTATCTGCAGGTATGATTTTTCATCTATAATGATGTGCTACAAGGATATGCAGATCACTGCTTCCAGAAAATCATGTAATAAAGTATCTGACATTACAGCTAGTGCCTTCAGTTCAGTGCAATTCCTAAGCATGAAACTGCATCAACAAAACAGTGACCTGGTTTAAGTTAAAAAGCAAGTCTATCTGTACCGTGCTCTTTGCAAAATCTGGGTCTTATTTTTACCATATGGATAGTAGATATAAAAGAAAATACCATAGTCATGCTGAGAGTGGCCTACTTTGCAGTGTGCCTGGATACTGGAATGGCTCAGCAGGGCCACTTAGATACTGTAATTCTCTTCTCAGCAAAGTGAATGATCTTGGCATGCGGTGTGTAGATGATAACTACAGGCTCTGTATTCATGGCTGCAGCATTTGGACCACTAATTGTGCTACTGCCAGAGCAGGCACTGAATTTAGCTCTAAGTGGTCTGCAAGCCAAGGCAGGACTTGGTGCACATCTTGCATGTACCTCTATATATTTATTCTTCCCTTACTGTTGGTCATTATGTATTCAGTTGCTATTATGAACATAGTGCTCTTCAGTTCTTGTCTGAACATCTTGTTCTTTCTATAAGGTTCCAGACCTGTTGGGAAATCAGCCAGAGATGCTGAAGCTCTCCCCTTTGGAATTTAATGTGCTGTGTTATGCAGCACATTGTGTGCATCTATGCAGGCTGCAGGCAGCCCCATTAGGGACTTCAGTGCTTTATAGGCTTATAAAAATAGGGTGGCTGGTTTTCCTTCACAAGTCATGACAACAAAGTGGCAGTATAATCTCAGGGAGGTGATTTCTCACTCCTACAGAAGCCTGATGTAATACCTGACATTGGCCTTTGGCACAGAGCACCCACTTTCCATCTTTTCTACTATATTGATGAGTCTGCTAATACTTTAGTATGTAACCTGGTGCCAGGGAGTTGAAAATTTGCTGTGCCTCTTCACCTGGAGGCATGTTTGGTGCTGTTCTGCTTGATTATTTGGATACACTCCTGCCATGGCTGTCTGTGAGATACTGGAGTCTAAAAGTGTGCTGATAATTCTGCAGGAATTTTTTTTCTGGCTAATGTTCGGATAAATTTAGTATAAGAACTGAGGAAAAAAAGTCACATTAATGATTCTGGAAAAGAAGGTACCTCTAAAATCAGAAAGACAAATAATCATTAAAAAGGTCCAAACCCAGATCTTCCAAACAATTAAAAATACATATATTAGTTCTTTGATTTTGATATTGTCCTCCATATACTCTAAAAATATAGAAGAAATGGCATGAAGTATATATGAGAGGAAGGAGCATAGATTGGTATTTAAACTAAAATGTAATGATTTTAAGGAGAAATAAAAGATTTCCAAGCAGTGGGGACTGGCTGATTGAATTTCCCTGTGTTGCTTTGAAAATGTAGTTAAAATTTGACAAGCACCTAGGAGCATAATTCTGAGAAAGGAAGAGACATTTAAGCTATTTAAGCTGTTTCTTTTCTTCAAGCTCTTAAATAATAAATAAAACACAAAATTTATTTTAAAAAATGTACTATTCCTGAAGCCAAATATAATAATGAAATCTGCCTGCTGATTTTGTTTTCGACTACACAAAATCTTAATCAAATAAAGATGAAATAGGGAGATCTTTTACCTAAGGAGATTAGACCTTTAATTAGTCCATAATGTATAATTTCCTCTGTTAGAAACTAGCGCTAGTAAACTTGACTATCAGGACATTGGTCATTCAATTTCAAAGTGGACAAGAACTTACTTGGAACACGGTCATAAAGCAAATAGCATTTTACCATACACTATGAATGCATATGTAATTGTCTAAGATTACACAGGTTTTGTGACAGGAACCTCTGATAGGGATGTCACAGTACATAAAACTAAGTTTTATGTGTCTCACAATTTAGAACTGCTAAGTATTTTCCACACTGAGAGCATACAACTCCCCAGTTTTGGCAGACAGTTCCTGTCTCATCACCAGTCCCATGGAATGCAGAGGCTGTATCCCACACTATGGGGAGACCTATGTCATGACACGTCATTCATGTCAGGTCATCTTATCCATACTTCCTATAAAAGGGAGAAAAGAGGGACAAAACAAATTATTCTTCCCTAGCATTCTTTCAGATTGGAATTCAAGTGTTCATGAGCTATAATTCACTGATTTCAGAAAAAAAAGAATGTCTTCAGTTTAGGAAAAAAATCCAAAAGTCAATTTGGCTGACTTTTCCCATGTATTTTCTGTAAGATACATTAAATATGACTTCATTTCCAATTCCTGGCCTGCTGCCCATCTGCCTTGTATGTATGCTCATATATATGTTTTCTCCTTTGTTCTTTTCTAGGGTGAGCTAAAGGAACTTTGTGAGGTAAAATCCACCTGCAGTTCTGGGGACAATTTGCTCCTGTGATTTCAAGTAGGACTGCAGCTTGCTGTCCCAGTAGGGTTTTGTCCTCAGTCTCTCCACACACCCTCCAGCCACACCATGGGACCTGCTGGCCATGCCACTGAAGAGAGAAGATATTGTGGGGACCTGCTGTGCTCTGTGTGGGTATGATTCAAGGCAGGATATGTGGGCAGATGAAGAACTTTCAAAGACAGGCATATTAGAAAATCTGAAATGCTAGATACAAACATCAAACTATTCATGGACAGAGCAACCCTGAAAGAGAAATGAAACATTAAGTCAGAAGAGCATTCTTTGCCATCCACGGAAATTTTGTCACTAGAATCATAGTTACAAAAAATGAGCTCAATATGGCTACTGAAATCCTGAAGGATTAAGTGAAATGGTATGTTTCTGTAGGCAGTAATTACAATTATTGTAGCTCTAACATCAGGGGTTATGATCTTGTCATGTACGCAGAATCACTTTAGCTGTCTACTGAGAGTTGGAGCCTCAAGTAAAAAGTCAATACAGCTTTAATTCTGTAATTGTAGCTGAACTTCTTTCTTCAACATCACTACAGAGAATTGATTGTTAGTGAGGATTTAAGCACTGATGGAGTTTTCTTAATCGTATTGTTACCATTTATATCTAGACAATTTGTGGAAAAGGGAACTGGATTCTTAGAAATCAGGTTCACTATTATAGAATAATTTAAAGGAAGTGGTCTTGCTGCTGGAATAGCAGCTCCAAAATATCAATCATGAAAAATTCAAAAGGGATGAGTGATTTAGCCTGCTGAA
>NW_005054297.1:11464766-11558324 GCF_000277835.1 Geospiza fortis
AAAAAGAGACAAAAGTTGCAAATTTTTTGTAAGAAGAAAAGGAGACAACGTGGCGCGTGGCAGAGTGTAGTGATTGGAGCTGGGGATGGAGGTGAAAGCCATGACCATTCTGGAAAGGATATTGTGCAGAATTTCAGAAGCAAGGACATAGAGTCAGAACCTGATGCAGATCAAAGAGTGGAACTAAAAAAAAAAAATGTTTGTTCTACAGAAATATTGCAGAAATCAATTAAGGCTTAAATATATGTAGGTCAATACACAAAACAAAGCACTGGGAAAGAAGGAAGGGCCAACTTAGAAAATGAAAAGTAAAGGGAAGCAAGAACTGAATTTGTAAGAGATGTGTAAATTTGTGAGGATAGAAGTGAAAGAATGAATGTGAGGGGAAATGAACAATGGGGATTAATATTTACTTTGCAATCTAGTCTCAGTGATTGATTAAAGGAAGGAAAAAGTACTGAAAAATTCATAGAGGTATGTCTTCTGAAGTTCAATTTTAGAGTTTCTATTTTAATGATTTGAAAAAGTTAGAAAGGTAATTTGAGGTAAGACAATAATACAAATCCTGATTAAAGGCAAAGCGATGACAGAATTTGAGTTGAAAAAAGACAGTGGCTGAATACAAAACTCATAATTTTTCTGAGTTCCCCCTTCCTCTGCTTTGCATATACAAAATACAAAACTCTTGTTAACTGCAAGCCCAGGTAGTTTGAGGAGTTTGGTTTATCACAGCTATGAATCTAGAGTATCAGACCAGAAATCATCAAGATTATATATATAAATAGTCTGTTTATTTATTTCTAACTAATCAAGAAATGGCATCATTGCAGAAGGAGACTTTGGCAACTAGTCAGATTTAGATTATGTTAATGCAACATCCAAAAGAGATTGTTGTAAACAGGGAAACAGCATCGTATGAGAGAGCAAGAAATAAAGAAAGAAAAGGCCAAATTCTTGCTGCTGCTTCTGCTGCTCCAGATGCTGAAGGGAGACAAGGCAGGTCTGCAGTGGATGTCCTCTCCAGCCATTCTGAGGTTTGATATCGTCCTCTCTTATTTCAGGTGTGAGTTTAAGTGTAACAGATGTGGACTGTGAACAGTCCTTGGGAAACTTTAAAAAGTGGAAACATACAAATAAAAATAATTATCTTTTTTGCCATTAAAATAAAAATTATAAGGCGGTGTTCCACCATCTGGGAATGTCGTCTGGCAAATTGCTCATGACCACCTACAGCAGATAGTCAGAAAGTCTATTCCTTGCTTCTGTTTTCTCTATTATTTGGTCCCTGCCAATACCTGTTTCTGGTTCATAAATTCTTCAAAGGGGAAATTGAAGACACTTAAAAATCGTAATATTTCTCCTCTGCCACAGCCATTCAGCTAAGACTGCTGAGAGGCAGATCAGAACAAATGGTTGCTTTTTCAGGGGGAGGTCTGCCCTGTAGGTGAATGGTTTTTTATCTATTTTTTTACATCAGTACTTTGGTAGTGATGAGAAAAAACTACTGATTTGCCTTGGGCATATGGCATAAACCAAAATTATTTTGGGAGGGATACTTTCACAGCATAAGCTCCTCAGACCACAGAGCACTTGAAGGGCTGTGTTTTTGTTGAGATTCCATTAGTGCCAACAGAAAGCTGTACTTGTAATTCCCTGTATAATTCCAAAAACTTCAGTAAAAACTGCAAAGAACCTGTCACCTTCCTGACTTTTCAGAAATCTTTTATGCAACTCGGATTTTACTTCACAATTTCAGCCTGATTATTTTTCCTTTTTGCTAAAAACCTATGGGGTTATTTTACTGTAAACAAAATTGAAAAGGCCAATTTTCTTCTGACTAAGCTTGATTAACTTTTTGTCTTTAACCTAGTAAAATTGATTTCCTGTTCAGAAATATTTAACAAATTATATTAATTTAAATACACTCAAAGCCATGATGTTTATTAACGATACAGCAAATGTGCCTCTCAGCTTGCAAGATGTAACTACTTAATCTTGCAGTTCTCTGCTGGACTGCATGCCAAAAGCAAATGCATGCTTCATGAATTCTATAAAATGTGTAATAGCTACTTCCCATTACTCATTATGACTGCAGCTAATGTCAAAATAAAAGTTTAGAGGCATTTATAGGAAGATGCAGAAATCCTGGTGAGAAGTCGCTATGAGCTACAGCCTGTGCCTGGAAGGTCACAGCACAGCTGACAGGAGTGAGGAGATAATCATGGGCTGGGAGAGGTTTCAGCCTCTTCCTTCTCAGAATTTCTTTCTTCTTTCCAAATCTCTGTGAGAAAATTGGTCCAGGCTTTTCTTACCCTTTGCAGATATTTGAAATAGTAACATGTGCTGAAAGGGGGGATTTGCCTGAGTGAAGCAAGGAGGGACAAACCTTTTCCTTGTGCCAGAGCAACCACCTTCATGACTTGGAGAAGATATTGGTGTCTGAGCTGAAGAGCTGAAAGATGGGAAAGATGTTTTTATTACAGGATGGGGCTACACTCTCTCCATTTGCGGCTACAAAAAAACCCAACCAATCAAATAAATGTTTATGTCTAAATACTATCAGACACTTGACATTGCCTTCTTGAAGAGAATATTCAGGAATAAATGATCAATTTTTGCTTATTCAAGGCCTTGAACAATTGCATTTTGTGTTTTTTGGGGGGGGTGGAGGGGGCCTTTTTGAAAGGATGGCTAGGGCTTGCAAAGTGAAACCTGAACTGCATGTTTATTAAGTGGCTGCAGGTTCTCACACAGAGGAATGATTGCCTGACTAGGAGGAAAAAAAAAAAAAAAAGAACTATATATAATGGAAATTTCTATTAATGCTCTGCCAAAGTAGAACCATTGACAATAACTTGACCCAATGATACTTCCATTTGTGTTCTGATTTTAGTAGGATTCAGCCTAATGGGATTTCAATACTGCCTACTTGTAAGGTCAAAACCATAAGCTTCCCTTTATCTGTGAAAACTGGCATTTTTCATTTTCTTCTTGAAATAGTGGTTTGAAGCTATATTGTATGTAATAAAGGGCTTCTGTACTGTTTTTCAGAGGTAGCAAGAGCCCACTACCCTAGGGAGTGACCTCTATGTTTACTTCTGAAAGTATTTTGTTATCCTGAAACACAATGTTGTGTGTGGGAATGTCAGTTTCTGTTTCAATTGGGTCAGAATCCTGATAGTTTCACACTTCTACTGCTTCCGCTTGCTATTGCTGCTAAAAAAATATCAAAAAGTGAAATGTCATAAGTTTCACACTCAGAGAAGGATGGACAAAGTCTCGTCTCTGGGTTTGTAAATGCTCACACAGAACCAACAACGTATCTTGAATGCGTCCATTGCAGAGGCTTTGCCTCTGGTCTGACAGAGCCAGAAACAGTTGTCTCTGTTGTACATGAACACTTTTCACCCTGGGACTGGGATTTTATCACTTTAGGAAGCTTAGCTCACCACAGAAACGGTTGTTTAAAGCAGAATTGTGCAATACACACGTGGAGGCAGGTTCTGCTTACAGATTAACCATGCTTAGGTGAGAGATGGGGAGTGAAAGGATTGTCTGTTGAGTAAATAAATGGCCTTTCAGGAAATATTTGGATGAGAGCAATGAGATCATGTGGAACCTATAAAATCCACTTTGTCCTAGAAGGAGTTGAGAAGCAATCCTGAATACAGCTGTAATATTTTTTTGTAATGCTGAAATTTAGATAAGCTCAAACCCTTCAGTATTTTATGGGTGGCCAGAGCCCCTGGTTGCAGATCACAGCTGCAGTGGGATGAAATGAAAAAAGCCAGGGATAATTTTACATGGATGTAACATAGAGTATCCAAGTGAACAGGCTGATAAACAAATTTCTTTCTTTCTTTCTTTCCTAGAGCCTGAAATACACTGCTCTGGCCTTCAGACCCTGAAGCTGAGACAGCTCTGCTACTGCTTCCAGTGGAGACGTCAAGCTGGAAGTGACAATCCTCTATTTCATGGAAGTAAAAGGCAGGATCTGTCTAGGTGGAGTGTTGGTGAATGAAGAGTAAAAAACACATATTTGTCTGCATGCAACATGAAAACTTGGCGATATCAGAATTCATTGAACTCTCACTTGCCATCCCAAGGCACTCTGTCCTCACTTGCTGTCACAAAAATTTCTCTTTCTTTCCAACAAAAAGACAGCTTAAGCTCTATATTACGCCAATATGCACAAAACAGAATATACCTATTTCATTATACAGCTGCCCATTCTGACCTCAGGAAGTCAGGACATGACACTGAATGAATCTAATCGTACCACACAATGCTTTTCATTAAATGATACTTTAGCTTTTTCCTTTTCTGTGAAGTCCTTAGGTTTTACTTACGTGATTATTTTATTTTTCCTCTTTATGAGAAAAAAATATAGAATCAAGAACATTATTCTTTAAAGAAAAGGAACCTTATGATTCAAATCATTTATTTGATTTATTATATATGAATAGATGCCATTAAAACAATACTCATGGAAAAAAACAAAAGTTAATTTGAATTCACGGCCCACAGTTTCTATTCAGTAGGTTTTCATTTCATCTATATAAATACACACATACTTATATATTAACAATACATATATTCCACACTGTAAGGACACATTGAATTTAGCCACATGGATCAAGAGCTAAAATGAAAATAAATTAAAGCTAGGAAAAGAAAAGGAAAAAAGGAAATAAAAAGGAACTTCATGTGTGCTATTCAATGATTTCCCCAAATTTATTTTTGCAAGTTTTTCTTTCAAATTGCACATTAAGCAAGCATTCAATGATGAGAGAAGAGAGTGATAGTTTTTATATGAAGAAAAAAAGTGCAGATTAAAAAATTAATCTGTATGTGAAACCAATTTGTGTGCTCCTATGGATACTCTGTAGAAAAGGGGATTTCGATGAATCTATGCATGAAAATGCTCCAATTTGGCAAGCCTAGAGAAAGGTTTAAACTTCAGACTAAACTTTCCTTGAAGAGAACAGTCTGATACTCAAAACTGATAATTATCTCTAAATGTACATTCTAATTTTCTCAATAAAAGGAAGATTCTGCCATTTCTGATCATACTAAGGGTTTACTCTGCAGCACTACTATTTGTGTCAATTATCAAGAATACTGCAGCTGTTTATCTCCTGTATAATTGTTAGCATTGTAGTTTGTGAGAAAAAAAAAACCCCAAACAATGTTTTGATTCCTGTATTCCACCAAAACACAGGTTTTTGACTTTACAGCTGAGGCAGTTCAGGAAATTCTGTGATCATAATAGGTTATTAACCCCATTTCAGTTTTAAAAATTTGAATTCCTTCTGTCTCTGGAAGTAGCAGCTGAACAGACCCAGAAGGTCCACAGAAATAGAAAAGGTCAGGCAGAGGCATATTTCCATAATATCCGAGTATTTAGTTTTGGGAACAATGTGGGGAGAAGGAATTCTGATTCCACACAGGAGCTGTGCTCCCGTGGTGAAGATGTATGCACAGACGTAGGACGGCCATATGTTCCTTTGTAAGCAGGGATCATAAACCTCAGAGCCTATGTGTCCTGTTGGTTTTTGCAATGGGAAATGCTGGAAGTGTAGCTGTTCTGGCCCTGTGCATATACAGGGAGCAGCTATGCATTCCTGGACAGTATTCATGTATAACTTTGCAGCAGCTGCTAAGACAAAGTCTGTGTGTTGTCCTTTGTGAATACAGACCCTGGAAAAATGTCACCTAGTTTTGAAGAAGTGCATCAAGAAATGACATTTGCAAAAATGCACACAGGTAATATTTTAGGTCTTTGTTTTTAGATATTTGTTTGTTTGTTTTTAATATGAAAGGGCTATTTTCAGAGTCTTTTAAAAGCCTTTATACTATACCTCCAAGAAGTGAACTGTAAAACCAAAGTATGGTTTGAAAACCAAGGTTTCAGCTCTAGAAAATAATATTCAAACCAAGAATTTGTGAAGGAACTTGAGTGAGCTG
The DNA here is from genome assembly GCF_000277835.1 of Geospiza fortis. Taxonomy (NCBI): domain Eukaryota; kingdom Metazoa; phylum Chordata; class Aves; order Passeriformes; family Thraupidae; genus Geospiza; species Geospiza fortis. Next base: position 11,470,734 of record NW_005054297.1, read on the forward strand.
ACTCTGTTGGTTAGATCTCTCCTTAGCAGATTGTTAACCAAGTTATATGCAGTCAAAATTGCACAGGGATGGAGAATAAATTCCCATATGAGACACTCAATTTTATACTCATATGTACAACTGGTATTTGCACAGTACTGTGTTCATTTAAATTTTAATACCATATTGTAAATTCCATCATTAATATTAAATCTGGTGTTAATATTAATGAGCTGCTGCTTTCAAAAAGTACTGCATCAAAAACACTCTAGGAATAGCCCCTTAACACTTCCATCATTATAAAAGAGGCAATGATGTGAGGGTTTCAAATACAAAATGACTCTCACTTTAAACCTGAATTATGAGTTTCTGTATGCACAGTGCAGTGTCAATGATGGACAACCAACAAGTCAAAATTTGTTAGGCTTTGAAGATTTTCAATAAGAATCACAAATACTAATTACCTAATAGAAATTCCAAATATTGATAATTATTTTATAAAAGGACTAACCATTTTATTTCAGGATACTGTAACAATTGTTATTTGCTGAATCTGGATCTTAAAACTTATGAAATGTTTTATATTCTTCATGACAAAATCACTAAATTTGGCAATTTAATGCTCCATTAAAATTTCCTGTTATACATTAAGCTATATTAATTAGTCTGTGTATTGTTGACATGCCTAAGATATGCCTACGTGGAGATCTTCACCTCTTCTGAACTCCAAAGAGGCTATCCAAGTGCTTTGCACACACACACACACACACAAAAACCTCTAGTTTGGTTTAACACTTTTAGTGCTTCCTCTCGTTTTCATTGCTAAATTTGTCCTTGGAGACCTGGACAGTCAGAGAGTAAATTGTTTTTAAACACATACTGATAGAAGTTTTCCTGCTGTGAGCCCTATCAGTCCTCTGGTCAGTGGAAGTTCTATAAGAAGATTTTATGGGGAGATGCTTCATGTATTCTGTATTTTTGAGTGCACTTTCATCGGCATGGGATTTTGCTAAACGTAACCCTTGAAAGTTCCTGTGAAAAATTACAAATAAAATTGCTTTCAGATTTACTTTGCAGATTTAAGTCAGAGAACTCTAAAGTCATGATACATCAGCTCCTTTTTAGAATAAGGAGAAAATTTTCTTGGTATTACACTACATTATAAGCATTGTTAAGACTGATTTAGTTGAAAATAAATATCTGTAAGACATTCAGGAATACAAGTAAAAAGTTACAGAAAGAAACATGACCTTGGCTGTAAGAAATAATACCAACATGAATATATATGAAATACACTAGGCTAGTTAATCCATGGTCATATGGAAGACATATGAGACACTTACAGGACATTAAAAACCAGGTAATGGGTAATTAATTGTTTATTAAGGAGATGGAAACACTGCATTTTGCATAAGTCTTTTTCTTTTCAGCTAGAACACAGACTTAAAAATTATTGTAAGCAAGTAGTAAGCAGTCAGCTGTGCAGGGCCAGGAGCTGGACTTGATGATTCTGATGGGTCCCATCCAACTCAGCATATTCTATGATTCTGTGATTCTATGATTCTGTGATTCTATAGCTAAAATAAGAGGAACATCAGCTAATTAGAAATTAATAATCTCATTTTCTAAAATTTTTTTCAGATCTTTGATTTTTTTAAATATGGGAGTGGAATGGAAGATTTTGAATTATTTCATGGAATGTGAGAGTCAGCTCACTCTTCTATAACTCAAATTTTTTTCTAACCTAGAAGATGCTTACCTGCTTATTTGAGGTATGAAATCCCCAAAACAGCTCTTCAGGGGAATAAGCTGCTTTTCAAATTTGGAGGGATAACTTTAATTTGGTCTACATGAATCAGAAACTAAAATGTTTGTTATTGATGAGCTGTGTAAAATTTCTGTCCTTCAAATAATCTTCACAAAACTACTGCTCCTCAAGAAAACCTGAGTACAAACTGAATACTCTTTTGAAGATATAGTCTTACACATTTGTCACATATTGATATATATTTCACAGAGTCCTATATTTCTCTACTAATTTACTAGACTAGCTTCCTAAATGTTTTAACCTTACCTTGAAAAGCTCTACCTAAGATCATAAAAGAGGGACCATTATTGTACTAAACATCTTTAAACTATAACTCAACTATTTAGTCTGGGAGAAAAAATGACAAGGATTTTTCCAATGTAATATATTATGCACTTATTTACATAAAATATCAATATTTATATTCACTGATGGAACTACAGGATGACTTGGTTTTCTAAATAAAGATGGTACATATCAGTTTGACAGACACAGCTGAGACAGCTGAGTTTATGTTTCTAAAAAAGTATTCATTTTGTACTTTTTTTATAGAATACTGACAAGGGAATTGCTAATGAAGATAAAAATGATAAGAGTGGGATGTGTAACAGACATGTGGTTCTGTAGAAATTAGAAAGAGATATAAGGCACTGTCTTACTTTCCAGTATTAGGCTGAACATTTTCAGTGTTACTATTTTAAAAGAAATGAGATGTACAATATGCTGTAAGAAAAAAAATGGGGGGGGGGTATTATTTCTACAAGTTGCAAACAGTATCATAGATTTTTATAATTTGTGTCTTGTAATTAGAATACACATCTAGTCTTGTAAGTGGCTTCAAGAAAGCTTTTGCAAAAACCTTATGATATACCAGTGAAAGAAATATTTCAATGTCCTTTATCAAATCATTATTGTAAATCTCTACATTTTCATGATCTTATTTTTGTGAAGTCTTTTTCTTTAAAGCAAAGCAACAAATATTTTAAAATTTTTGCCTTTTCCTTCACTGATGCAATTTAAACTGCTAAAAGTATTGCAGAAATATAGTGGAGAATTACATGGTGGTTTCTTCACCTACACAGATTTAAAGTTTTTTAAGCATGCAACAAACAGTAGGAATTTTCTCTGTCAAGGATCAGTTACCTCATCTGTGCGAGTGTAAATCCAGGCACCTTAATTCTTTCATTTGCTTATTCCTAATAAACAGCAATGAAGTTGCAATATTTTGTGTTTTCAACAGTGAGAACTTCAACACACAATTTTTCTGGGATTCATCAAGTAATGTGTAGAGAAAAAACAATGACCTTCTGACACTGCATGAGGTTTCATGTCACGTTGTATTACCTCACCCAGGCTGCTTAAGCCTGCATGGGTCAGTCATGATTCAAGCAATTTGACATTCTTTGATAGAACTTGACACTGTCACCACACTCTAATGAGTCACATAAGTAATTAGAAAACAGGCTTGTATAGTTCCAGAAGATTGTAATTATTTATTTCATGTGTGTATGCTTGTTTTGTAAGTGTCGAAGGATACATAAATAAGTTGAAAACTGTAACAAATACACCAATTCATATTATTTGAGTTGATTCTATATATTAAATTATGCACATCACAACATCAACAGCTTTTAGTCAGCATCTGGGAGAAAAGATTCTGTATTATGTCCTAATTGGCTATTAAATTATAATTTCAAATGCTCCTGTATGACTTCCATGCCAAAGTTAATAAAAATTTAGACCACTCATCTCTAAAATACTCCTGAAAATTTATCCATGGTCTTCAAACAACAACAGCAATTTTTTAATGGGATTCTTTTTCTCTCCTATTTATTTCAAAGGGCAAATAATCAATCACTGAGCAATTTAAAATAAGATTTCTTTTAAATGATCTGCTCCACTTGAATTACAGCTCAGGAGTTTCAGGATGACAGACTATCACTTCTTGTGCTTTACATCAGAGGAGATAATCTCAATAACAATTCTAGTCCTAATGTCTGTGAAAGAAACCTTGTCTCAAATCAAAGTGGTGGAAGTGCTGTCATTGAGGCAAGCAAGGGTTTCAGCCTGTCAATCTGTGAACTCTGCCAAGACTGCATTTCTTTGTCTTTCATATGCCATGCTCTTTATGTAAGCAATTCTTTACTAGTTTAAATGTGTGCAGACTAATAACAAAGTTGAGGTACCAGCAGAAAAGTAAAATGCCATTGCTGACAATTTTGTTCTAAATAACATTGCCTGCAGTTTTTTTCTGTGGATGCAAATATGTACACCACAGGTAAAACTGTGCAGAGTCAGAACTTCCGTTCTCTTCCTAAGCAAGATTTTACATCTATGTCAAATATTCCATATATTCTTTAGGACTAGATATTTCTCTCTTTTCCTCACCACTGAGAATCTCTTTCAGGAGCATTGCATTATAGAAGCAAAGGGCATGTTAACTCAGCTTTTTTGTTTGTTGTTCTAGAACCAAACAGACACAGAACGGCCTCTTTATTCTGTAGCAGTTTGATGATTTTTAAATGCATTGAATGATCTCTAAATTGTGGGGACAGCTCTGTGTGTGTATGAATGTGTGCAAGATGGGACGAGGCAGCATGGCCTCAAGCACCATATGGAGCATTTAGATTGAATATTAGGAAAATTTATTCACTGAAAGGGTGGTTAGGCATTGGAACAGCCTACCCAGAGAAGAGGTGGAGTCAGCGTTTGGGGAGATATTTCAATGATGTGTAGACGTGGGGAATGGGATACATGGTTTAGTGGTAGACTTGGCAGTGCTGGGTTATTGGTTGGACTCAATAACCTTAAAGGTCTTTTCCAGGTGTTAATGAGTCTGTGATTCTATAATTCTCTTATGGTAACAAAAAAGCACTGTTTCATTTACAATTAATATTTATATTTATTAACACATCAGCTACTTATTATGGGCACATATCCATTTCTATACATTTTCAATAAAAACCAGCATTTAGTGTATTCTCTCAGAAAATGGATTAAATAAATTCAAATATTATTTTAATTGAAAGGGAACAAAAAATTCATAGCTCTGATATTGTCTTCATATATTTATCAAGAATTCACACTTTTTAAAGAACATGTAGTTACAGCAATTCCATTTTTCCAAGCCATATAATGGTGATTAAGATTTCATTGCCTACCTTGGGTACTAACATTCTGCTGTACGTGTGTTTGAACTATATTTCTTCCATTCTTTTACAAATGAACATATTTGGAACCATACTATTTTCCATGTTCACAAGCCGAAGTATAAGCAGAGTCCTTTTTCTTCTCTGAATCTTGATACTGACATATTAGAGGTCTCCTTGTTTGGTTTTTTTTACCATGGTGCACCACTTCTGCACCACACATCCCGTTAGTTTAAAGCTAAGGTGCATTTTGGACCAAGGCTCTTATAGGGAGAATTTATCTCAGACACTGTTTATGCCTATGTATCTTCATAGCCCGCATATATTAGACACTAGTTAAATAATTAAGGTACAACACTCATAGATTAGAGACAAAAACTGGCACTTACTAACATGTGACCTGATGGTCTAAGAAGCATAAGAGGTTTTGAGAGGGAGGCAGGAAGAGAGGCTGTGATACAGATTCATCTGCTGCCAAATGCTGCAGGCTGGTCCTGGTTTCCATAGTAGATCCCTAAAACCTGGAGTTATATGTGCATCTGCCTCAGTGTCCATGACACTGAAAAAAATGAGGAAAAGAATGGAAGAGTCCCTATTTACAGACACTTTTTCTTTCGTTCATGAAAAAACCAAGTAAATAAGGGCTGATGAAGAAGTTCTCTTTGAATACATGTTTTTAACATGAACACACTTGTTTTTGTTGGTAATTAGCTGAGAAAGCACAGGAAATGTGGTGTCAGAATACAGACTCGGCATTTTTTAAGCAGTGGGCAGTCCTTGAAAGAGAGGAGATATGTTGCCACAAAGACTCATGAGGCAGGGAATACTTTGGGAAGCTCATCATCTGTCTGGGTCTCCTACATTAGCCACATAGAAAGGAAATAGATTTGATAAACCTCATCTTTGTACAGAGAAAAGGGAATAAATTGGGGGTTATGTCTTAGCATCCTTTCTTTATGATTTTTCACTATTTTAGACACTGATGAAAGGCCTAAGTGCGTAAGTATATATACTTCAAACTAGCACTTTTTTCCTTACCTGTATTTCTGTAGTTGTCTTTTGCAGCGTGAGATTTCTGAGATGATTTAGAAATATTTTGGAAATGTTTTAAAAATACTTTATGCTGAGGTATGCCTTTTCAGCAATTAAAGTTTTTAAGAAAAATCTTTCAATATTCCTTTGAAATGCTTGCAGCCCTACATGAGTTATTGGTGTTCTGTGCTGTAGTTTCTTCTTCATCTTACTAAGTCTTTACCTTTATTTTTGATTGTATTGTGAAGTTTTCACTAAAAATACAAAATCTGAACTGTCATAGAATGAACAAAATATTACTCTTTTTTTTTCTTTTGTTGTTGTTGTTGTTGTTGGTTTGGGGGTTTTTGTTGTTGGTTTGGGGTTTTTTTGCCTCTGTTACACAAAAACTTGAGCACAGTAATTCCAGAAATATTCCTCCAACAAGCTTGTATAGATTTCCTGTTTTCTAATAAGAAATGGTGAGTGATAAAGCATAATCTTCCTTGACTTTTGTTTTTTTCTGGTGAGTTTTAATTCTCATTTGGAATAGGCATTTTTCAGCTAGTCTAATTTTCATATAAAAATTCTGGTTTCTTAAGGGAATATTTTCATATGAGTAAACATTTTTTAAAAATTTGAAATTTAATTATATTTTTAAAAAATTTGAAATTTAATTATATTTTTTAAAGACCTTTGATTTTTCTCTTGATAATTTGGGCCTTAAAATCCCCATAAGATATACTGTTGAAAGTGCAGCATGAATTTTTAAATGTGAAGTGGATAACATTGTCAAGAGGAGGTATAACTACAGCTGACATATACTGAGGATTTCCAGTTAACTTCATTCCCTTTCTCCAAATGCCTGTGATCTTAATTACACTTTAAAAAGATTTCCAAAAATTTGATATATTTTTGAACCTTGGGATTGGAAAACTTTGATATTTAATTCTATCCCACTTCTTGCTGCTCTACTGAAAGATGGAATATTTGGGAGAGAAGCTGATGATCCTGCATCATTACACATTTGCCTGTGTCTCAATTAAAGAATAGTGAGTCCAGTGTTCTGGAGGTTCAGTTTCGGCAACCTGCATATTTGTCATGAAATTGCTGCAGAAACCTGGGGGAAATTACTGTGCATCTCCCAAAACAGACAGAGTGGGAAATGTAAGAAACAAGCTATAATGAATTTATAACTGCAATATTATTTTTACTGGTAATGCTAACAATGCATTTAGGTATTTAGAGCACATATATTCCTCAATCTAAATTAAAAAACACTTACATAGAAGGAATGTTATATCTTACCTACTCTGAATGCCTGAGTATTTCTTTTTTCATGCACCAGACATTTTTGGCTAAAGTGTAGCTCAGACTATAAGGGTAGAACAAGACAAGTTATTCTGGCAATACAAGAAACTTGTTCCTTGAAAGAAATTCATCAGGGGAAGTATCTCTGGCACTGAAGACATTAATTGCTCTGACAGTTACCAAGAGCAATTGGAAAAATCCACAGGCAGCATGTTACTTACTCTTACTAATAGCCGCACTGGTGACCATTTTTATTGAGCATTAGACTGAACGAGGAGTCTGGGGATCCCCGACTCCAGGTATTTGCAATTTCAGATAGTCAGGACTGCACTGTGTGGCACAGAAAGGTAAATCCAAGAAACAGAAATGACAGCTTCCCTAGAGTTGCCAGCACACTTGCTCGCAGGTTCTTTACTTTTTATTTCTTTTTTTTATTTCTTAGTTTAGTGCTGTGTTTCCCTGGGGCACATTACTCCTGTCTGAGATGAAACGTGCCGTGCAGCTTGCACAGTTTCAGCTCAGGGCCTTTCCATTGCTATGCAGAGAACAGACACCCTCGTTCTTTTTCCCATCCCTTTCAAAAAATGGGCTTAACAATCTCAATTCAAGACACATATCATCTGAGAAAATGTAGAGAGAAGAAAGAAAAGAGGTGAAGATGATACAGATTAATCTTATGAGCTGTGGATCATCTAAATGCATCTCTGGGCCATTGGTGTTCACTGGTACTAATGATGACTGCAGGAAAAGTCATGCTCTTCCCAATGTCCTGGGTGCTAAACAACTGATAAATTCTTTGTGAGAATTCAATCAAAAAATATGGGCCGAAAGCTTTCCTAAACAAGGTAGCAAATGAGAATGATTTGCAGAGGCCTCACTGCTGTCTTCCCCAAAGGGACCTGGTCACTTTCTCTTCCTCGGAGCATGAGGCTGAAGAAGTTTGCAGTGGTGCACAGCTACAGGTGGGAACACTCACCAGGCAATCAAACCCAGGCTTCCAGTTCTGTACCAAATGTAATCACACTCTGCTACCATGCCAAAGTAATAAATTTTTAGAAACAGCTTATTTCTCTAGCAGTTTTATCTCAGCCTTGTCTAATGTATGTTATATTGCAGCACAAAAAAATGCTTGTTCTGAGGCTTTCCTGAATTTCTCATCCTCTTCCTTCCCTTTTTGTAATATTGTGTAATTCCAGCTTTGGCTAAGTGTCTCACTGTTTGCATGCTGCTTAGAGCTTCAACTTTTTCTTTGGTAGCACTTCTATAAGTATTTAAATAAAAGAAAGTGTTCTATCACCAGAATGTTCTTAATGCACATTTATTTTTCTTGATTTCTTTGAGACAGGACAACTTACACTAGTGTAGAAGAGTGGTAGAGTGTGTCTATTTTAGTTTTATTTTAGACTGGAATGAAGCATGTTCTAGCTGCACAATCAGAACTTTGCCCTGATGGTGAGAGACACCCTGGGCCTTTAAGAGGAGCAGGCGTGGATCCAGCCATGCCTTAACAGGTGTTCTTGGAGCCTTTCATTATAGGAGTGGGAATACTATCAGCTAGTTTTAGGCCATCTAAATAGAGTTAAGGTTGGTGGAAGTGAGGTTGTAGTATGCATGAATAATTTACAACCAAGTTGTACAAAATTATAGAGATGCAGAAGAGAAAGTCTCACGTATTGTGTGGAGTAAGGCTTTAAAAGGAATGCTCACGGGTAAATGAGAAAGTAGCATACACTAATATAGGGCTGGATGAGTCTTCCCAAAGAAGTTATCCTGAAAGATAAGGATCTGTTTGTTGAGTTCACAAATCCTCTCCAAAAGATTGATTGAAAAAAAGCAAGGAGATTTCTTCGTTTAGGTGTACATGATAAATTTTTGGCCTATGTTTTTCTTTTGAATTAATGTCTTGGACTGTATCCATATAGGCCCTTCTAAGGGTGACCCTGAGCCAAAGAGACTGAGATTGTGTAGTCACAACCCTTATCATAGTCTACATATATAAAATGTGGATAATATTACACATTTTATTTGAATTTAAATGTTGTACGGGTAATGGTGTTAGTGAAAAATGATAGTGTAAGCTGGAGCTCCTGATGTAGCAATTTTCTTTCCTTCCAAATCTGCACAGTTTATATGAAGCAAGCAGAGGGCTGGTTCAGCCCCAATTTCACAGATGGAGAGGCAGATACAGGCAAGCCCTTTTAATTTAGACAAGTGGGAATTCCATATATGCCTAAGTGGTTTAAATGTCATGGTTGTGGTAAATCTAGCAATAACTTTAAACAGTCAGGCGCTAGATAGTTTCTTGTTCGGAATGATCTTTACCATGGTGTTATAAGGTTAAGTTTCTTAATCAAGGACACAACAGATTTAAACTAGCAAATTGAAGGTAAAACTTGTCTCTTACAATAATTAGTAGTTTATGTTGTTTACAAACTGCCAGTCTTCTATTTTGAATTCTTCCCAAGAAGCAGAAGAATATTATCCATTGGAAGAGCATTCTGCTACAAGAGTGTATGTTCCATAGCAAAGTATTCAGGGTCAGTTTTCATTCTCCAACTCAGAGCAGCTTCAATCTAGTGCCTGAGTACCCAAGGCAAGTTTTCCTCCTTCACGTTTGTTCTCTGCTGCAGCACAAAAAAATGCTTGTTCTGAGGCTTTCCTGAATTTCTCATCCTCTTCCTTCCCTTTTTGTAATATTGTGTAATTCCAGCTTTGGCTAAGTGTCTCACTGTTTGCATGCTGCTTAGAGCTTCAACTTTTTCTTTGGTAGCACTTCCATAAGTATTTAAATAAAAGAAAATGTTCTATCACCAGAATGTTCTTAATGCACATTTATTTTTCTTGATTTCTTTGAGACAGGACAACTTACACTAGTGTAGAAGAGTGGTAGAGTGTGTCTATTTTAGTTTTATTTTAGACTGGAATGAAGCATGTTCTAGCTGCACAATCAGAACTTTGCCCTGATGGTGAGAGACACCCTGGGCCTTTAAGAGGAGCAGGCGTGGATCCAGCCATGCCTTAACAGGTGTTCTTGGAGCCTTTCATTATAGGAGTGGGAATACTATCAGCTAGTTTTAGGCCATTCTTAGGTAGTTAGCAGCTTCTGGAAACTCTCCTTTTCTTTTTCTTTTAGTATAGTTATAATGTAATATATATATATATCATAACATAATAAATCAAGCCTTCTGATCATGGAGCCCATCTCGTCTCTTCCTTCACCCCGAAAACCTTGTGTCCAACCAACGACATTGTGCCAGTGTCAAACCATGACACCAAGTTGTACAAAATTATAGAGATGCAGAAGAGTAAGTCTCACGTATTGTGTGGAGTAAGGTTTTAAAAGGAATGCTCATGGGTAAATGAGAAAGTAGCATACACTAATATAGGGCTGGATCAGTCTTCCCAAAGAAGTTATCCTGAAAGGTAAGGATCTGTTTGTTGAGTTCACAAATCCTCTCCAAAAGATTGATTGAAAAAAAGCAAGGAGATTTCTTCGTTTAGGTGTACATGATAAATTTTTGGCCTATGTTTTTCTTTTGAATTAATGTCTTGGACTGTATCCATATAGGCCCTTCTAAGGGTGACCCTGAGCCAAAGAGACTGAGATTGTGTAGTCACAACCCTTATCATAGTCTACATATATAAAATGTGGATAATATTACACATTTTATTTGAATTTAAATGTTGTACGGGTAATGGTGTTAGTGAAAAATGATAGTGTAAGCTGGAGCTCCTGATGTAGCAATTTTCTTTCCTTCCAAATCTGCACAGTTTATATGAAGCAAGTAGAGGGCTGGTTCAGCCCCAATTTCACAGATGGAGAGGCAGATACAGGCAAGCCCTTTTAATTTAGACAAGTGGGAATTCCATATATGCCTAAGTGGTTTAAATGTCATGGTTGTGGTAAATCTAGCAATAACTTTAAACAGTCAGGCGCTAGATAGTTTCTTGTTCGGAATGATCTTTACCATGGTGTTATAAGGTTAAGTTTCTTAATCAAGGACACAACAGATTTAAACTAGCAAATTGAAAGTAAAACTTGTCTCTTACAATAATTAGTAGTTTATGTTGTTTACAAACTGCCAGTCTTCTATTTTGAATTCTTCCCAAAAAGCAGAAGAATATTATCCATTGGAAGAGCATTCTGCTACAAGAGTGTATGTTCCATAGCAAAGTATTCAGGGTCAGTTTTCATTCTCCAACTCAGAGCAGCTTCAATCTAGTGCCTGAGTACCCAAGGCAAGTTTTCCTCCTTCACGTTTGTTCTCTGCTTACCCTAGAGGATAGGACTGAATTAGTGACAGAATTACACTGTTTCCTTGTGCCCTCTGGGGACTGAACTATCAACAACTCACTGCTTTGAGAGATCTTTACAGCTTCGAGTCAGGGATGACATTTTCTAAGACAGACTGGAGTCTTCAGCAGGGATGTGAAATTGCCTTTGAATTGTGAGCTAAATTTTTTCATATTGATCTTTTGTGACACTTATCATTAGCATGTGACTCTGAATGTGAGAGAGGTTTTCATGCAACTTTCAAGCAAATATGATATATCCTGTAGCAAACCTCCTATGAAGGTTAATAATTTCCTGTCTCTACTAAGCGAAAATCTTGGGCTTTCCAAGCAAACTTGATGGGCTTGAGCAGGAGGAGGGAAATTCACCATGTGGGTACCTGATGTGGAAAAAATACAGATCTGCTTTTATTGCTTGGCACGGCATACAGTTTTAGTCATATGCAAAGGTCCTTGGACTGGCAATGCTCTTCAAGTGTGTACTCTGGCTACATTAAAGCTTGGAATTTCCTGAGTAGGGGCTGCCTCCCCACAACCCCAACAAACCAAACCACACAACTCTTTTTGTAAGTTTTCTCTACATGAGGTTGCCATTCAATGTGTGTAAATAAGTAAATAGAGCTTCAACTGACAGTTTCTTATCTGTCAAAACTCCTTTTCAGCCTAATCCTCAAAAAATGTTCTTTTCTTTGGATCTTAATGTTACTATAAAGTCTTTTCTTGCATATTTAGGCAGTCAGTGAATCATTAAACAAAGCTACTCTTCTGCTGGAATTTACTGGTGTTGAAAATTAATGCTTTATTCCCTTAATTGGTCTGCCCAAGTTACTCTCTTCAAGAATTTCAATGCAATAGCTTGAACACAATTGAGAAATTAATTCCCTGAAGTATTTGGTGGAGTAATCAAAAGTGGAATCTATGCATTTATATCGACATGTTACATGGTAATACTGTATCTTGGTGATCAGAAGTATTGGAAAGAATTTAATAAGCTCATACTAGACACTCAACCATAAAAGCAGTTTTGTAAAGATTTTGTTAAAATCAGTAGAAGAAGGAGTGATGGATTAATTATTTATTTAAGCATTGAAGACATGCTTCCAATTTTCTTTGTCTAGAATCCCATGTTGATGACTTTATATTTGGATATGGAAAAGAATACAGCCATTGGAAACACTGAGTTTCACATTTGCAGATGTTTTTATGAAAGAAAATGTAGCCTCTAGCAACACCAGTTTTAAAAGCCATAATATTCACCTTTTAACTATATCTGCCCTTTTCTGTCTGAAGCTGTCATTAATGATTATCAAAAGGTAGAGGAGACCAAGAGTAAATTCTACTTATAATAAAATGTTCTGTCCTCATAGGAAATAAGTTCTTTTTAGAACTGGTGCTGTGGAATCTGAGAAGGGCTTCATAAAGATACTTCTATACTGTAATAGCTAGTTTTCACATTTGATTTCAGAGGGTAAGATAAGAAATCCAAGTTGTATATGATTTTCAGAGTTTGCTAGGACACAAAAAAATGTGAGCAGAATTTATATTATCAGCAACTTGTAAATTAATGGTAAGACAAAGCTGAGCAAGAAAGATCTCATATTTCCAAATGTGGAATAACATTAATATAATTTTATACTATATTAACTATATTTTACTTTTATTAACATAAAGTTGATTATTCTGTAAGTATTATATATATTATAGGCTTTGGTTTATTGTAGCAGTCATATAAAATTTGATAGTAAGGCAGATATTCTAGTCAAAGGAATACAAGATGCATAGTGTTAAACCAAAAAGGTGTGAAACCTTCTTGCTGGAGATTTTCTGTTTCTGCTTGGTGGATAATTCTTTTCCACAGAAGCTGGTCATTCAAACTGACATAGTAATTTTCTGACTGGCTAACTGGGAATACCTCATTTCTGAGGATAGCATGACATTTTGATACTCATTAGTTTAAAATGTCATCTGGAAAGAAATTGCCTAATGTTTGGCACTTAAAATATTTGAGGGTTATTGCAAGTGAATACTTCTTGATTTATTTTCATATAGTTTTTACTCTAGTTTAATTAATATGAAATTATGGCATTATAAGGAGCTTCTCTACAAGTATATGTAACAAGTAATAAATGAGGATCACCTTAGTTTTTCCATGGTTTTCTTAAAAAAAGGTTTGGATCAGGATAAAACAGAACACCTCACTTATGAATTGTTCTCATCATCCTTGGGACTTCTCAGAAGTACATTCTTGGGACTTCTCTTTCAGTACCTATTAGAGTAGGACTAAAGAGTATCTATACCTCCTCCAGTTTCAGAGATCAGAACGTGGACCAGTGCATGCGTGCTTCCTTGTTTGTAGAATTCAAATACACAATTAGTTCAACTTCTGTATGATCTAAATTACTCTTTTTTCTTATTATGTTTTATAGGCCATGTTCACCAGTGAAAGAAAAATGTGCTCACAGTGTTTTGACTTGGATTAGGATGAGGGATGTGATGAGGACAATAGGTGTCTGATGAAGTGTGAATAGGAAATAAGACTTTACCAACTAAATCACAGGGGTATCCCCTGAAGTATTGTCACATGCAGCTGGATTGAGACTTTCTGGGAAGAATGTTCAAAATCCAAATCTTTCAAAATTTGTGTGGTTCCTTTAATAAAAGTCATACCAGCTGTGTGCATGTGTGTGCAGGCAAAGCTCACAGGGTTCTTTAGGTTGGTTATTCCCTCCTGATAGCACTGGGGGTCATGAAAACATACAAGCAGGCTTATTTCTGCAAAATGTCTTGAATGCATGTTATCAATGCTTAAGAGCAGAGAAATAGGCTAGCTGGCTGATTCTCTCATTAGTTTAGATTCTGGGTTTGTTAATCAACTTGATATTCATGATGTGTTGGCCTAGCTCCATCTATGAAAATAACAAGGCTCTGAATGAAGCAAAACCTTTGAAAAGATTTTCATGATCTTGCATTAGTTTTTAAGCCATGCTTTATGGGGTTTTTTTACTTACAATATGGAGTTTGTTGTATTATCACAGCAGTTCAGTATAATCCCAAGGCCGAAACACAACTTGTTTTTTCTTAAATCTTACAGCTGACATTGTTTGGTTTATTAGCACAACATCCTTATAATAAATCTATAATAAAATCAGAAAACTCACATAATCTTGCAAATAAAGTTTAAAGTTTTAGGACTAATCTATTAGGCTCAGAGTTATAAAATAGAATTCAGTGACATGAGTTGGTATCCTGGTTCTGGTTGGGGAGGCTGCTTTTACATTTTTGGAGGACCTTCAGAGGACCTTCAGGTTATTTCAAATTATAAAGATATGAAACATCTAGTATGAGGAAATGCAGTTCTTAGAAATTATCAATAATCTGCTCATATCAGGCTTTTTACAAACAGTCTTTTTCTTTATCAAATTTTCAGGGGAAAAGGTAAACATTTAAATTAAAAACACTATTATACCACAGAATCACAGTCCCTTCTGAGCTGGAACAGACTCAAGGATCAACTCTTAAGTGAATGGCCTGTACATGGATCAAATCTGCAACCTTGGTGTTATTAGCACCGTACTCTGACCACCTGAGCTCATCTCAGAGTCATAGGGAATATTTGTATGAATATAAGGGAACTTAAATGATTGGTCAGCAGTAATAAAATTCCTGAACTAATGCTGTCCACAAACCTAATTGGTTCCTATTCACTTGGTTTGGAGGTGATTGGGTTAGAGACCATTTAATCCAACCTGACATCCAGAAGTCCATGGTTCCTGATGGGATGCGCCCAAAAGTGTTGAAGGAACTGATGGACATCATTGCTAGATCATTCTCAATCATTTTGGAAAGGTCACAGTAGTCAGGAGGGGTAGCTGAGGACTGGAAGAAAGCAAATGTTACCTCAGCCTTCAAAATGGCAAGGAGGACCTAGGGAATTACAGGGCTCACAATCTTTTGCTTCCAAGATACTAAATTTAAGATGTTCTGTGATACCTCACAATCCTTTGTTTCCGGGATACTAAATTTAAGATGTTCTGTGATACTACATAGTCAAATACCACAACAATATATTCATAATGTCTTGAAGAATCTTAGTTTTACTTCAATTTACAAATACATTTTTTTAATGTAAGCAAATCTACTGAAAATGATAGCTGTGAACAATGATATATTCATAATGTCTTGAAGAGTCTTAGTTTTACTTCAATTTACATTTTTTTAATGTAAGCAAGTCTACTGAAAATGATAGCTGTGAACAATGTAGATTTTAGGGCTCATTCTAATTTTAAGACTTAAGGCAGCATTTCTTTAACACTTCAGCAAAATGTATGTTCTGAATTGCTTGTACTATGAATTTGTTTATTAGTAGGTTTATTATACCTGTATATTGCTTCCTACTTATAAAAAATCTCTTGTGATAAGCTGAGATAATATTATTTCAAGAGCTTATAAAAAAGCTCTTGAGATAATATTAAAACATTTTCAGGTTGCTGCAAAGAAAGGAGAAATATTGGAAAGATCAATATTGTCAACAGTGATGGACTAGTCTGATGAAGTGATTCGTTATTTCAGTTCCAGTACTTATGAACTTTGCTGAGAGGGTGACATGCTGAATGCTCCCTAACACATTGAGATGCTGATCTGCCTTCTAAACTGGTGAAAGCTCTGTTTCCATCAAGTATGCAAAAATCACATCTCTCTGTAGAAGTAAAGATGCCACAGAATGGATGAATTTAGGGAAGTAACGCCTTTAATTTGGTAAAAGAGTTAAAGTTTGCTTACAAATCAGCAGAGTCTTGTAATGAAATAGCACAGTTTTCATAATGAAGTGATTCTGAATTTAAACTTTATCTTCTTGGGATTTGTAAACTCTTAGAGGGCAAAGTGTAAAGATCGAATTTTCAAAGGAGAATTACATGCTCAATTTCTGTTAACTAATCCTTTAGGCAATATTGAAAATCTCTGCTTTACATCATGAAAGCCACTGAGGAATCAGCTTGTTAACATAATGGGTTCTGAACTGAAGGGGAAAGATATTGGAAAAGAGGGGTAAAAGTGGGTGATTCTACATACAAAATGCAGTGTTAATTAGGGATTTTATTTTCCTGTTTCTCTCCTTTGTAATTATTTTTCTTGAGGTTTGATTTTTCATATCATGGCAGACAGCAGTGGGGAGGAAAGGATGTCCTCCTTCCTTTGTTCTTCCAGTGGGTAGCTGACACTATCCGGTGTTGTCCCCCTGTCTGGGGAACTGGGGAGCAGAGCTTTCTTCATTTTCTGCCTGCTTCTGCGCACCTCTGTGGAGGAGGGGCACAGAGCTAATGTGCCCTTGCAATGTCGATATGAAGAGCTAAGGGTAAGGATCCTGACCATTGTTACTAATAAATGAAGTTTATGTTGTTAAATTTGCCCCCCAAAAAAGCAGAATTCTTCCACTTCTAACTTAGAGGCAGAGGTCTTCATCTGAAAGTCAAAGCAAAAATGTAGGCACATAGCAAAATGTGTGCCCTCAGAAAACCAGGCATGAACTTTGGGAGAGATGAAGCAACTTAATTCTGTCTAGGTGTCTTTGAGATTTCTGAGTTCTAAAAAATGCCCTGTCATGTAAGGAGCATGGTTCTTGAAAGTACCTTGGTGCTCCCCTGGAACCCATATAGTAAATGGGCATAAGTCTTTACTAACATGCTGGGAAAATATATGTGAAGGGGTAGGAGAACAGATGCTTTCATCTCAGCATATTGAAAAGTATGCCTTATATAGAAACTTCTTCCAGTCTTCAGTGGAAATCTCGTGTCTAGTTTAATGGAAATATTCTAAAAGAAATATTTAAATATATTCAGATATCCATGTTTGAGTTATTTGGGCCCTAGATTGACCTGAGAACACAAGATCTCTTTAGGAAATAGGTTAAGAGAAAAAGAGAAAAGAAAGAAAAAATAAGAATAGAACAATAAAATCAAACATATTTAGTTTTTCTTTTCTGGAAAACTCTTTGAATTTATTTACTGAAGCTGAACCACAGGAAAGAGAATGGAGAAAGAAAGTCTAAAAGATGAAAAAGGAATTGTTATGTATTAATAGAAGTGCCAGTGCAAGAAATACTGACATTCAGAGTTGATTGGTATTGAAACGAAGGCAAAAATGTATGAAGAAAAATGTGCAGAATGAACAGAAGATAAGTATAGAAATGATGTGAGATGAGAATATTTAACATTATTGCTCTAATCTTATCTAGAAACCTTTTCACAGACAAATACAATCGCACAAGCAGAAATGAATCAAATGAAAATGACATCCAGGTCAACGAGGCAGCACAGCCCTCAGCAGTTTAACCACGTGATGGTCCCAAGACCCGCTCTGATGCTGCCAGCACAGCCTCCCACAGAGCCTGCCAAGCAGCCAGATGCTGCTGGAAGATGAGGACCTTTCATAGTTGGCATTTAACTCTTGAGAGAGAAGTAATGATGTTCAGATTTATTTTTTAATGACTCAATTACATCTTGCTTTAATAGATGAATTTAAATTCTCATATGCTCCTACAAGTGTTTTAGCAGACATGCGGTGTAGTACATCCTATTCTAATAAGAACCTTCTTTTCTCTAATAGAATGTTAACACCAACATAAGTCCATCCCAGATTCATCATACACTACTTTAATTATGATGCATTTACTTTGTAAGGAAAACCAGCAAAGGCTTGATTTTTTTCTTATTAAAAAATCATTAATGATAGATGTAACATCTAGTGGAAACCTGACATTACTCATCTCATACCATTAACTTCCCAAGCATAGTTTTTCTACTGTCAATGTTCACCTTTTGACTTTTTTAAAAATGAGATTCTCTTTGTAGTAAGCATAAGAAACTGTTATTACACAATCTATGTGATATTTTGTTTCAGAGCACTAATAAGATATCTTTACACCAGGGACTTTCCAAGACATAGAAACACCCACACATTATTGGATCAGATTTATTGAAAATACCCATTAAAGACTTCAAGATTTTCTCTGGGGTTTGTAGAGAAGCCATTTGGACTCAAGACTCACTGTGAGGACTCCAGCTAGCACATGCTTCACATTTCCACAGAGGTTTGGTGTTTTAGGTAGTTGTAAATCTATGTATTGTTACACTCCAAATTTTTAGGAACTGATTACAAGAAGATTTATTCCTATTAAAAATAAAAAGAAAGAAAAAAGAAAAAGAAGAAGCAATGCCAGGAAGATACCATAACTATTGCATGCAGAGAAACACCACACTTAGAGGTTTTGGTAGTTGACCTTACCTTGCTACAAAAGGGAAATACAACTATCCTTGAAAATGAATGGCTATTTCAGTCTGGTATGAACCGGAACAAGGATAGTCTATATAATACATGGTTGTCATCCAACATCAGCCAAGGAAACCTGATACTCAAAAGTCACTCTCTTGACATCTATGGCAACCTGCTTTAGAATATTGATTCCTGTAAAATAAGAAGTAGAGCAACTAAGCACGATAAATCAGGCAATATTCTGTTTCTAGGTTACTTGATAAATGCTATTGCAGGACAGTTTAAGGCTGGAGCAAGGAACACACAGGGAATAAGGGGGAAATTCATTGTTTTTTCTCTAGTTCTCTGACTCTAATCATAGAAGTACTTGTGTTAGTTTATCTCTTCTGACTCTGACCTGTGTAAATCCACAAAGACTACAAAGAATAGGATCAAGTACACACTTTCATTATGCTGTTTCATTAGAAGAGGTGAAAAACCTCTTTTTTTTGTGTGAGTGTGGGGTTTTTTTGGTAAATAGGAGTACGCTTCTGTCAAAAACATTAACTGAATGAATGAAAGATTTCCTTCCTGATGATCCTCTTAATATTTAGTACTTCACTCTCTTCACATTCTTTTTACATCGGTTGCATGTCTAACTGACAACTTCAGTATTTTTTTGCCATCCACAGAGGAATTTTATGAGAGATACTAATAGGCAGATATTTTTAAAATGTTTCTATTGCTTTAGAGTTGTATATATGCAAAAGATGACAGAGGTAATGTTTAGATTTTTCATGTTTCCTCTGGTCCTTATGGGAACAGGAGATGCAATTAAGAAACTGAAAAGAAATGAAAACTTGCACTAATTTTGTAAATTTCAACTTTTCCCTTGCGGAATATCCAAACAGGGATTGCTACCTTCCTTCACTGTATATGACCTAAATATTTTTCTGAAATTGCAGTGATGTGAAAACCTAAATTAATCAAAATATTAAGAAGAAAGTATGCCTCAGGATAAATATAGGGTGAATTTTGTACTGGATATCTACTGTGTAAGTTTCAGAAGTTTAGAGTTTAAAAAAAAAAGATTTTAAATAAACAGAAGACTTTTTGCCCAGCTACCTGGTGCCACACTCAGACAAAAAGTGTAAAGCCCTTTGCTGTGTTAATGCTTATTCTGAGGGGTACATTAGAGAAGAATTTCTGAGGTGTACACTAGAGAAACTTCTTGGGAATCTTACCAATAATAATAAAAAAATAGCTTAAGATTTCAAAGTCCTGTTATGCAATATTAATTTATCACTCCCCTGGATGGTGACCTTGCAATGTTTGGGTAATGTTTCTCCAAGCTCACTCTCATCCCAAAGCAAGCAAGGGAAGGCATTGGCAGTGGTGATAGCCATAACAGAAGCCCAAAAACCTGCACACCTTAAAACCAAGCAATTTTTGCCATGTCACAGAGTCACCATCTGTAAATACAGGTAGGATTTTTGGTTTTCATTTTCAACATATGGGCATGTCAGATACAGATAAGTCTATGCATAGTGAACTCCAGGTTTCTGTCATCATAAAAAATATTTTAGTGGCTTTGTTGGCTAGGAATTTTGTTTGGTTCATTGATTTTGTTTTTGGGTTTTTTGTTTTGTTGGGTTTTTTGTTTTTTGGGATTTTTTTTTGTGGAGCAGTTGCATTACTTTGATTTATAAATATATGTGTGAGAAGCATTCATTTTTCAAATGAGGGGGAATTTTTCCATTCTAATCTGAAAGCTACATTTGGTCTTTATCACAACAACAGTGTCTATTGCATCTTTACTGTAGTCTTATCACTACCCAAAAGTGACAGCTTATGACAATATCAAAGGTAAATCCAAATGGAATTGTGACAAAATTTGACTGGCAGAACATGGTTAAAAAAAAATAAAATTGAAAATGATAAATGATTGAAACACTAATCACCCATGTACACTAAAAAGGTGTAACATTCACTATAGCTGAAGTTCCAACACAAATGACTGAATTTAACCAGTTCAGCACATGTGCATCATTCCAAAGAATCATGGAGCACTAAAGCTTGGATATCTTTTGGGTAGATTCTTTTTGTAATATAGTTGCTTTGTACTGAAAGACTTCACTTTTTTTGACAAGTTAAAATCGTAAGGTGGCATGGTGTCACTGTGGCAACAGGGTTTTGGTACAGCTCGGCCCAAAGGGAAGAAGAGGAAGAATGGCCACTGTGCATTTAAACCCTGGAGATTTTTTATTGCCATGATAGGGTTTAGACTTTGGAGACTCAAAAAGTGCAAAGATCTGTGTTCATTTTCAGCTTTAGCACTGTTGTGGTCATAGGATGCTTTACATAAACCCCCCTAAATTTCCTTTTTACTTCCCACTTTCTTATTTGCAAGTAGCTTGAATTCAGAACGTGATCCTGTAACCCAGATTCTGGACATTCTTGTATTTATATCCCACATTAAGGAAGTTCTGTGTACATATTAAAATGTAATCTAGGGCTGAAAATAATGAAATATTTATTTTCAACATGCCCAAAGAGTTGCAGGAAGTGATTAGGAATAAAAAAACTAACCCTAGGAGACATGGTGATTTGCTTCTCAACTTATATAAAGTAAATTTTTCAAAATGCTGCTTTGAGGTGTATTATACAGCGTATTATTTTTATTGTTCTTATTTCAAATTGAATGTAATGGACATGATAGACATGAACTCCCACCAGAGTTTAATTCTGTGCTTTACCATATTATTGTCTTGTTTTGTTAAAAGTTAAACCTTTGAATTGCCACTACCTTTAAATTGCAAAACTTCATGAAATTGCCATGTAATGAAGATTCTATTTTGCTTAAGGCATCAGGTGTTTTCCTTTGAGGTTATGGAGTGGTGGAATTTTCTTCCCTATCCTTTACAAATAAAATTTCATCTGCTGATTGTTTGACCACAGAGTCAGCTTGACATTCATAGGAATGTGGGATACTTGCTTCTAATTACTAGTCTATTATTTCATTTATTATAAAGTGATGTATATGCAATTGAAGAGAAACATGATGAGAAATTTCCCAATGTAGAGAAACAAAACAAAAAATCCACTAGTTTTTTTGGGTTTTTTTCTAAACTGTGGGATGGTTCTTTCGTGTTTGTACCACTAACACATGTAGTATATTATAATGGCTAGGTGGGAAGAATATATTAATCCCCTACTTAATAAAAAAAGTCTTATGTTTTTTCTTTTTATAGCATGCTGCCCTTCTTTTATCCCTGTTCTGTTGCTACAGAGTCTATGTAAGATTTCACAGAACACTTTTTTTTTTCACTATGAGGAGTGGTCAAATGCTTTTTCCCCAACAAAATCAAAACCTTAAGAAATTACCCTGGTATTGTGTTCAGTCTGGCACCTCCTGCAAATTCACAGGACAAAGAATTTTCAGCATAAAGAAAACATTTCACTCTGAAGTCTTTCCCCCTGATTCTTTGTGAGAGCTGAGGAGGCAGCTGGAGAAACAGGAAGGCCATTCTGGATGTGATCCTGATGGAGCTGCTTCTGTCATTGCCTGTCCATGGATGGTTCACAGTGTCCCAGGCAGAACGGAAATTTCAGACAAAGTTTGTCAGGGAGACCCTCCTGTTGAGTCACGAGGTTCAGAAAGACCTCCCTTGATTTCTAAACTCCTTCTCACTGAGGAGTCTAGGTGTGGCTGGATCCAGTTCTGTTCCCAGATTTGGTCAACAATTTGTCTAGAGGGTTATATAGGTGCAACTGAGCTTTTATACAACATTGTCCTGCAGGGTTAAGGATGACAACCTAAATATATTTCTTTTTAAGCAATACATTATTTGTTTAAATTGATGATAATAATGATAACGATTAGACTAAAAGACTTTAATCAGAATTATTTTCTACACAGCACAGGTCATTAAAACTACTAGTAATGTGCATTTATTGAAGCAATATTAAAGCAATGATGTTAAATCTAGCAAAATAATTAAGTAGAGATTGATGTTACTCATCCATACCAATGACTGTTGGCAAATCTCTTTTTCTGTGCCTGAAGGATTAAACTTGAAAAGCATCCCAGCTCAAGGGAGGAAGCTCCACACACACTTCAAGAAGCAGTGTGTTAGAAGAACCTGTCTTTAAAAAGTGGGACTGGCCTTTCACAGTCTAAAGTGATTGTCAGTCATGTTTCTAGGTGAGCCATGCAGCCTTTAGCTCATCAACTTTAGATAAGTTATCAGTACCATCACTTGTTAGTTCTTTCATCAGGAATTTTGTCTGCCACAAGCTCACTTGTGCCATACTCTGTCAGAAATTGTTCTTTACATGCTCAGAATGTTTAACTTTTGGGTTGATGAGTTAGGCTGGTCTTGGCATTCGTAACTCCAAAAGCAGCATAACCTTCCTTCTCCATCCACCACTGATAACTTTTGCAAGGAAGTTAAGGTTCAAAGTGTTTTACCTCTTAAGCTGAGGTTCTGCTTCACCAGGGAGGCATTTGTACTAAGAGAGGCAGTGACTAACTGGCATGTTAAATTAAATCAGGGCTATTAGAAACATTTTTTCAGTCTTTTGATCATTTGCTTTACAAATAGGTACTATGAAGGCACCATAAGAGGTGGACTGAGCTCTAAAGAGCCAAAAGCTTCAGAATACAGGAACTTAGAGTCAAAGTGCAGAGCAAATAGATCTCAGCAACTCCTGTATAGCTCAGCAGGTTTGACTGCATATGCACCTATTATTGGAAAGTGAGAAAATGCAGATGTCTGAGACCAAGTAAAAGAATAATTTGTAAAAGTTAGTAAACTTAAAAAAAAAAAAGGCAGCTGGATAGTTAGAAAAATCTTTTGTTTGTCATATGGATACTTAGTGTAACATTAAAAATTATAAACTCAAACCATCTCAATGTAACAACTAAACAATTTTAGACCTGGCCGACCTGTTCAACTCAAATTCAATTTCACCTTTGAGGTTGTAACAGATGTCTGTATAGACTGGAAGCTAAAATTCCTTTTCTGATAATATTTAAAGCATTCAGAGTTCATTCTACAGAACCCATATTCCATTTGCTGTCTTAAAAGATCTTCTCTGCACTAGAATCTAGTTTTACCTTACACCTGTTAATTTTATGCAGAATACATAAGAACTGCACTGTAATAAATCTGATTTTTTTTCCTTTTCTTCTTTTTTTAAGATTTCCCTTTCCTTCTCTCTTCCCTCTTCCCTATTCCCTCTTCCCTCTTCCCTTTCCCTTTTCCTTTCCCTTTTCTCATTAATAAGAAATTCAAAATATCTTCAAGCAAATATTGTTATAATGCTTGACTTGTACAGTGCCAGCTTTTGTACTAAATTATTCAGATAAAAATAAACTTAGACAGTTTGAAAACAAACTAATGCGATGAATTAGACTGAATAAAGAATTAAGGAAAAAAACAGTGCAAATATTTGTTGGTACATTTAATGTGAGGATTAAGTGAAAAGTAAGAGATAATTTTATTTTTTAAAAAGACAAATTAAAGTAAATATTCTTCCTCATGTTTGTTTCACTGGTAGATCTATTGAAGCTGTTATTGCAGGGATTTTGTTAAAGATTTATTTCATATTCTTGATGTCTATGTTGTCATTTAACGCATGGTCCAAATTACACAAGGAGGCTTTTATGTGAAGACTGATTTTAATTGGGCTATTTTATTAATTAACTGCACCCTAAGAAAATACAAATGAGGTGTCACAGAGAAGGGAAATTCCTGTGTTACCTCATTGCCACTTAGATCTCTCTCCCATTGTGCACATTTAGGTGTGCAGTGCTGTTTTAGATGACCTTATTTTTAACAATGGTTTAGTTCACCTACTCCCCAGAAGCTGCCTGGGCACCAGGTGGGTCTCTAAGTCACAAGTGTGTGTTTTTCACCCATGTAAAGGGCACCAATAAATGAAATATTTAGGCTCTGGACCCTGTGTTCCCCTTGCCACACTTGCTGCCCGTCCAGTCAAGTATTGTGGGAATAAAACACTTCCCCCAAGGGGTCTCTGCAGCTGACAACTTTTCATGACCACAGATGTTCTCATGCAGCTATGCTGTGGTTAGATACATACATGGTGGCTGCCACAGTTCCCCAGGGACTGCAAACATTCCCCATCACAGCCAGGCTTTAGGTGCCAAGTCTGCTTCTGTGTCCCTGGAGTCAATAGCCAGGTAGAGAACTTTACTGAGGGGATTCAGCTGTTAATAGAGGTGTATACCTGCAGAAAATGAAAGTGCCTTCTTGTGGATATTTGTGTTTGATTAGCAGGATGGGACCTGACAGTTCCTGTGTAAATCTGTGAGAGATTATCCATTTTTCTAGTCTTCAGACAGAAAGAGTTTCAATTCAGTCAGCTGAGCAAGAATTTATGAAGAACAGTAGCTCATGAAGACAAGCTAGGTTTTTTCAATTAGATAGGCTGAGGAAACTGCCAGAGTATCCCCAGTTATGAATAAAAGGATCCTTTTTAATAAAGTATCCAGGACAAAGTGATATGGTTCCAATCATACTACTCAGTTCAGACTGGGCAAGTCAAAATATGACGTTGGATTTTCTTTGGCTTGGTTTTTTGTTTTTTGGTTTTGGTTTTTTTTTTAGTTTGTGGTGTTTAGCTTGGATTTTTTGTTTGTTTGTTTTGAGTTTGGTTGGTTTTTTTAGGGTGGGGGGTTGGGGTTGCTAGAGATATTCTTTATTTCTTGTTTTGTTCCTGTAAAATATTCCAGAATACTGAAAGGTAAATGATTTATACCTTGTTGTCACATCATGTAGGTGCTTCTAAAGCAGAAATATGGATACCACATAGTCTTTCATTTAACTGCTGCTGTGATTTGTGAGCACACATGGTAGTACATCACAGTGGTTGTGAATTGAGATTCTGCTGTGCTGTACAAACACAGGACAAATGCATCTAGCTCCAGAGGCTTCCTAAACTTCCAGGCTTTGCAGATAGGGTGCCTTCTGTAGAACCAAAATTCTCACAGTAATTACTATTCTTTTATACTTCCAGTACTCTGTGCAAAATATGCTTCATTGTCTAAGAAAAGTAAGAAATGTGTATAATTCATAAAAAACTCAATCATATGAATAAATTTCAAAGTGCACCCAGTGTTTCATTATGCCTTATGTTTTTGATTTTAAAGAACCCCACCATATTTAAAGTACTGTACTATTCTCCTTTATCTGAATTCAAAGATGCACAGAAGAGAATTATGTGCAAGAATTAGCTTTTATTTTGTTTGTGACAGGTTCATTGTTTGCTTTTGCCAGGCTCCAAGCCACCCACTGAACAACATGAATATTCAGGAGTTGTCAGCAGCTGCAGCCAGCTTGATTTTTCTCAAGAATTTTGGTATATACCATGAAAATGAATTCATTTTTGTATGCAGTGGTTGTGCATGAGCTCTTCCCTGATATGATTATTTTGGAACTTTTAGAAAACATCTGGGAAGTATTCATGGCTACCCTAAAACTTCATCAGCTCAAAAACCCTTGAAAAAAGCCCATAAGTTACATATCTTTCTGTTCAGACATGAATATCTGCTACTTTATAGACAGATTTAGGAATGTATACACTTGAATAATTATATTCTTACAGTCAGGCACAGTGAGCCTGCAGGATGCATGAATTAAGTTTCTTGGGTATGATTTCAGAATGGGGTTTCAGTCTTCAGTGACTAAGTACATGGTTTTGGAAGGAACAGTTTGTGATTGTCCAGAAAAAGTGGTTACAATATAAGCATAGATTTCTGGATCAATGTGTGAAAGTTTTTTAAATGCATATGTGAGTGCCATTTATTGTCTTCATGCAGATTTGGTGACGTAAGGGACACATATGCATGATGGTTGTGTTACAGTCAAGATGACAATGGTGACTGCAGTGAATAGTGAGGTCTATGGGTTTTGTGCTGACAGAAAGCCATAACAGCATCATGGACTTTTGAGGATGGCTGCGAAAAAATCTCCAGTTAGGTGTGGTTTGATTCTTGAGCAGACACTTCTTGGTGTACTAGAGAATGCTGTAGTCCTCTGAGATATCCCAGGCATTCTGCTACAAGAAGAAAACCAATTGCTTTTCAAACTTAAAAAGCAGTCAAATATATTCAATCAGACTCCAAAATAGTATCAATATTTTCTGTAACAGCTGCTTGGGTTTTCACAGGCAGTGATTGAAATTTTGTTTTAAGAAGCTTTTTAGGAAGGCTGTTTAATACATAGATGGATAAGAACCTGCCTTGACTGTAGAATATGGTCAATATGAATATACCCTTGTTTGTCCATGTGTCCTCTTCTGAAAAGCATCACTATCTTTAAATTGTCAAAGTAGATTGTTACTCTTCAAAATAAAATAGTTAAGTTGAAGTGGAGAAGGTTTTATGCCATTAATATTTCAGTATACATTCTGTTATTTATAATATAATTCTGGATTTGGTCAACTCCTAACTTCCTGAAGCACAAGTATTTGGGACCTTAAATTTTCTGTTCTTGGTAAGAATTTATTTTAATGGCTTTTTACAACTGGAGTAACCTTTTCAAGAGTTTGAAATTACAGAGTAATGTCTATTTTTAAGAATCCTCTAATCTCATTTTCACAGTAAAAAAGAATTTGTGCAAGCAGAGACATTGCCAGTAACAAGTAAGGCTTTTTCAAAGTCAGGATACAACATAAAGCCAATTGTAAAGGGCACCATTTCCTCCTGTTTGACTGCCATTATTAATTTAGATCTCATAAATCTTTAAAGTTTGTCTTCTTGCCTCCCTTACAAGATCTATCTCCCCACATATCCTTACATGGGATCTTTGTATTTAGTTTGTTTTCAATTTAATGTGGTAATAGGAAACCACAGCAAAGCAAAAGGTAAAAAGGTAAAGACCTAGTCATATATTCATGAAAGGTCATATGTGTTTGAAAAAGCAATCAATAGATCAAGCACGTTTATTTGTGTGCTCCTTTCCTGAGGAGTATTCCATGAAGTCTTGATTTATGTCCTGGGGTGACATTATGATGCAGAATTGTATCCCCATTTGTCTGTTCAGCAGAGAAATAAGTTTTGTGCCTTTAAAACTAGATCTGAGAGGAAGTAGGGGAGAAGGAAAAGCTGTGGAATTTTTTCATGGCTCTACTCAAAACCATAGAGAAAAGAGCTTTGGCTCTCTCTGGGTGTGTGTTGTCTGCAGCACAGACAGCGAGAGAGAGACAGGGAGCTTTTTCTGTGCTTTTTCCTTGGTTTTCCTTATTAGCTACAGCAAGGAAAGTTTTCTCAAGACTGTGTCTTTTTTTTTTCTGGAGCTGTTTGAACCTGCTCCGAACTGAAAACCCAGAAGAGCACAAGAAGTTCATACCTGTGGCCCACCAGGGGCTGATAAGGGACTGAGCAAGTCGAGCTACACCCCTTGAAATGGACTTCCTGAGTTTGTCATCTCTTCAGAACAACAAGAGGTTCCATTGTTTAATATTATTCATTTTTTTCATGTTTGTGAGCAGTTTTCTTGTTAAATAAACAGTTTTTCCCACTTCTCTCAAAGAAGGTTTATATCTCCCAAATTGGTGGGGGAAGAGGCCACTTGAATTTGCTTTCTAGAGGGACCTCATTTGGAGGTGTTCTCCCAAATTTTCCCTAAACCAGGACAATTGAATATGTATTTCCCAAGAAGCCCTGTATCACCCAGAGTATTAATGGAATTTCCCAAGAAGCCCTATATCACCCAGAGTATTAATGGACCTTCAGTTATTAACAATTCATTTTATTTGTTGTTTTCACAGAGATGTAGTAGGGCAAGAGACACTAACCAGTTATTTTTTATGGGACAAACAGCACTGGTGTAAAACAAGAAGACAACTGGAATTTTATTTCTTACTTATATAACTCCAGCCAGCTTTTTCTTTTTGCTTTTTCTTCCTTTTGTAATTAAATTATTCCTAGTTCATAGGGGGTTGGGCCTCTCCAAAACACTTCCAGCTGTCCTTTAAGCTGTGAAATATGAAGATAAAGGCCACCTGGAAGTGCAAATCCTCTCACTTTGATTTTACAAAATTGAGTACTACCTGTGCTGGGTTTGCCTCTGTAGACTAATTCCATTTCTCCACTGTTAAGCTTTCACTTGCTCTCCTCATATTACTGCTCTGAGGGTTTTAATAAATGTAAAAGAAATTTCATTATAGCAAAAATTGATTCTAAGTTCCAGAAAGCTATAAACTCTTGGGGGAGAGAAGGTGAAAAAAAGAGAAAGAAATATGGAGCAATAAAGCTATATGGTGTTTGCAAACAAAGCAGAAAAAGTTTTAAGCAATACGTGTTACTAATGGAAGTTAATGACCCAGATACAACTGTGATCTTCCTCTCAAATTGCTTCTCTCTCTGGTTGCACTTTTGTCATCCAAATAGCTCCTTGACCATTTTCTGCTGTTTCTTTTCCTCTTACATCAGTCTTGTTGCAGCCCTTTGTCACCTGTGCATTAGTTTGCATGGCAAATGGATCTGGTTCAGCTTGAACCACAACAGGGTTTAGCAACATGAAAAAATTTAATTTTGAATAAAGGAAAGATTTTGAAAGGGACTTGGCAGCGGTAAATAAAACCCTTTTAATTTTCATTCTTGAACTTTGATTAATTTACCTTACAAGTCATCCTCTTCTTTGTAGCAAAAAGCTGAAAAATTCACTTCAGAGAAACACCATTTTTGCTAAATAACCTCAATGGGCCTCTGGTTTTCCTGTTTGCCTTGAAACCTGATCAGGGCAAAGGCTGTCCAGTGTTTGTGGTTCTATGGCATTCTAACAGGAATCTAAAAATAACCCATCTGGATCCTGAACTGTCTTTCTTAGAACTGCTGCAAACCTGAGATCGTCTGAAGGACCTTCAGAGCTGTTTTATTTGAAAAGTTCAAGGCATCTGTAGTCATACTTACTTCTCTTGTATATCTCATCTCCTGATGACTTGAATGGATTTGGATGTCAGTTTTGGACAGCAGCTAATGTTTTATTTAAAATACAAGTTTGATCCCTTTCTTGACAACTTTCTGTTTAATTTTCTACTTATGCTGTGAGCTTTTGATGCCAGAGTCCTCATTTTATTTCAGTGCAGGACTTTGTGGTTGCTACCAGAAATCCTTGTTAAATACAGCCATTTTATGACTAGCTTTTCTTAATTTTGCAAACTGCTTTTCATAATAGGTGTGCTTCTATAATACTGTGACAGCAATTTGTGGCTCAACCTCACATGAGCTACACACAGAGCAATTCATATCAGAGTTCATTTCTTATTAATTATGTTACCCTCACGGGGAATAGGCTAGCAGACACACAGGTGAAAAATAAATATTGCTACTAGTGTTCATTTATAGACAGAGATTGACATGTGGATCCATAGTATATTGGCACAGATTTATATTTTAGTTTACTTTAACTTTCTCTATAAGTTTTTTCATATATGTCTAAACATAGTACCCTTTTGCAGAATGTTCATTACTCAAGGTGGCACACTACTGTGGGGCAAAAAAGCAAAACTGGTTTTGTAAACACTTAATAAGCTGAACCTTCATCTCCTATGGACCATCTAGGGAATGAATGGTTGTTTTTGTTTTACTCTGAGTTGGATTTCTGTTGTTTCACTTAATAAAACTAAAAATTTACCTCCTAAATTATACCTATTTGTGGTACAGCACATGTGACAAATAAAAAATTACTTTCATTGTAGTCTTTCCAAGTAATTTAGGAGATTTATTTACAGTCTGCCATCTACTGTTAACATGATGTCAAAATTTAGGGGATTTTCAAAAAAACCAATATTGTGTTTTGGGGCAGGAGTGTGCTTTAATAGCATAACTTGCACACATTAGCATGACTATAGGAGAATCTAGATTACTGTTTCAATATTAAATCTTGTCACCTTCTATTTTCTTATTTTTTCCATCTCTTTAAATGTAGCGCCCTTTTCTGCCAACAGAAGAACCAGAGGAAAATAATTTATCAGCATCTGTAAATCTGTATGTTTCTTATTGAAAAAGATGCATTCTTTCATTAATGGAGTAAGGATTTGAAAACTCTATCTATCCCTCCTAAAATGGCTTAGCTAGATCAGATCTCATGATGCTCTTCAGAGATACATTTAATTTTATTTGAACTTAGGTTGTTTTCTTTTTTTGATTTCAAGGGCTTCATTTGAATGTGAAAACATGGCATGTTGCTTTTTGCAAGTCAAGGGCCTTCAACTTGTAGGGGAAGAGTTTCTTTTCAACCAGTGCTGTATTCTGCCTCAGTGTTTTTCTTGCTTACAGAACCTCAGCCTCAGGTTCAGAAAACATAATAACAGGCATTTGGAGAAGGCTCAAAATTAATCTTTCCTTATATCTTTATTGCAATGAATTCAGTTATTTCTCCAGAAAATTGCTGCTTTGAAATGTTTCTTACTCTGTTCAAAACAGAATTGTCTCCCACTTTACATGGTGTTGTACAAGCAAGATCTGTAACATATTTGTCTGTGTAACTAAGGCTTAGTAGCAAATTCCTTGTCCTTACCAGGCCTTTTGTCTCTGTCCCTCTCTTCCAGTTCTTTCTTGGAAAGGTTTACATAAGATCTGGTATGAGTTATTGCCAGAACTTCAACTCTTACCAACATGTCTTGAAGATCATAAAACATGTAAACTTTCTCACTGTGTGAATGCCAATAAATCATTAGATAAGAGAAATAGGCAGGAAGTTATAAATAAATTACTGGCAGAATGAAAAATCAGGAAAATTGAAAAGAAACAGTCCATAATACAAATATGTTTTGCAAAATTAAAAATATGCTCGTATGTTTAAATGACCTTCTGTATTGGGTTTGCATGAGTAGGTTTTGGTAGATGTTACTAGTTGTAGAAGCTTGACCCAAATTAAGCTTATAAATCTAAAGCTGGAAAATATATACAAACTATCCTTATATTTGAATGTATGTATTATATTTCTGAAACTGTAGTGCTTAAAAATAATATACCTAATTCTAATTTGGTAATTACAGATTTTCACTTAGAAAGTGTGCATGTTAAAAGGAATATAGGGACTTTGCTTACCATTTTAAGTTTTGTCTGAGGAATATAAAGAAATCTCTGGCATTCTGTGTTCTCTTACATCTTAAAATGAAAGCGTTTTTTTAGATGAAGTTATGTACCCTTCTTTATTGTTGTATCTGGTCTCCTCATTGGGGGATGCAAGGGATGAAATTTTAGTTCCCACCACATGCCGTACAGAAGTGAAATCTATAGACACGTGCTTCCAGTCCATGTCTACTTTTCCTCTTTTCTTGCTATACTAGACATAACATGTAACATTTAGTGAACTTTTGCACTAAGCAATTTTGCCTTTTGGGGGATAGGAGTTTATTTTCCTTATGTTCATATGTGAATACTCTGAATGCACCCCTTTTTCCTCTTCGTGGTGTTCAGTGAAACCAGCAGTGCAGGACAAGATGGTACTGCCTTTAGGTCATGAGAAGGAGAAAATTTAGGTTCAGGCAGTTTTCCCTTGTTTTGGAAGGAGACAGCCGGAATCAACCATCAACATGAAAAAAGGGACAACATGTATACTGTTCAGATAGAAATGTGTATAGAAATACAGGAAATTCAGGGCAAAAAATGTCTATAAATGAAAGTAAAAAGGTCAGCTAAACATGAAGATTACTTATTCTGCTGAGATGGATTATGATGTTGGTTAGCATATTCATGTCCTGTGAGTACCCTTAGGCATGCATTTGTGAAGGTAGACTTTTTCTATGTGGACAAAACCATGATAAAACTTCCAATATAAAAATTCTTCTGTCTTGCTATTTTGAATAATTAAAAGGGACTGAAATTGAACATGGACCTTTTCTTGGCCTTCTTCCACAGCCTGGCTTTTACCCATCATATCTGCCAGCTCCAGTTTTAAATTTAGCACAGCATGGTAGCATGGTATAGCATAGATTCATGAGTAATGGATACATTTAGGAATTTAGTTTACAGCTAGGCGCAGTTTGCAGTGAAATTAAGACATTTGGACTTCAGATGATTTTCCACAGTGTCAGTATAAAAAATCCTCCTAGATTCAGTATAGGCAAGAATTTCACTCACTGTTTTGCTATATAATTTATCACATGCAAAAGAAAGGGTGTTGACTTAAAGTATTTTCTAATTGACATTTATATATGATATTATGAAATCAAACAATTCCAAAGCTTCTTCCTAATAACTGTGACAAAATGGCCCAGGAAAATGGATAGAACAGGACTATGCAGAATAAAATTCCAACGAAGACTTTTTCTCTACAGGTGATGCTTGCAGGTCTCAGTATATAGTAAACAACAGTGCAGTGAAATGCTTGAGATGGAAAGAAGTCACATCCAATGCAGATAAAATATGATAATCATCAATGCAGAAGGAACTCAAATAGATGTTAAGAGACATGAGAATCATAGTTTGTAACAAATAACTGCAAAGAAAATTACTCATGTACCAGATAATGGAAATAACAATTACAGTATAGCATACAACAATAAAGGAATGAGTCATAAACCACTTGAATCAGAGTAGAGAAACATAAGTAACAATTTTGTTGTGAGGAGAAATGCAATGAGTGATAGTTCTGAAAAGCAAAAAAAAAAACCCTGAGTTATGAAAAGCAATTCTCTTGAAAGAGAAAAAAGTCTGGCATTTGTTGTATAGTTCCAAGCGCTACTTTGGTCATTCCATGTTAATGTTGCATGTGGCATTTCAATTTTTTTCTTACTGACCACAAAGGAATGGTGATTCTCCATTTATGCTGTTTAACTCATGATCACGAGCACTGAAATTCCATCGTAATGGCTAAATTAGTATCTCAAAGAATGGACAAGATGCCTTTGACTGGACTTGGCTGAGTTCAGTAGAGCTTTGAAAACTGAAGCATTGTGTGAGCCCCAAATCCTGTTCCTAGTTCCATCACTCCAAAGCTGGTTATATAGGGATTGACATGACAGAAGGCAAGCACAGAGTCTGTGCCCTGTTTCATAATACTACATAGTGCTGACAGATCTCCAGGCATGATACAACTCACCTTTTGACTTCACTCTCATGTTTCTGTACATTAAAACAAACATGAAGAGAAGTGAAGCCTGTTTGAAATCCATTTCTTTTACACCAGATTCTCTAAAATTTGGCAGAATTGCCAGAGGAGAAGTATTTCTTGTGGCAAAATTTTATCGACTTTCTTCATGTCTCTGACTACACAAAATTTGAAATTCATTGTGCTTAGGCAGTTAAGTTAGTTTGGTTGTGAACTGTAATGATAGAAAATATTTAAAGAACTTGCAAGACAGTGGTTTCTTGAAGTGAGTTAGTGCTCTCCCCATGCATTCAGATACCAGTAATGTAAAGCCATGTTTACACAGAGAGCTTGGGTTAATATAAGACAACCCTCAAAACTTCACTTACTGTAGTATGCCCGAAAAGCACCAGGTTGACTTCCAGCTCAGCCTATTTCTGAAACCTGTGTTTCCAGATAAGAGAGCAAGACATTTCCTTTTTCTTTTTTCTTTTGGTCTGGTTTTGGCTAAGACAGTGTTTATTTTCTTCTTAGTAGCTAGTACAGGGCTGTGTTTGGGATTTAGTATGAAGATCATATTGATAGCACACAGATGTTCTGGCTGTTCCGGATATTGCTTAACACTAAGTCAAGGACTTCTCAGTGTCTCCTGCTCTGCTAGTGAGGAGCTGCACAAAAAGCTGGGAGGGAGCATACACAGGACAGGTGATCCAAACTGTTCCAAAGAATATTCTACACCACAGTATTCCGCACCCAGCATGTAAGCTGGGGGAGTTACCTGAAACTGGGGCCTATCACAATTCTGATACAGGTTTGGTATTGGTCAATGGGTAGTGAGCAACTTCTTTTTCTCGGGTTCTGTTACTCTCTCCCCCTATCCTTAGTGCTAAAATCATTATATTCTGTTTCAATAATTAAATTGTTTTAATCTCAACCCAGGAGGTTTGCCTCTTCTTTCTGGTTCTCCTCTCCACCGGGGGAGAGTGAGCCAGCATCTGCATGGTACATAGCTGCCAGCTGGACTTAAATGGTATCTGCTTTTCTCTTTTGTCTCCAAGTCCAACTGGACGTGGCATCCAATCCCTCTGTACTCAGGTTTCTATCTGTTCTGCTTCCATGATGCAGAAAGAATCAGGATGTCTGCAGACCTGATCCTGAAAAATGGCATCGCATTCCTTAAAACAAGAAATCCTGGAATACTCCCCACTTACAGCAAAAAAGAAGGGGAATGTGGGAAATCTGCAATGTGGATCACTGTGCAGATGAAGAAACAGTAACTTGCCTGACTCTGGTAAACTTTGATGAGCTTCAACCTTAGAGACCTACAATCTCCCTGTCTTTTTTCATTGTGTTCATATGAAGATCATATTGATAAAAATTATTTTGTTGTTATTTTCTTATAGTGCATACCAGTTTAGAAAAAATGCTGCAGCTTTTTTCACTTATACTTTTTGTATTTGTGTTAGACTGCTGATTTGAGTATTTTGATAAAACAAATAATGCTTAAAGCTTGACTGAGACTTAATTCCAGAAAAGACTAACCATATGAGCCAGAAGTATTGAAATAAAAGTTCAGAAATGCAATTCCAAGAGTCTTTCAGCAAATTACTAGACCTGAAAGAGTTTCTTTGGAACCCTTCAATCCTTTCAAAATATACTCTGATTCTATTATCCAAAATTCCATAAAACTCAGGACAACTTGTATGTGCATATGGAAAATGAAAGTTGTGTGAGTTTTGTTACGTGGAACCTAGGAAATTGGAAAAATTTCTCCTAACATTGCACAGTTCTGGAATACATATTTTTCTTTCATCAGCAATTTTTTTTTTTAATGCAAACATCCAGAGCATCTGAAGATGATTGAACTTGCTTTTTACTTGATTCTATATTATAAAATATTATCATCACACCAGGACTATCAGAGAGAAGAGAGGAAATGTTTCAGAACTAAATTAGTAATTGATAGATTGTAGTGATTTCTCTGATGATATTTTCTGGCTTTCTGGTTGATTCCCACTGTGCTTATAGTATTTTATGGAATCAAACCAGAGGAAGTTAATGCAAAATAGTTTTTTTTATTGCAATAGGAATTAAAAACGTATGAAATAAGGGAAAATATAGCATATAATTTTTAGTTTCACAATGCATCATGTGAAATGCGGGTAAAGCTAGGAAAAAAATTTTCAGACAAAACTAATGCAAGGGAACATCATGCAATTTTCTTCATTAGTTTTGGCAAAACAGAAGATAAGCAAAGTTAAACATGATGGTTGTTTTTTTTTATCCCACAAATAAAGTACAAAATTTTGTTTATTTAGTTTAGGAGAAAAAAACATCTAAAGTTAAATCAAGGAAAAGAATATTCACCAAAAAAAAAAAACCCAAACACAAACCAAAACAAACAAAAAAACCACCCCAGAAAAATAAACAAACAAAAAAAAAGGTTGCTCTTTCCTAACGATAGATCTTACATAAATTTTGAAATCATCTGTATTCACCTTTGGTATTTGTATTAGATAGATTACACTGTGTAGAGTATATACACGGCCTGCAAGTGTCAGGATGTAAAATCTGTCAGAAATACATGTCTCAGTCTGAAAACTCAAAAATTATCTTTGATACCAAGCTAAGCGTTCAGTTTTTTCAGGACCTCATATCAAAATGGTGATGTACTAGGTGAAAAATAACCCAAACTAACCAAACAGAAGCAGTTAATGAAGTTTGGCGTTACAGGAGAGGGAAGGTGGCGTGGCAAACTCTTATTGCAAACATGGGTTTCAATGTTCAAACTAACTACAGGAAATAAAAAGAAACACTGTGAAGTTCTAGGCCTCTGCAACCTACTTAAAGGATTTTACTAGGGAAAAATCAGCACTTGTAGCTGGTGGTACGGGAGAGTCCAGAATTACAGAACTGTGTCTGATGGGGAAAATACCAGGGACTACAGATTTATAAATTTTATCCCATGTAAACTTCGCCCTCATCAATAGTATATCAGCAGAGCACCTTGAGAGTGTGAGAACATACGAATACTGTAATGCATTGCTCTCTTCAAATATGAAAAGGGAATCTGAAGCAGGGAAGAAAGGTCTCAAAACTCTAAGGGAAACCTAAAGACAAGTTAGAGTGCTAGGCCACCTTGGCTTGGCTGACAATGAACCTTTGCAAAATTCTACGCAGATTTCATGATTCTTTATAATGTTAGTTTTTGGAACAGAAAACAGATTTTTTCATACTTGTCTTTAGTCAGTGTGCTGTGAATGACACCAAATTACATGGAACTGCAAAGACAATGGAGTTAATAGAGGAAGAACAGCTGTAATAACAAAGAATGGAAGTACAAGTGAGAGGTAGTTTCTAGGCACAGCAGGAAGTCTGAGACACATCTTGATTTTCCTAATTGGAGGAAAAATAGATCACTCATCCATGCTCCATGCTGGTTATCAAAACACTTGTACTGAAGCCCAATTTACCTTTATGGACTAATCAGGAGAAAACAGTTTGCAGAAAACTCCCTTCAAAATGCAGCTGAGAGAGAACCAGATCTCAGTATATGTAAAAAGCAAAGTGCTTACTGCAGGCAGTGGAACTGTGTTAGGCAATGTGGCTGATAAAATTAGCTTGTATTTCTGGCTATCTTAGTTGCCAGTTTTCTGCTCTGAGCTAGGGTATTTACCTATAAGACCTGGGGACACTCAAGGCCAGACCGGCTGGTGCTTTGAGCAACCAGGTCTAGTGGATGGTGTCCCTGCCCATGGGAGTTGAAACAAGATGATTTTTTGAGATCCCTTTCATCCCAAACCATTATAATTCTTTGACTTTCTTGAATGCAACTTTTTAATGTTTTTCCTGCAAATGTCAATATTCTGAGACCTAGTAAAAGAGAAAGAAATCCTTATTTAGTTTTGCACCAAAAAATCAAAATTTAGAGTTTTGTTGACCTGGGAGTAATGTCGAAAGGGTAAACCAGGGAAATAGAAAGAATTTTGGTTTAGTTTGGTTCTTTTTTTTCCCTACTTTTTATAATGAGATACATTAATGAACATTCTACAGATCTCAAATATATTCCTTGATGTCGGCAAGACTAATTCAGACAGATGTGGTTTCCACTAACTGTTTCCCACTTAGCTCCTGTATCCTGTACCTACCTTCTTGTTCCTCTGCTGGGTGTGCCCTAGGGCCCAGAGCATGAGGCTGAAATGGTCAGTGTGTGGGGCTGCTGGCAAGCACTCAATAAAGATTACATGGAAAAAAGACTTGTGAAGACTTTCAGTTCTTTTATTGGTACAAGTTTTCATGTACCTCTGCAAACGGTCCCTTTCATATTGCCATTGGGAAATTTGGCATGAAAACCATGGTTCACTTAAAAAAAAAAGAATACATATTAGATTTCCAGTTTTCATTTTAATTTGTGGCAGCTTTTCTCTAACAATGTTGATGTCAAAAACACCAGGCTTATGGTGCACTCACAATGAACATTTAAGGAGAGATAAGTCAGTGAGAATTTTTTCCCAGTACATTCAACATTATAAACTGTGGCCAACTCTTTGCTTTGAAAATGATTTGACATCTTCAAATCTATAAAGTATGGAAAGAAAACCTCAAAAAAATAGATTAGTTTCTGTCTCATGAAAAATAGCAGAATTTGATCAGAAACCTTCAATCAAAATGAAATCTCAACAGAAAATATGTTCTCCATGGAACTGGCTGTAC
Source organism: Geospiza fortis (assembly GCF_000277835.1). Lineage (NCBI taxonomy): Eukaryota > Metazoa > Chordata > Aves > Passeriformes > Thraupidae > Geospiza > Geospiza fortis. Next base: position 11,509,310 of record NW_005054297.1, read on the forward strand.
TTTGATTTTATCAACCTTTTATTGTTTTACCTATTTTTTAATGAAAAAATATTCTTCATGTTGACAAAAAAATGAAAAGTCTTGGTACAAGCCTAAGCAAAGCAATGTGAAGGATTTTTTTAAAATTCATTTTATAAGGTCATCTAACCAATGTGATTGGAAAATGCATATTAAGACGCAATTGGACGGTGTTATGCAAAATGTTATTCCATGTCACTCTTGCTGACATTGCTAACAAAAATGCTTGGCTGTACATACAAATTCTCTGCTTGGTTAGTCATGCCTCAACCTGAAAATCAGAGCTGAGGGACAAAAATATGTGAATTCAACCTTTTACAAATAACTGTATTTAGATTGATATCCAAAATTCAGTGAAATTATTTTAATTTCTCTATTATATTACTATATAATAATCTGTAAGTACATTTTAGAAAGAAGAAGAGGCAGTTTGTTTTTATTGTGAAAGTCCTAACCTAAAAGTTACAAAAAGTACTTTTAAAAGAAATTGTACAGAATAGTATTTCCCTGAAATATTGAATTAAAAAAATTCTTGGGTTTTGATGAACAAAAAAAAAAAATTGTGTGCATAATATCTGGCTACCTCTAAAGAACACAGTTATTATTAATAGGAATGCGTGTGTGATCATGTGTCTGTACATGCAAAGCAATTGCTGCACTTCTGAATTTTATAAAAAAAGGTTACACTCAGTCTGGAAGTACCAGCAAAGCACAACTTATATTCAAGACAGCTTTCAAAATAATAAATCATTCCATGGAAGAGGAGGGAATGATCATACTTGTCTGCTCTGAGTACTGTCTTAATGAGAAACTGCAACCGCTTGCATGCTTGCAGCCATCAGACCTGTGCTGCTCCCTGATGCCCATGCTGTCTGGCCCCTCTAGACTCCATCAGCTATCAAGAAGTTGCAGGCTTTGTTAGGAAGGCCAGCTGTTGTCCACATAACCCTGCTGTGGAAAGCTGAATTCTCTGTGAAATAAACCTCTTCTTTTCCTTGTTGAGATTAATTTTTTTGACTCGTTTCTGCAGTAAACAACTCATTACATGGGAACATGAGACATCTCTGCAGTCTACACTGAGGTGGGGGTGAGATGCACAGCCAGGGGGAGAAGGGACCTGCAGCATCTCCCAATGCATTTTCTGCCTTGGGACTATCAGTGGATCGTGATGCTTTTATTGATATGTGCCACAGAGAGAATTTGCCAGTGAGGTAGGAATGGCCAATTGATTTAATTAATTATCCTAAGGAGGTCTGTAGTATGGCATCTGTAATGAAAGATATGGTGGCCTTAGGTCTTCTCATAGATTTGCATTGTAAAATACTGATCTTCCAGGAACTATGCAGACAATTATCTGCCTTGACAGAGACACAAACTTCCTTTTTCACTGTCTTTTCTGGCCCTATCACTCTTACCTGCAGTGGGACTCTCATATGGAGAATAAAATTTTTAAGAATTTGATTGCAAAACCTCATTTTTCCTAGAGCTAGTAAAAGATAATGCAATTCTGCAAAACTATCTCTCATGCCTTTTTTCATTCTCATGGTCAGATTCCCCACTGAATCCTGCTTCCCTTTCTGCTAATTTGAACAGAAGAAATAATATGATACATCATCAAGGAACATCTTTCAATAGAGAGCATATTTCATTAATAACAGATTCATCCATGAGGTAAGAGTAATATACTTTTGTGGATATTGCTATTCAAGTGATTGTGGGTTTTGTTCCAAAAGGATGATAGGGCTGTCTTCTTTTGTTTGATATCAGACCAGAATCTAATCTGTTTCATTTGTGACCTTATCTTTCCATTGCCACAATGTTACATTACAATTTGTTGATTCTTCTTTAAGGATATCTAGAATGTAATTTATGTCTTAAATAAACTAAAGCCATCCAAACCCATCAGGTCTTTATAGACATATAATTTTTGTCAAATTCTTCTTTCCACTGAAGCAATAGACTGTTGCCAAGTTGCTTGACAAAGGGAATTAAATTTATCAAAGCCTAAACTAAGTCTTTATCTTGTTGGAACCTCTGTTCCCCTATATATACAAATAACAGTTTAGAAGTACTTCTATCTTTTCAAGTTAGATGTTTTCAAACATGAACAGCATGGCTATTTCTTCTGGCAGAGAATCAAACTTCTTCAAAGGGATCAAATCAAAACACTCGGAAGCTTTTGAATTTCTGTTCTGGCACAATTTAGGCAAATATGAACATTTAACATTCAAAACCATGTTAGAACTCAATATGCCACTTGTTGCTCATGTGTCCACATTTCTCTGACAGATACTCTCTCACATAGAAGCTTTTCCAGAGTTTTCTGACTTGCTTAGTTTCAGAGAAGTCTTAATAATACAATGTGAGCAATTTCTTCCATCTACCATTGCTTTTTTTATCTCCTGTACAAAAAGATCAGAGATAAGACATACCAGACAGTATTGTGAAAGAAAAATTTCTTTGTATTCAAATATGCCTAGGAATGTAAAGCGGTGGAATTCTACCAAGTAAAGCAAGTAACAAACATAAATATTCTATTAACATCTCTTTTATATGTGGGTGGGATAGGAAAACAAATATAATGTTTTAAAGAAGAAGAAATTTGAGTGACTACAGGCTCTGTAAAATCTTACATAATTTTCTAAACATCCTTTACTTTTAATATTCATTTTGTAACTGGGGGGGGTGGCAGGTGATCAGGAATGTTTGGAACGCATGCCTATAGCTATATTGAAATTAGCAAATATGGCAGCTCTCCTAAATCCTTTTGTGACTCATTCCTTTCATTTTACAGTGAGAAATATTCTTTCAGTTGCCCAGACTTGATACACACACATATCATTTTGGGACCTATTTCAAGGAAAGGGATTTTTTTTTTCAATATTTGCCTTCACAGCATGGTTTGGAGCCCTGGATTTCCTGTGGATGTAGCTGTTTGGAATTCCCTATCAGCCCAAGCACAGGTAAGAAGAGCCAGCTTATCTGACTCTTCTTTAAGAGGTCATCAACTCTTCTCCTGGAAAGGAGTTTAGGTGTTTAGTTTGCAAGAGTTATTCTCTACTGCCACTTGGATAGAATCCAAAAGGTGAGTGACTCAACAGCAAAAAATGCCAACATCAATATCAGTCATATCTCAAAGTGTCTAATTTCTACCTGAAATTATTCTGATGTGTTTGTTGACATCCTTCTGATTGTTATGTGCATTTTTTAAAAGCCTGAAAAACCTAGAAAAATATTTCAGCACTTTATTTGCCAAAGAAGTGATGAGTCATAGTAATGAGTACTGATAAAATAGTGAAAGCTTTTATACAGATTTAGTCTCAGACACTTTGGAAGCTGTAATTTAAAACCTTCTCAGATCTCAGTATTCCATTGATAAACTAGAAATTAGATCAGGGCGCGATTGGAGTGGGGCATGAAAGAAAGAAGGAGCTGTGGAGAGGAGAGGACTTTATCACTCTCCTAATTGTCAGAGAAGGTTAGGAGAAAATAAAGACCTAAATGTTGGTCCTTTCCCTGAAAGAAGGGAGCAGCCTTTGATGGCAGCCTTACCACTGGATCCCTTGGACTTCCTCCCCTCTTCTCAAGAGCTTGGTGCTTTCTTACTGATTTCCAGGATGAATTTCTATTTCCATGTGTTTTATGTATCTATTTTGAAAGCTTAAAAACGGCCCATTATTTCAGATGGAGTTTGAGGGTGCATCATTTGAGATAGCTCTTTTCCCATAGACCTTATAGTTTACAGACCAGACCCTCCTCTTCCACAAACTGACATTTTTGTTCAAGCCTTGTCTTTTAGATGATCCTGAAAGAGCAGCCACTTCTGCTTGAGCAGTTGCATAAGTAAATATGCATGCTGGATTTCCAGACACTTCCAGAAAAAGAAGTGAATTTTTGGCTAAAGTACCAGGCTGAGAATTTCTTTTTTTTTTCCCAATTAAAAAAATAAAAACCACAAATCAACAAACTAGCCAACCAAACAACCAAACCCCCACTCCCAAAAAAACTCCCACTTTCGAACAAACAAACCAAAGCACACTAGAAAAGCCCTCCCCTTTCCTGTCATGGTCATATTTCTGCGTGAAAATCCTAAAACCACAAATTTCCTTTCCTGGAAAAGGAAGACTTATTTTATTTTATTTTGTTGACTTATTTTATTTTATTTTGAATGGCAGTTCCCACAGCCATTCTTTATTCTCCTGCATTATAGCTCAGTCTCTGTGTTCATTTTTTTTTCCCCTAAGTCTCTGCCTTCTCAATAGATGCTAAAAGCGGGCTCATTTATCATTCCAATAAGTGAATCAGTTAATCTGAACACTGACTTTCAGAATACTAATTAGAGAATACTTATTTATAGGCATCAAGCAGGATTTTTAGAAACTATATGGGCCATGTCCAGATGACTTAAAGAAGCTAGAGGTATCTTTTAAGGAACTAAAGATTGAGTAAGAGCTGGCAGCATTTTTCAGCTCCTGAGTCTGGGGGCTGACCCCTTTCAACTGCTTCCTAATACAGCAACAGAATGAGATCCACATATGTTCTTTCCTCCAACTCCACCATCTTGGTTTCCATGGGACAGAAACTCAAGGGCTTGGTACTGAAAGGGGTCATGGAGGGCACAAATAGGTCACTGATAGGTACTAATGGTGAGCAAGTCTGAAGGTGCTGAGGACTTCTGTTTTTCCAAGAAAAGGCAAAGACTTCAGATAGATTAAAACATCTAAGCCTGATGGTGGGGCAGACCAATATCCTGGGCTGTTGCTGTCTAATGCCAGGGTCTGTGAGAGCCAAAAGAGCACTACATGTGCATTTAAAGTTTCCCATGCGCCCAAGGATTTGGTTCTGCACAGATGCAGAAGTGCCTAAACTTCACAGGACCGAGCAGCTTGTGCTGTCATTCCTGCCAAAGCCCTGCTTTCAGTAACTATGACATCTTCTGCCCAAATCTTTGCTGTACATTGCAGATGAAATAGATGTTGTCTATCACGCAACAAACACCTTCTGGCAGGATTTTTTTCCTGTGTGCTCTCCCATTCTTTGGTCACACAGCATTAGATCACTTAAGTATCTGAACACCACAGTTCACACTGTATTACAGCAAGGCTTCCTCAGTGAAAGCAGGTGGGAGAGAAGATTAAAATAAGGACACACAACTGTGTGTGGAGGATGCAAGGCAAATAAAAATGAAAATCTTGATTCCAGCCTTCCCTGTCTGTTGTAATAAAAGACAGCAGTCTATTGCATTAGGGTGATAGTAGCTATTGAAATTGGTCCCTGCAGGCAGGAGAAAATGCTTTTTGAGAGAATGGTTTGATTGCAAGAGCAAGGACCTGTACCGTCTTCTTTCGTAGTGCAGATAGGAGCTCTTGCTCTGGCATCAAGCAAAACTCCAAACTATTAAAGAAAAGGCGAGGCTTAGAAACAAGCTCTGTTCAGTTTGGCTTTTTTTTTCCCCCTTAGCCCAGTGTTTTCAACTGATTATGATTAAATAAGTATATGATTCTTTTGACCTGTCCAAAGTCTTTTAGAAACTTGGGTCTCATTGCAATGGCCACAGGAGTAGAAACTGTTCCTTAAGTGCTTTAATATTTTTATTCTAATGACTTAATGGTGGCATGAATATAAGAGAAATAATTGAAAGACAATCACATTTGAAATCAGAAAATTAAAAAATTCTGAATAAATCATTGTTGACTTAGGAAAGCCTTTTTTATTTTGGCATACCCCTTTCTGGCATATAAATCATGAGGGGCACTTTCTTAAGTGCTCTATGATGACCTGGAATTGTCCTATTTTAGTCTTACTGAACATTTGGGAATGTTCAGGAATACTTTGGGTTTTATTTTTAGGGGAAGAAGAGAGCTATTTATTGCCTGCTCTTAAAAGGGACAGGTAAAAAACAGTAGCCCTACTTGTTTATTTTTGGATCTGTAAATGCAAGTGCACAGTTTCTATAGATACCACTGGGTATTCCAGCAGAAATTTAGGCTGCTCTGTATGGAGAGCTCAAACACAAGACAGGCCAACCTGTTCAGGGGGGCTGCAAATGTCCATTTTGTGCTACCTTTATGACTCATGCTTTGAGAAGTACATTTGTTACTGTGAAATTTTCAGATGTTTATTCCAAATATCCTCTCCAAATCAATTTAAATCTGAAAATTTCAGCAAACTGAGATGTAACACCATCCTTTGCTTCAAAAATGAACAGAGAATTCAAAGCAATTTCATAACTGCTTCAGAGTGCCCATGTTTGAAAGAGACCATAGGAAGGAGACTTTTGTATTGATTAAAATGTGTTGCCTTCTCTTTCTTCTCCTTAATGTCACGAGGTGGCCTTTAAAGTCTATGTTGATAACTTATGGAAAGTGGGTGATGTCTGGGAAACAAAGTGAGCCCTCTTCGAAATTTAACTGCCCCTTGCTCAAAATATTTCTCTTATTGCAGAAGAAGTCCCTGCTTCATCCTAATATGTGAAAGGAGTGTTCATACGGCAATGACCAAGAAGAATGCAGGGAACACTTCTGAGCTTCTACTCAGGCATATTGAGCCACAAGTTTTCTTGGCAAGCAGTGAATTTGTTTTTTGGGGCAAGCTGAAGGCCAGAGATGGTTATAGTCAGCATTGAGATGTATGGAAAGACATTGTTAGGATGCTGTGCTTGTTTTGTCATTTTCTCATTCAGTTTTCTCTATGTTCATCTTGAAAATATATCTCCCACCTTTAGAGAGTCTATTAGATCTGACAATTGGGTCAAATTCCTGCCATTAACAACAATAAAAAAAGAAAGAAAATATTCACAAGTACCTATTTCTAAATTTTGCAGTCAGGTTTTACTTTATAGAGGACAAATGCATGCAAATATAGTCAAGTCATCCATTAATTCATTTGCCTTAAAAGTGTAGCAGTTAAATTTTTTTTCTGTCAATACAGGCATTGACTGCAGTTAAAGGACATCCAATAAAGAGACAATGGTACATTGTCACTTATAAGCATGGCTTTTTACTGGTAAGTTTTTAGTATGTAAACTCAGTTTAAGAGTTGGGACTTCATAAAAGAAAAAAAGGAGTAATCAATAATATTTTAAAAAATGTTGCTGGTATTTTTAGATCTACCATCTTAAGCACCCAGTTAAAGCATCAGGGATTCATTTGATGTACCAAGAAAAAACTTGCAGATATATTTTTCCAGTTACACCAAAGTAGAAATATTTGTTCTTCTACATAATAAGACTTTGAGGCTGACAATGATTACTTCAAGTTTAATTAGCTAATTGATCTTCATTGCCTTTGTCTTCTGTCTTCCTTACTGCTTTTGCACCTTTCATGTGCAAATTTATCTTTGGCATAAATACACTGGCCTTCAGCCAAAATATCTCAGTTTGCTATTGGATCTATCAATTTCCAGCAGCCTGTAAGCAGTCAGAAATTGTATGGGATCCTCCAAGAATAAATCAGATGTGGTACTCAAAAAAGTTGATGTAGCAATAGTGTTTTACTTTCTCCATGACAGGTTAGAAAATGGGAGTGCAGGTGGTGCTCTGCTCAATTCTTTCAGGAGCAGTGATGAATGATGAAAGAGGAAAAATCATGTTACCTATAAGTGGCTTAAGGACTGGTGCCATCAGCTGAATTTAGGAGTTTTTGATCATGGGGCAGCTTTTTGGCACCAGGTCTGCTAGAGTCAGATGGACTTCATCTATCTAGAAAGGGCAGAAGGATTTTAGCCCATGAATTGGTAGGACTGACTGAGAGGGTTTTAAGCCTGGTTCAGAGTGGGGAGGGGATGAAATCAGGCTCTTTAGAGACGAGCCTAGGGGTAATAAGCCAGACTTGAGGTTAGTCTCTTCTCCCTGGTGACTAGCAATAGGACAAGAGGACACAGTCTTAAGCTGCACCAGGAGAGGTTTATGTTGGCCGTTAGGAAGAAGTGAAAAGAAAGTCACAGAAAGAGTGACTAGGCATTGGAATGGGCTGCCAAGGAGTCACTATCCCTGGAGGTGTTTAAGAAATTACTGTATAGGGCACTTCATGCCGTGGTCTGGTTGACAAGGTGCTGTTAGGTCATAGGTTGAACTTCATGATCTCAGACTTCTTTTCCAACCTAGTTGTTTCTGTGATTCAGTGATCCTCAGTAGTTTTTGGACTCAATATATATTTTCCATCAGAAAAATCCTAAATTCTCCCTTATTTTCCAAGGCCGAAGGATACCTGCATTCTATTCAGAGCCCATCCACCAAAAAAACACCAATATTTTCTAATCTGAAGGTATTATTATTATTATTATTATTATTATTATTATTATTATTATTATTATTATTATCATTATATACAGATCACTTTCTCTAAATTTCACCCTGAGATGAGCAACCTAGGGATCGAAAATAAATGCAAATGTGGACAGTAGAAAGAAATTGCTCTGTAGCAGAGAAACAACCTTGGGAGTACCTCCTAAACTGGTAGTGGCAGTAGGAGGTCTTCTCGTGGCCAAGCAATCTTTCTTTCTGAAGTTTCTGCAGAGTTAGAACAAAATGACAGAGCAGCAGCCCTTGGCTAATTGCTACAGAGCATTTTAGCAGTGATTTACAGTGGCATATTTAAATGTATACATTAATTTGCACAGATAAAATACTTGGCTACCACAGAGATATTTTTATTGTGGATCAGAATAATAGCCCTGACTCATTCATATTGGTGACATTTCCAAGCTTGTGTATTGTTGAGAAGCTAACATCCCATTCAGTATTTGACAGCCAGGGAGTCAAGGCTGACAGTTACCATCTCTTCTATGTGGTGCCTAAGGCTAGGATTTGTCTCTGGTTTCATTTATTAGTTATATAACCCACATGCTATTTTTGAGCTATTAAAAAAAAAAAAAGAAGAAAAGAAAGAAAAGAAAAAAGCCAATGTAGAGAAAAAGAAATCCCCATCTGGGAATTACCTACCAGGTAGCTACAGACAGTGGACTGATCTACATATGCATGTATTAATTTTCATTTAAAATGTTCGTGCCAGTGAAAATAGAGCAAATGAAACCTTTTAGGGTTATGTAACAATGATAAATGTACTGCAACAGTTACAGGCAAGCACAGGACCCCTGAGATTTATAGGTTCTTTGTCTCTTCTTTTAAAACATCCTAACTAGAAAAGCTCAGTTGCAGTGCAGTATCTACATTTTGCAATAAGATTTTGCTTATTTTTATCTAATCCCTTAGTTTGTATGGCCTGAGTCATGTCCAAATCATAAGCTGAATCTGAATCTTATATTCTACCTGATTCCCAGTTTTTCTTACATTAGTAAAGAGAGGAAAACAATGTCGTGCCATAAGTTGTGACAGTGAAATCCACACTCTCACAGTTGTTATGGTTTCATCTGAGGCCACTTTAGGGGAGAGCACTGAGGACAATAGCAGGGGGCATGGAGGAATGAAACTGAGCTAAATAACAAATCAAGGCAAGCTTGGGTAAGAAATGTCCCCTGTGCCTGCTTATGCCAACTGCCCCCTGTGCTGCCAGTGAGAAATGCAGCCCTCTTAGCCTTGATCTTGCTTTTGGTGTGGTGCATCCTTCAGTCCCTGCGAGGGCATCCCCTTTCCTTTGCAGACAGATTTGCTCATCAGTGCTGTGAGAGATACTGTGGCATCATTTTGAAACTGCTGCGCAGGCAGCCCATGGCTCTGCTCATGCCAAAGTGCTGCAGAGACATAGGCAGTGGTGTGAAGAAGGGAGGTGGGGAGGACAAAGCAATAAAATAAATGAGATTGGGAAAAGGAAAAGCTTGTGAAGCAATGTTTGGTTTAAATAGGTAAATGGATAGCTGCTCTTGGTGCAGCTGCTGGGTGCCACGCTCCTGTGTGGTCAGAGAGGGATTCAGTCTGTCAGTAGGTGCTGCAGCTTATCCCTTCTCACAGGGTGGGCCTGCAGCCCTTTGAGGTCACAGGCAGTGCCCCACCAGCGGCTGTAAATTTGTCATCGTAGTGGAAACTGAGAAGACTTTTGCCTTTTGAAAGTTTTGTGCAAGTAAACACAAGTTCAGTTAAGTTTTGCAATTTAAGATGAAAACTTGAGAGATCAATTAAATTTAGTTTCCCGGCTGTTTATCAGTTCTCTGGCTAAAGACACTCTAAGGAATACTTAAGTCAGGTTATCCAGGTAAGTTTCTTTTTTTTTGTTGTAAAAGAAGTATGATATAAAAAGCAGAGCCAGTAGAGCAAATCACCTTGCCTTATAACTGCCTGTCACAGCAAGATACAGCTGAAAGCCAGAAACACTTCAGCTTTGTCAGCAGAAGAACCTATGCATTATCTCTTACTGAAACTAACATTTTTTTACTCTACCTAATGATTAAACAAAAATGATAGCAGTAATAGAGCACTATCAGCTAAAAATAGTCTAAAAATGTAGTCTGCAAAACTCTGTCTCAATCATCAATATAGACATACCTGTTTCAGTGAAGAAAATAACATTTCACCATGATGAAAATGTAAATCAGATTTTCAGGTTCAATTGTTTCATTATTTTGCTTTCTTTTCATTACTTCTGCCTATAGATCACAGCTTAGATTTTCATTTGGGCATTTTTGTGTGTTCAATGTAATACTGCTGCCTTCAAATTGACAAATGGGTTTTCTGCATACTTTCATGCAGTAAGTTAACTCTCTTGCTGCAGGCCTTAATGAAATCATCATTTTGCTTTGTTATATTTTGCTTTATTTGTCATATTGAACATGAGTTTGATTTCACAGAATCATTTAGGCTGTAAGATACTTCCAAGACCACCGATCCCAAGCTTTGACCTGTAACAATCTTGTCAATGACTGCAGCACTAAGTGCCACACCCAGTCTTGAACACCATCCAAAGATGGTGACTCCACCACCTCCCTGGGCAGCCCATTCCAATGCTTGACAACCCTTTCTGTGAATAAATTCTTCAAAATATCCAACCTGAACCTCTCTTGGCACAGTTTGAGGCCATGTCCTCTCACTCTGTCACTAGTTACCTGGGTAACCAATCCCCACCTCCTTTCAGGCAGTTGTGGAGAGCAATAAGGTCTCCCCCGAGTTTCCTCTTTTCCAGGCTAAACAGCTTCAACTCCCTCAGCTGCTCCTTGTAAGGCTTACTCTCTACATCCTGCCTCATGCTCCAGCCCTTCAATGTCTTTCTCACTGTGAGGGCCCCAGAGCTGGACACAGATTTGCCCTGCAGCCTCATCAGTGCCAGGCACAGGGGGACAATCACTGCCCTGGTCCTGCTGGCACACTCTTGCTGATACAGGCCAGGATGCCAGTGGCCTTCTTGGCCACCTGAGCGCAGCTGGCTCACGTTCAGTCAGGAGATGAGGAAAGGACCCCCAGGTCCTTTTCTACTGAGTACTTTCCAAAGACTCTGCCCCCAGCCTGTAGGGTTGTTGTCCTGACCCAAGTGCAAGGCCTGGCACTTGGCCTTGATGGACCTCATACCACTGTCCTTGGCCCATTGACCCAGCCTAAAAGCTGAATCTTACCTGAGATGCTAAGTCTTACATTGCAGTATCAGAGTGCTTTTATTCAGGTAGAGATAGATAGAGACAATATAGATACAGTTCTAGATCATATATATAGACATTTATTTAGTCCACAAAAACCTCCAAACTGGGATTGTATGACAAATATTCATGTCTTCAATAAATTTGATTATGGGCACAATTTTTGCAGCATCTTTTCCCAAATAGTGTGCTGCTGTGAAATATCACTAGAGAATATTCTATAGAATTTTTTTACCCTGGGAAAACTTCTCTGTTCTACCACTGCCCAAGATACAGATTGAGACCCACTGGTGTATTTTTCTGTTCACTTACAGATCTGTCTTCCCTGGACAGTGAAGAGGAAGTCAAAGTAAAATTGTCAAAATCAGGTCTCTGTAGAACTGTAACTATAATGTGATTGATTCTATTATCTAATATTTCAATATGTCTCATTTTCCTTAAAGCTATGAAATGCATCTACCCCTGCTCTTTGGAAAACATGAAGAGACTTTGAAATAGAAGGGATCAGTTTAAGTTGAATAACATGGGATTTTTTGTATACAACATAAGAATGAGGTTAGCCTGAGCTTATATCCCCTACCCTATATCCCCTATCCTATTCCCTAAAGGGAATTAATATGATTTAATTCAGCTCTCCGAAATAGCTTGTCTGGTTATTTTGATTCACTAACAATTCTGCCTGAAATACATTCTGATTATTGGCCACATGTTGTGACAAATATTTGGCAGCCCATCTGTGCCATGATCTGCAGCTCAGTCTGAACATTTTAGTGGTGCACTGCTTCTAGTTAATTTAGATTGGTTTTCATGCCATTGCCTACAAGTCTAAACACTGCATACCATATGTAGACAAAAGGAAAAAAAAAAACCAAAAAACCAAAACCAATAAAGCCCTCAAAGCTGAGCACATATAGCTGAAATAACAGTCTGTGAAAGTGGTAGTCTAAAGAAAGTGAACTCTTATCAGGGTCTTATGGCTCTAAGCCATACTGTAATGGCATTATCTGCCTAGAGTTAGAAATCTTTTGGCAATTTCCAGTCTCTTTGGAACTGTCAGTCTGATATGTGTGACAAGGTAATTTGCATAATTTTGCAGTGTTGTTGCATACCACATGTTTAAAGAAAAAATAGGGGGTTCATGTTCCATAACCTATTTTTTTTCCCTGGGAAGGAAAGCAGCCAACTCAGCAAGCAGCCCCCATATATGATGAGTGTGGGAGTGCACTGGCAGCCTTCACCCCTGCATTATGGAGGCTTGAAACCTGTATTGTTCTAACAGCCTTGGCTTGGGGGCTGGCTCAAATGCATATGTTGTCCACAAGACAACTTTTCTATTTGCGCAGAAGTTTGAAAGAAAAACAATGTCCAGGCAAACACAAGATATGTGAGATTTGGGGTGACTGCCCGCTTCCCTGTTTTTCTTGTGATAGTTTCCAAAAGCCTTTCAGTTGGTCAGCTGTGATCACTTCTCCAGTGAGAATAGAAGAGAGAGGCTAAATCATACAACTATACAATGCTCTCAGGAGAAGCAAAGCAGTGGGGAAGGTCATTCATATCATGGAGTGTGAATGAGGGCAGAAAGAAAACAGTTATTATGATGAAGCACTAGAGAAATCAAACCTAGTAGAAATATTTGGTATTTGCACTGACACTTCTCGGTTTTCCCTCAGCTTCAAAAGAAAAAAATCTCACAAAGAAATAATAGCAACCTTGACAGAACAAAAGGGAAAAATTCTTTAGCTGAAATCAATTTTACATCCAATAATTTAGACAGGGATTTTGAACAGCCCTTATTTATATCTTGCAGGTACTGCAGAACAAACATATAATTAGTGAAATGGTTTATCTATAGTTTTCAGGTATTATAGGTGCCTTGAAGTGTTCAGTATAGTTCAATCTATATAGCAGAAACCCTTTACAAAATAATTCTATTCTGCCACATAACTCCAGTGCTGGAGAACACAAGGGACTCCTTCAGAAATTTCATGGGAATGATTTCTACCCTGGGCTCACCTCCAAGTCGGTTCGTCTGCAAACAATTTGAGCTTAATTTACATTACTGAACTAGAAAGTGTTTAAAACACACCTTATCACTGAGAGATGTAAGTGTGACACAGTGAATTGGAAGACGTGACTACATTAGACATGCATGCAAGCATTTTTTAGATATTCATGAACAGCTATAGAGCAAGTTTAATTTAGAACCTATAGTGCTTTCTTTTACCAGATCCCAGAGGAGTGCTTGGAATGAAGTTGGCAGGAAGTAGAAAGAGACTTTTTTTCAAGAAAACATAGGTATAAAACAAAAATAGTCTGGTAAAGGGATTCTTTAGATGGTCAGAATGTCTTTGAAAATTCCTCATGCTGGACTTACTGTGGTGTATTTCTGGGTGCTTTCATTTGAAAAAGAAGTATAGGAAATTAGATTTTGGCTGCATCGATAGTGTTATGTCAGTACTAATTTCCTCCTTTTTTGTTACATTCTAGAGTACACAAATCCACATAGCGTTAAGAAATTCAGCAGTCATCATATAGTTATCAATGCTAGAAAAATTTCCATGACCATGGTACAGCATAAAAAAATAAAAATTTGCCAGCACTTTAGCACATTATATGGATTGTCTTGTCTAAATATAGACAATTCTCTGATGCTACAACTTGCTGTAAATAAGTGCTGAAACTTAATAGCACAAGATTAGACTTATGCTTTTTATATGAATAATGAGCTAAATGCCCTTCTCATCTTCCTCAAAATACTGCATGAAAAAACTGTTTTCATTGGAAAACTGATCTGTTTTCATTTAAGTATTTTTTTCAAAGCCTGTGTAGGCTCTGTCCTCAGTAAAACCCTAGTGCCTACAACTCCCCATTCACAGCATCTAATTGACTTTATTCTCAGCAGAGAATTGACTTCACCCTGCACCACCACATTGTGAAAGTGACAGACAAAACCTGCTCAGAGTCTTAAATGACACATGCAGAGCTGAATGTTGCCAGTCAAATGATGGGAGTCCATGGTGAAGTTGATTCTCATGGAAGAAGGCAGAGGAGGGGCTGAGTGCAGGAAATTTGGTGCTGTGCAGGAGCACTGTGGCATGGCATGCCTTCTTCCATGTGCTTCAAAAGCCTTGGATCCTGAAGTCTCATCAGGGTCACACAGACAACAAGACACAGTCTTTTTAAAGTAGGTATGTTGAAGTTGGAGGATCTGGTACTTTACAATGTAAATTCTTAGCAAGCTCTGACTTTCATACCTTTTATCTTTTTGTAGTTTGTATGGATTTGCAGAACTCTGAAAATTACAGTAGAATATGGCAGTGCAAATATTTGCCTTAATTTTGCATCCAGCATGAAATAAGGACACTATAACATAATGAGATCTGAAGTGTCAGCTGTTGTTTCTTTAATAAGATTTTGCTAGTTGTGATGCTAGTTGCTAGATTTTCATTGTCTCCTTTGTTATTATGGCAATGCAATTATGTATCTCTGTTTGATAACTCCCGCCAAATTGAAAATCTGATTTTTTTACCAATCGATGCCGTAAAATCTAGCGGTATTGTCCCTTTTTTTTCAGTATTTCAGTATTTCAACTGACCTTGCAGTTGGTACCTTGTTGTGCCCTTATCTGAACTGTTCTCAGCATGGATTTTCTCATCTGTCAGGTAAAAGCTAAACTGCTACCTATCTGCAGGCCTCGTGGTCAGAACAGGCTAAAAAAAACGTAATAAGGATACATTTAAAAGAACAAAAACTTTTTCAAACACTAATCAAATAAAAGATGTCTCCTTTTCATAACTTAGTTTCAGACTGTGATCCCTGAGCTTAGGAAGAACTTTAGTTCTTCAGATGTTCCCTTGCTTGCCTCTGTCTCCTTTACCTGGGCTTCTTTTTCCTCTCTCCCACAGAACCGGTCTCTTCCCTTCTCCCTCCTGAAGCAAAGATGTGCACTGTACATCTTCTGACATCCCTTCAGCTCCTGCATGCCTGCTGGAACTGCATGAAGATCTAGGCAGCTGGGTTGGGATTAAATGCCTGTTCTGGTTCTCCTGGATGGCAATTGTCCTCATGAAATTCTTTCAGCCTTTTTGTTTTGGAAATGGGTAGCTATTAATTTAAAATAATTGTGCGAATCAGGCAGCCTGTCGTAGTCTGTGGAGCTGAGAATTTAGAGTCAAATTATCCATGGAAATAGCTCTCAGTAGACCTACATTAGGAAGCAATATGTCTTTTGATTTTCAGGTAATGCATTATTTCTGTGAACTTTATAATTAAAGTGTATGCAAACTTGTTACTAAATCACTGTATTGACTAGGTTGCTGTACAAATACTAATGACTCCATCTCTCTTATTTCTTGTAAAAGAGCACTAATGTCTTTTTTTATTGCCATAAGACAAAGGCTCCATGAAACAGTCTTAGACTGCAACTTGATATATTTGAGTGTACTTGGAGATAATATGTACCCTTTAACACAATATCCATCAGACTTCTAGCATAAATTGTATTCTCTGTACTTGTTGTTTTGGGGGCATGTTAAAGGAAATCATTAGACAAACTGTTGAAGTGACAGTCATGGATTTGTGGGAAATTTGGCATGGCAGGATGTGAAGACTTGTCTGAAAACTTAATGCTGACTCTCTGTGGGCAGTTCTCTCCTTTTTGCTCCCACAAGAGCTTGATCTTTCATTTTTGGGAAATGTGGTGGGTTTTTTTAAAATCTATAATTAATCAGGGAACACAATGTAATTGAAATACTAATTACAGTTCCTTATTCAGGTACCAATATTTCTGCTACAGTGTGAGTTGCTTAAGTACCTTTGTGACAGTGGATTTCAAATCCATATTAATCCAATTATCCAGAATATGCCCCAAAATAATTTAGTATCTACATTGTCCTAAACCAAATCAAATTACCATTGAAGTTAGTAAGACTTATGAGGAGAAATGAGTAATGTAGACACAATTGGGAATTACAGCTTAATTGTATCTGGGTTTGTCATTTTTCTTTTTTTCAGGTTTTTAGAATGCAAGCTTTGATTTTGTGTCTTTTCTTTTGTTTAAATCCTTCCTTTCCATTGCTTGGGACTTGTGTGTTTGATTTATACGTTCTAGGATAATGCACCATGTTGAAATGTATGGCAGTAAACCAACTTGAGCTTGATGGCATCATATCTTGTATGATAGTTTCTGTGAAGATGATTGCTGACATATTCCTGAGTCTGTTACTTCTCATGTGCCATTTTTCTGTAGGCCTACAAGATGTTCCTGGTGCTATCATGCTTGGAACTGACACAAGGTGTGGAAGTGTAGAACTTGGAAGAAGGAAGGAGACTTGGAATGTGCCATTAAATTTTCAGTTTGGACACAAAGTGAAAGACATTTCCTGCATAAACTAATTGAATGTGGAAACCTATGGCAATCATGAAACCTCTTTTCCTTCCAAATGCATCCTTTGGCGGAAAGGAGTACTATGTACAAATGTCCCCTTCTGGAACAGGCTTGGCATGGCACTGCCACACATGCAGTAGCTCTGCCAAAGCTGCTACACTTACACAGTTCCCCTCTGTGCTGTCATGAATAAAAAGAGGTGATGAAGAACCCTTAGGTATGCTCACAACTGAAATAAAATTAAACTGTATCACTAAAAGAAGTTATCTTGTGCGTTAGTCCAAGGTAGCTTTTTTCCCTACCAATCTATTTCTGCGATACTCACTTCTGGACTTACCACACAGCATCTGCCTTGAGCTATAGCTGTTTTAGGATTATGGAGCTGCAGCTCACATGCTGACTGTGCAAAACAGGAAATCATGGGAGTTAATCAAAGTGAGAGTCTCTCAGTCCAACCTACTTCTAGACTAAACATAATGCTTTTATTTATTGAGTCCGCTGCTTGGATTATTTTCCTTGTCATAATGGAATGGAGCAATTTAGGAGTCTCACAAACTCTCAATTCAACCTGCCCTTGCTTTTACAATAATAAGAATGAAGTCCTTCTTTTGCCCTACCTATCAAATCTTTAGGACTAAGGTTATTTTTAACACTGAGAAGGAACAAAACCTTAGGTGGGCACTAAGAAGAAATAAGTTTTGGTCAACACAGTATACATAGTAATGCATTAATCATATAGTTCCACTATAATAAACTGTCCTCCCCCTGGCAAATTGTTCTTAGTGATAATAATTAGTAATGGTAATTTGAAATTATAATTTAACATGCCATTTCTCCCAGGATATCAAATTACTCTTCTGAATAATTGCTGAAATACCAAATCTCCTTGCTGGTTATGTAAAGTGTGTTTTTCTTTTGCCTTTTTCTCAGGCAAAAAAAATTTCAGAGAAATAATTTCTTTTTCATTAGAAATAACTGTAATTTCCAAAGACCTAGCATCTCTAAACAGTAAGGCTGAAAGACTGAGGACTTTCAGACGCAGAAAAGATTTCTTAGTGCATGGCTCATGTATTGATAAATGCTCCTTAACATTTTTTTTCTGTTCTGCATACAGCACTTCTTTGTCAGTTCTCTATTACCATGAAATTTCATGCTTGTTCAACACATGCTTTATTCCTTTGCTCTGCTAAGATATTGACCAGTAATGCCAAGCGATGAGATGCTTTTCATCTTTCCTTAAAGCAGGCTGCACTTCTGATGAAAAGAAACCAGCAGTGACCTATAATTGTACTTGTCACCAACAAAGAATATATAGAAGAGAGACTGTTTATTATTTTAATGATTTTTGTAGTCAGTCAGGGCTCCTGGACTTTATGTTGCAATGAGGTCTTACGACTTTGAAATCTGTTTATTCCCAGCAGACTAAAACATCTTGTGGGTAAGCTTGATTGATAGTGCTATTGTTTAGACTGTTGAACTGGTTTCAACCTAATTAATTTTAATTATTGTGCTGATGCTTTTCTCTCTTCTAGGTGTCATATTAAAGTATGTGATGACTGTACAATCCTTTTTAGTTTTGAGTTACAGTCCTGGAAGTCAGTTTTATGAAAACCATTAGGAAATTTCATTAGTAAATATACTTAGCAGCGATCGTTTGGGTTATAGAAACTGTCCCACTAAAAACTATTTAATGATTATTCTTACCAATTTTTTTAAAAAATCAATTTACAGCTAAAAGGATACATTACAGATTTACTTGTGTGAAACTGTAAAAAAAATCAAATCTTGAGGGAAGTGGAGATTGTTGTATTAAGCTTAGTTTTATGGCCACTGACAGAGTGACTCAACATCTTTTCCAGGTAGATGACTAATAGGAAATCCTGTTTTACCCAGCAGTATCAGTAACAGCACTCTGTTTTGGCAAATGAGAGGTCAGATTCATAGATCCTTTTGAAACATTAGAAAGGGTAAAACTGACCTCATAGGGATGTCTGTTTGCAATTTTAATCTTACAGAATGTCTCATTTATATTGATGTTCATTGCTTTTGCTTTTTTCTGAACCTTGACATTTTCATTGTTTCCCTGTTTGTAAAAATTAGATGTCTGATGCTGCTACAGATGATCTAATACAGCAACAGAATATCTTGTTGTAATTCAAAATGCCTTGATAAATGTCACATATATAAAAGGAAATGAAATAAAAAGTAAGAAAACCAAAGGAACAAGCAACAGCTGACCCCTGGTACAAGTCTGTTAGCAATTTCCTAAAGATTTTGTAAGCAAGCTACTTTTAAAAAAGTACTTAAAGTCAAAAATTTATGCAAATATTTTAACTCTCTGACATAAGTTAATAAGCACCCTTTAATGTTGCAAGAGGCTAGAGAAAATTATTACTGAGTCAAAACAACTGAAGTTGGATAGGGCAAGGCTGTTTCGTCCAAGGTGGAAATGTGCTCTGCTCCACATGGAGCCTCTAGGCCAGCCCAGGATGTCTGTCAGTCACTGGCACAGCTGAAGAAATGCCCCACACACTGCCCCTGAAACCCAAACAGAGCACCAGAGTGGCTGGATGAGCAGAAGCCCCAGCTAGGTTGGGTGTGGGGGGAAACAGGAGCAGATAAACATCATTGCCATGACCACATGTGGTCACATCCCTATTGTCCTTGGATTTTAGGGAAGCTGAGCCCATGCTGGATCCAGGGTGGTTGCTATATCTTTCTTTCCTCTCTCTTTTTTTCCTCTCTTTTTCTCCTTTTCTTTTTCCTAATTTCCTCTTCCTGAAATTTGAGTAATTTGAGGTGGATGGATAGAGTTTTCTAATTCAATGCCTCTTGAAATACTTTATTTTGAATAAATGCTGCTTTAAATTTTGCCAAGTTCCTGATCTTCTAAAATTTGCCAGTAAAATTTAGTTTTAACCTTCTGGGAACTTTTTTTGTGTTCTCCTTTGCACCACCTCAGGGAAAAGTAGTACCTTAAGCCCCTTTCAGCAAGACTTGTCAAGCGAGGACAGGGGCTTTACAAATGTTTTGGATAAATAGTAAAATAATTTCCCTGAAGGAGAAAACATACATCTCTGTGACACTAGCAGGACCATCTGCAGAGCCACCCATCTTAACAACAATTTTGGTTTGCATCAACATCATTCTTGCTTTCTACTCAGGGTGCATATCACACAACAGGCACTATTGAGACAGAACATTTAGTCTAGAAATGCATTTGGGCTGTCTCTTATGAACAGGCATATTCAGTCTATTTTGGATGCTTTTGGAGTCTATTATTTTCAGCTCTATTGAGGCACAGTGGAAAAGAAATATCCACAGGGATTCAGTGCCACCCCAGTTTGATGGTCCTGATTTAATGAGTGCTTCTGATGAGGGACTGACATTGGAGAACTGCGTGTAGAGAACATATTAATGGCTGTTATTGCTTTGCAGAAGTTCTTTCCTCTCTTCTCACTGAAAAACTGCTGTTGTGCCCAGTTGTACTGGATGTCACACAGCTGGTTAAAGGGTAAAGGACAACTCTCTGACATCCATCTTTTATATTTCAACTCTCTAAGTATACTTCTGTCTTTTAGGATAATCTGAAGTTCAGCTGTATTAATTCACATGTATGGAGGTGTTACTACATGTAATGAGATGTGGGCAAACTTCTAATGAGCTAAGGAGTAGGAGCAAGATTTGTATCACCTTTCAAAGTGAGTACAAAGGTTATAAGAACAGGTTATAAATATAAGGATTATGATCCTAAATATTCTTTCAATCTTCAGTAATGTGCATCTGAGGATCTGCCTGAGCTAGAAGCTGCTTTTGAACATCCTCAGCAGATTTGCCTTCCATAAGTTTGTCTGGTTTCCAACTGAACCATGTAAAGCTATAATGTTCACCACCTTCTGCAACAAGGACATCCACAGTTTACTTGCCTGTTATTTGAGGAATCTCCTCTTTTTTTTGAACTACATGTATGCTAGCTTCTTTGGGTGCTTCTCATGTCTTCAAAGAGCCTCTGATCAAATACTGGCTCTTTGCCCTTGCCATGTGACTCACCATTTTGTAGCTGTCATGTTACGTGCCTCTTGTAGTCTCTCTCTCCCTAGTCTGTTTATTCATTCCTTCCATGGAGATTGACCTGCGGCTTTTGCCATGCTAACTGCTCTTCACAGCTGTCCTACTTACTTTTTAGTAAGTATTTCTTTGAGATAGGTTCAACAGTACTCTTTCTATACAATATCCACACTTGGGATCCACATAATTCCTATTCTGCATAATAGGAATCAGAAAGGTAAAAGTGAGATCTCACGGATTGAGATAAAGACAGCTTAATAATTGAAACATAAAACATAGTCATAAATTATAATGGAAAGAAAAGAGAGAGAAATCAAACCAGAAGGAAGGCAAATTGTTTAAAAACAATTGCTCACAACTAAATGAACAATGCCCAGTCAGTCCCCCAGCAGCAGCCCCATGGACAGAGACTTCTTCCATCTGTATATGCTGAGCATGATGCCAATGTTATGGGGTATTCTTTAGGTTGATGCCTTGAGAGGTTGACCTACAACAGAGGCCAGACAGAGTTAAAGTAGGTATTTATTAAAATGCCTTAAAAGGATACACTTAAAAGGTACAAGAGCCTGGCCAGGGCCCTGCCTAAGATGGACCCAAGATTCACAAAATGAACTCCCAATCACAAATTTTCACCCTTTTAAAAGTTTTGGTCCAATTGCATATTGGGGTTAATTGTCCAATTACAGCTTCAGGTTATGAAATCCCATCCTCCTGGTTGGTTCAATTTGCCATTGTTTACGCTTTTTGGGCCTGAGGTTGTAACAGTTGTCCTTGGTTCTCAAGTTGGAAAAGGATTGTTTTGTCTTTTTGTGAAGAGAACTTATTAACACTTCATATTAAGTTCAGAGTCACACACTAAGGCAGTACAAAATCTGAAAAATATGAAAGCTAAAACTTAAGGCATCAAGGTCAGTTGACATCAGTTGTCCTGTCTGTGTCTTCTCCCAAATCCATGTATGCTCCCAGCCTCCTCTCTGGGGTGGGATGGGGTGAGGAGCAGAACAGACCTTGCCCTGTCTGTGTCCTCTCCCAGCTCCATGTATGCTCCCATCCTCCTCTCTGCTGAGATGGGGTGAGGAGCAGAACAGACCTTGACTCTGAGTAAATGCTTCTCAGCAGTAATGAAAACATCCCTGTGTTACCAATACTTCCCAGCACAAAACCAGCCCCATCCCAGGTACTGTGAAGTGAATTAACTCTATTCATATGAAACAAAACCATCACAAAAGGGTTGTGAAAAATAAGAACCACAATTTCAACTAGTTGGATAGAAATCAGGAAAACATTTTTAGAATTGGGCAATTTTAATTTACAAAAAGTCAAGGAGCATAAGATACCTTACAGGAGTAAATCTGAAGTATATCTCCAGAGAACAGAGCAGAATAAACTCATTCCTTCAATGGAGTACTACTAAACCTTTTATATATTTATACTGTACTTTCCCATAGGTATTAATACAGTCTATTGATAAAACCTTTGTGGCATCATTGTATATGTCTGTGAAAGTGTGTTTGACTGACTCATGTTTCAAAACAAGGTTCCTGCTCTGAAATCTGTTCTTGGGTTCTTTGAAATGCAGTTGCATGAGCCTCACAGTGTCTCTTCAGCTACAATTTTGTAATGAAACCATCTTAAGGAACATACTAGAAGAGTTGATAGCCTACTACATGGCTTAGAGAAAGCATTCATTTTCTTGTCCTGCGAATTATGTACTCTGGTTTCTGTACTAAAGACAAGCATTTATGAGTTCCATTACTGAAATCTAGATGACTTCTTATTACAGAAAAAAACAATTTAATCTTTTTGTGTTGGTACCGAACTATTTTTTGCATTTGGAATTGACTCATCATATCTCCTTAAAATCCCCCCATGCTTTACTACGTGCCATAATTTTGGGGTTTGTTTTGATTCTATATATTCTGCTTTTAATGATGCGTACATTATTATTCTGGAAGGGAACTTCCTGTTTGTACCATCACCCTTTCTGATAGTAATTCACTTTCTCTTAAAGGTCTCATTTCCATCTGCAAGTGCTCTCATCAGTGACAATTGTCTGACTCCTGGCTGTCACACTAAAAAGTAAAATAAAGCACACAGTTATAATGATAGCAAAGCAATTAATGACAATTTTCAAATAAAAAGCCTGCAGAGTATGGTGAGAAAACGGACACCACATTTTTAGCTAACATTTCTGTCAAAAGAATGATGATAGCAGATGGGCTTATGGAATAAAATTTAGCAATCTTCTTGACAACAGCTGAGGACAGATCAGCTTGTCACATCCAGAAAGAGTCAGAGTCTTTTTTAGATTATTGAGTGATACCAAATTTAAAGCACATTGTATCAGATTTCTTCATGGCTTTGTGATAAATGGAGAATTCTGACAGAAACAGAAGGGCTAAATCACTCTCATTAAGTTGCACGTCTATGTTCAGCAAAACAAGCACTCTCAAACGGCTGAAAATTATGTTGAGCTGCCCAAATGGATCATTTAAAGCCTTTTTGCATGGATTGAGTGGTATGAAATATGGTTTGTAATCCATCACGTTGGTATGAAAGACTTATTGTTGAGTTACTGAATCATTAGTCTGAAAGCAAATCTATGAAGAAAGGTGACTGTAGTAGTTGTTAAACAGCATATATCATAATAGTTTTAATGGTCATATTTTTCCTTGGTAAATTAGTATACTTTGTCTTCCTGCTTACATGCTTTCATCTTTTTTTCTGGTGTTCAGTGTCAATGATTTCTCATGACCAGCTTATAGTGGAAGCACAATTTAGATTCAAATTCAAGAATATGTAATTGTCAATAAGCTCCCAACTCTGCTTGGTTTTCTTTCAGTTTTATCAATTTGATAAGAGTTTAAAATAAAACTTTGCCTACTTTTAGCATTCTGCACTTGCACATTTCAAGTGTAAATGAGTGTAAAAATGTAATAAATGTAGATGAAAGACGTTATGCTTCAACTTTATGTGAAACAGTACAATTTCACTGAGTTGTAATAATGTCATTTTATTAATAATCTCTTTTTCACAGAAAAAGCACTTTTATTCTAGAAATGTCTCAAGTATCTAGCTAATACAATTCTTGGTGCTTAATTAAATCTGATGGTATCACAGATCACCAGCCAAGAACTGCAAAACCTATCAAGGTAAACAAGCGGTATAGTGCTTAGTATTTTCTCAAATCTAGAAATAGAACAGGCTATCTCAAAACATACCTCCACAGTATGTACCACATTTTTTCTACTTCTAATAAATATTTGCCAAACTTGTACTGTATTTTGTTTTTATTGTATCTCCTTCAGTTTTTCCAGTAAATAAATAAGGCCGATTTAATATGCATGGTGTGTCAGAAAACATTTTTGAAGGAAAACAAATTCACATGGCAGCTTTGATAAGTAGTGTTGAACAGTCCCTTAGAGATCTGTGTTTCAATTGCTTCTGGATCAATTTTCTGAGGTCATTTTGAATAACCAGTGTTCCTGCATGCTGAAAATAACACCTTGTCCTGGGCATGAATTCTTAGAACTTTTGTGCATTTGTGGTTTAGGAATTGCTTCACAAAATATTGTTCATAATTTTGGGGGTATACCATGTGTTAACAAATGAATTCAGGTATAAAATTTCTAGTGAAAGCAGACAAATGAGCAATACAACCATTAAATTACATTAAATTCTTAGCAATATTTTGACATAAAGAATATTAAATAATAATAAATTTTAATAATAAATAATATTAAATTTTTAAATTCACAGATGACTCCTTATATTTTTCTTTAAATTGTCATTAAACATGTAGTAAATAGCCCATGTTAAGATGCTATTTCTTTATCACAGCTTTCAAGCTAATTTAATAACCAAAAATTGGCCAAGATTCTCTGATGCACTCCAGTACTATTTTTTTCTTTATAAGCGGTTTCAACATTCTCTACACTTTCCTGAACATACCAAAATATCTTAACTGAACAGTAAAAGCTAATGGCATTCTAAGGAGGTTTTTCATTTCAGAAGAACGATGTTTATCATTACAAAACTATTGAAAACTTTCATGTTTGTAATGAATAAAGACAAAAATTCCAGTGTTAGTGGATTCTTTTCAAAGGTATTTGTAGAAAACCCCACAAAAACAAATAAGAAAAAAGGTGGAGCCCAATACTAGAACATGACTGGCAGCCTGCTCGTGTATAGCTGTGCCTTCTACATCACAATTATTATTTCTCAGGTTTTCTTGTAGTTCAGTTGTAGAGAAAAAGCATAGGGCCCATAAAGGCGTTGGAGACACAAATAAAGCTAAGGAATCTAAGCTATTTCTTTGTGGATAGCCACAATACACTGCTAACAAACTTGTGCAACTGAGTTAAGGAAAGCTTTAGGCTTTGCCAACGACAACGGAGTATCTGACTCACAGATAACACTCACTCCAAATGGCACTTCTCCTACGTGACAGTTCTGGTTTGTCACGTCCTGGTTACTGCATAACAAACGTGTAATGTTGGCCATTTACAGTGGTTTCCCTTTTCTTTTCTAGGTTTGTATATGCTTTCCCAAGGACTATTTTTGGAGTTGTCAGCCAGGCCTGATGAAAATGGCAGGGAAACCATATTAACTTTAAATAAGCTAGTGAGCTGTGTATCTCTGCAGCCTCAGTGATTGTGAGTCATCATGCGCTCCCTGGGTGACTGTCACGTTTACGCTCAGAACAGTCCCTTGATTATGCCATGATTTATTTATATCAAATTCTATACAATGGCAAAAATGTTTTTCCACTTCCTTGTGCAGTTGTAAAAAGAATTCAGAAAGCAAATTTTAAAATAATATCTGATAGTAAAAAAAGGTGTCTAATATAAGAAGTGTTTAATTATCTTCTACAGACAGAAAGATGTGAAAGAGTCAAAGAAAAATCTTAAAGCAAATAAGTGGGTTGCCTATGCTTTTACAAGTACTTATCTCAACATTTGCTGACAATAAACATAGATGTAATACTACTGGAAACTCACTTGGTTTTGCATTTAATAATTTAAATAAATTAGTATATAATTTCTGCAGTTGAATTTAATTTTAGAAAATCTGAACTGACTGGAAATTTGAAATTGCAAGACAATGTGTGTCTTTCACTTTTTACCCAAGAAATTAAAATGAAATCCTCCTTTTTTTTTTTTCTACTGAGCATGTAGCAACAGCTCACCCCCATGAAAAGGAAATATTAATCTTGTCTCCACACCAACACCTTAGAGTTTTGTCATTATTTAATTTGCTTTTGAACAAATGACATTCCCTCTCTAGAATCACCTAGCCTATTTTGTCTCTTCAAAGGAAAAGTACTGTAGAGCTGATCCTATTTTGAGCAGAGGGTTCTCTAGTTCTCTCTTCCAGCTTAAATTATTTTCTGACTCTAGACACAAATATTCCTTCCCTATGCTTGAAATATTTTGCCATTGAAAATTGTTGTTTTACCTTTCCTTAACCAGTAAAACTACCTTTACCTTTCTTATTGAGTCATATTTCCCTCTTTCCTTCTTTTTTCACCTCTCTTTCCTCCCATTCCACAGAGAAACACAGCTAATAAAAAAAAACCACTAAATAATTATGCAGATATTTGTAAAATATATAATTTTTGATTTAAAAAGATTGATGAGATAACTAAACTGAATGAGAACCTTGTAATTAGGCATACCAGCTACTACATTTCTAGTCTATGCTAGCTAGATTACTGAAGACCCTTATTAAATATGACAATTATTCTACCTACTGTTAGGACTTGTTAAAGATTTTCTTTCCTTTTTTTCAGTTGCGTATCAATCTGTTGATCTCTGTAGGCTGATTTATTTTGCTACTGTTGTTGCTTTTTTGGAGTTTCATTTATTTAACATTCTTTATGTCAATTATTCTTTTAGTCTTTTTTGCTTCATTTTAAAATTAATTTTTTCATTTTCTTCGTCTATGTCTGCCTTACTGAACTCACAGCTGCATGTCAGTTCTCAGGACTCCATGCTGTGGTTCCAGGCAGGTTGGATTATGTCCATGTAGAGATAAAAGTATACCACTGCTCTGGGTCCAGGATATGGCTCCGAAAGTACTCTCACTTTGAGGTGTCTGACCTACAATGTAAATATAGATGGGAAGTCACATACAGCAGTTAGAAGTGAATTTTGTTGAAAATGAGGTTATTAAAAGAAAGATCACTGTGAAAAACCTAGATTTTTACTGAACACCACTTCTTTTTAACTCTTTTCTTTCAACTAGCTATCTTTTCTTCCTTTCAACAAAAACTCTTTGATGTATTTTCCACCTAAATGAAAGTATTGTGCTAGGGATTGCTTTTCCTTTCCCAGAAACACTGGTGAAGCACTTCTAATTAGTTTTTAATTGGTGATTTTTTTGAGCAATTTTTTATTCTTGAAATTTTTTTTTCACCAAAATTTGATTTTTACTTTATTTATGTCTTAGGTTTAAAATTTCTTTCTTATTATTTTTTCCTCTCTCTGAAAAATACAAAATTTCTTTTTCATTCTAAATGGAAAAATACACTTTCACATGCTTCTGAAAGAATTTATCTATACTCTCAGATATTCTTTACAGATCTGAAAATAAATACTGGAGTTTAACCATAGTTCCAAGCTCTTATTATTTCTATCAGTCTTTTTGAGGAAACGCACATGTATTCATAACAAACCTAAAATGAACATGAAGACTGCCCAATTTTTCTTCTTAATGTCCCAAAGATTATATACCCCTAGTGTACCATATAAATCAAATGGTTGAAAAATAGATCTGATTTAGAAAAAAATGCATATCAGAGTATTTGCATCAGACTTTATACACAGAAGATCATCAACCATTGGCAACCAGCAAGAATTAATTTTAGCTTAAAGATTATATTTTGTGTAGATGTAGGAACAAAACCAATTACTTTCAGAATTGTTTTAAAATATAGAGAATAACTCTTGCAAAAATTCCCAGTATCATGTAACTCTTACTGAAAGAATGAGTACCATTTTTAGGAAGAAAAATAATTTTGCCTCATGCTTGTAAGGCACAAGGTACAAATGATAGCTATTAGGTAATTTAACATTTTCTCCATTGACCTTTGGAAATTGTCCTGCAAGCCAGTAAAAAAGACATTTTTAGAAGTTCTGATTATTTTATATCTCTCCTGACTACATCAATTTATATTCCTTAATCATATTCTCCACATTAAACTATTCTTGTTCCTCTCTTTCTATAGATAGTAAACCAAACCAGGGGATCCATCAGTGCTTCTCTTGTCCCAAGTGTGGTTCAGTGTGTTGCCCACACCCCACTTTATCTCAGAGTGATATCTGGGCAAAAATCATCCTCTCTTCACATCTTCCTTTTCATTAGTAAGTGTGTAGACAAGAAGGAAACCATAACTTGCTATAGCCAAATGGACATATAATAAAGCCCTGTGGAGGTACCAGTTGTGGGTTTCTCTGGGTGTGGATTGAAGGTACTTGAGACAGTCATTCATGTTCAGACTCAGGTGTTTATTATTTCTTATCAGTAAAACAGTCTCACTACTGCGAGTTCAGCAGCTTTTCATCAGAAGGCACAAAATGGCCAACAATCTCTTGTTACAAGGTGTTTTAAGACTAAACTATCCAATTAAGAACTGGCACCTAGATTATTTTCCCCTTTAACCCAATAACTGATCCCGAGGAGCCGCAATGTGGACTTTTCTGCCCAATTACAAAATGCCACCCAAACCCATGAAGAGCCAAGGCCTTTTCTGCTTTCATACATCTGCAGTGGTGAGGAAGTTGGGTTGCACGGGAGACTGGGAGCAGACACAGCCAGGACAGGTGACCAAAACTGACGAAAGGGCTATCCCAGACCATGTGACATCATCTCAGTATATAAAGTGGAGGGAAGAAAGAGGAAGGGAGGGGGGACATTTCAAGTGATGTCTTGCCAAGGAACTGTTATGCATTATGGTCTTTTGTTCTCCTGGAGATGGCTGAACACCTCCCTGCCACAGGAAGTGGTGAACTAATTCTTTGCTTGTGTGCACAGCTTTTGCTTTCTCTATTAAATTGTCTGTATCACAACCCAGAAGTTCTCTAGCTTTTACCCTTCTGATTGTCTCCCCAGTCAGTCCAGCAGGGGAGAGCAGAGGAGAGCCCCAGCATGGGGCTGCTTGGCTGGGGTTAAACCACAGCACAACCCCAACTCTTAGCCTTTCCTCACAGGAGAGATGCACCAGCCCACTGATCATCTTTGTGGTCGTCCTCTGAACTAGGCCCAACAGATCCATGTCTCTCCTGAAAAGAGGACCCCAGAGCTGGCTGCAGCCCTGTAGGTGGGGTCTCACCAGAGCAGAGCAGAACAAAGGGGCAGAATCCCCTCCCTCCCCTGCTGCCCACGGGGCTCTGGATGCAGCCCAGGACACCTTTGGCTCTCTGGGCTGTGAGTGCCCATGACTGGGTCATGTCCAGCCTCTCACCCACCAGCATCCCTGTGTCCCTCTGGGCAGGGCTGCTCTGGATCTGTTCATCTCCCAGCTTGTGTTGATTCCTGGTGTTTCCCTGATCTTACACTTAGCCTTGTTGAACCTCATGAAGTTCATCCACTGATGTAATCACTCTATCATAGAAGGCCCTTAGGTTGGTCAGATAGGACTTGCCCTGTGTGCTGGAACCTCATGATTTAAAGTATATCAAATGCTTAATAACTTCTTTCAGTAAAGTAATACTACAAATTTAAGTGTGCTCTGGGTTTTACAGGCTACTAGCAAAATAAGGAATGAATTTTACAATTATTGAGCTTACATCTTTTAAGAAAGTAAAAGCATACTGAATGTCAGAAGCTGATGTGTGAAATGAGGCAATTATTTAAATATTTCTTTACTTTTCTGTAGTGCTATATAATCTGCATCTCTGGGCATCCAACAAGAAACCAGTGATGGTTTTAGAAGTCACAAATAGAATTTCTCCCATTAGATATGAAATAAGAACTTTGCTGAGTTTACATGATATTTTCTTCTGTCAGAGACCCAGGGATCAATATTTGCATGTATCTTCTATTATAGCTATCTGTTAAATTATCTCATTATTTTCCCTTTCTTCTCTGGGAATAAGCAGAGAAGTACTGGAGTCTATTGCACTACATACCATTTGCAATAAGCAGTACTTCTAAACCTTATCAAATTAAATTTGGATTTGCATATCAAAGTTGATTGTCCTAAGGGCAAAAATTCATGATAAATTTATTCCTTAATCTCTAGACCATGCTGCAGTACAAGCTTCT
This sequence comes from Geospiza fortis, assembly GCF_000277835.1. NCBI lineage: Eukaryota > Metazoa > Chordata > Aves > Passeriformes > Thraupidae > Geospiza > Geospiza fortis. The sequence goes on from NW_005054297.1 coordinate 11,539,569, forward strand.
TTCCTGTCAGCCTGGGAGGCTCAGAGCCCCTGCCTGCCTCAAACCTACAGAGACTTCTCACCAGGAAGCTGGAGGCTGATCCTCTAGCTGGATACCAAATAATTCTACGAGTTCAGCACAGGGAAAAATAAAAAATCCCCCACTTTCATCATGAATCTGAACCTGTCCAGAATGTTTCGAAAAATTTGGATTACATTTCTGATATCTGAGTTCCATCCAAAATTTATTGTTCTTCTTTGTAAAGAACAGAGACTTGGCAACACAAGCGCCCTAGTGGGGAAAGGATATTCACTTGAGATGTCTGAAATACTGAATTTGTTCATGCTTTCTTGGGTTCTTATGTCGCTGATACTGTTATAATGTAACATACTAACACAGCAATGAAACTTAACTTATTTAATGAACATAAAATATTCACAGGAACCTAAAAACAAAAAGCATTTTTGTGACTTTAGATCAAGTTTAAATGGAGCATAGGTTGTACTGAGCCATGCAGTCCATTAAATAATGGCTGTACTTACCATCACAAGTCAAAGTCTGCCCAACAGTGACATGTAATTAATATTACCCTGTTGCATCAGTGAGCTGCATATTTCCCTCAGTCATGTAACCCCTCCATGTGTACCTTGCGTACATGCTCTGTGATGCACACACCTGCTTCATGATGCTTATGGTTTCAGCATTCTGTGTATGAAATGCTCTTAAATCTCAAAAATGTTTGATTTATTTCACTTGAAATGGTATTTCTGTGTCTTGCCACATGTTATAGGTTGGAATGCAAAAGACAATGAAGAGGAAGGAGAAGAGAAAACACATGTGAGGAGGCAAATAACCTGGTAAATTTTTCAGGGCACAAATTTGTGTGAGATCAGCTGTGAGGGTTAGTCACTCATAGCTGAATCATAGAAGATCCAGAAAAGAGGACTCTAAGCACCTTCTTCAGCTATAATTTACATATATTTACCTTTTTTTCAGCATAATTATTTCTTACAATTGGCCTCTGACACAGATGGATTCCAAAAGTCATATCAGAGGTGTTGTGAAATGAAATATAACTATGTGTCAGTAAGTGGATGTGATTCTAAGGGAGACTCACTGAAGCTAAATGAGTGATTGGGGCTGAGAAAGTTGGAGCAAGGGTGATGTGCATCCAAAATGCTCCAAAAAGAGATTTTTGCAATTTCTAGTCACTTCTGCCTGTAGTAGACCATGGTATGCACAGAATATTTTTGTCTGTGTGTTGGGCGAAATACTATCTATCTATATTTATATATATATATAATATATATATATATATATATGGAAATATCTATTCAAGAATTTTGAATAGATACTAGGAGTAGAAGTTATTCCTTTGACTTCAGTGAGGCCAAACTTGTACACCATGGTACTACCTAAACAGAGACAGTGGTATTGAGTGGTATTTGGCTATTTCTGCATTCCTGTGTACAATATTCTGTAATATTTTTTTTAACCATATATAATGCCTGTCTGCAGAAACTAAAATTTCTGTATGGAACAGTAGCTATAATTCTGAACATAGATTTATCTTTTGGGTTTAGTTTAGTATTTACCAGTTAATTTCAGGTTCTTTTAAGAAGACAGAGAAATGTTATTACCTTTATCAGTCTCTGTTATTCCATCAGTGATTATGCCATAACTCATTTGGTGATTCATTGTCACAGTTATTTCTCTTTTTCTGAATTTTAGTTTTTATTTAGGGCAGAGAGTGTTAAGGCAAAGTAATCGTAAAATAAATAAAGCTTTTCTCTCCCATCTTCTTCCAGTAGAGTCTAACAAATCTGCCTTGACTGACAGAATGGATTTTTCATTGAGTACAATGTGCTGTTTCTTGAGACTACATTTATACATAGAATATGTTATCAGAATAATGATAACAACTGCAAGCAAGCCTCAGAACTTAACAACAAAAGGAATACATTTAATGAGTTTACTCTCATAGAAATACATCAAATAGCACAAGAGATTTCTTAATATGCACATTTTGAGCCAATATACTATACCTCTAAATGTTCCTCAGATTTTAAATATATAGTTTTCCATATTTAAATTAATATATGAGAAATACTTTGCCTAGATATATATTTTGCTATAATAATAACAACAATTTTCTACTGTACATTCACATGAAAGACCTTAGCCCACATTCCATTTTTTTTATGAAAGTAAGAAACGGTTCTATCTTCTACAATATATCAACAAAAAGGCTTCCTGTAAATATAACACACTCGAGGTAAAAATCAGAAAATAAAAAAATCCCATTAATATCCTTTAGATTCACTTTTAGATCCAGATCCTCAACCAAACCAGGAGTCTCAGTAGAGTTTCATCAGTTTATAACAGCCATGGATTATGGCTATATTAAGACAAATGGGAAATTGTACATTTATATACAGTAATCAGCTATATAAACAGACAGCAGAACTAGATAAATCATTATTCCTAAGAAGAAAACCTGTGTCATTGATTCCAGTCCCATCATAAATACAAAATGACATCCTATTTCTGGTAAAGGTGATACCTTTCTTTTTCCTTTGATTAGTAGAATAACTAATACAATATATGCTGGAAATATATCCTACTTAGCTTTCATAAAACTTCAGGCAAATTTTTTTCCAGGTTCTGATATTGCACAGCAGAAAAGGTATGGCCCAATAATAAAACCACGGAACAGACCATGAGTGTTTTGAAAAAGATGATGTATTAGAGAGAGTATGGGCATTGTTTATCTGTAGAATAGAAGATTTGAAGGTGATACAGAAACCACATTTAAATTGCAAAAGATAACTGTGAAGAGACAGAAAATAAATTCCTGATCACATGAAAGGTGATAAAATGGATGGAAGATTCAAACTAAGCAAATTATAATTAGACAAGATACTAATAGAAATATCCAATATTATGATATCTGGTGTCTGTATTGCCTTCAGAGATGGTGATGCATCCAAACAGATTACTGGACAGGGCTATGGAATCTGCATTGTTGGAAGTCTTAGGAATGACATTTATATCATAAACTGAAAGTAAGTAAAAAATAATATTCTATTTTCCTTCATATACATGCAGTGATGTAAGAAAGAATATTGCCTGGGGAAGGAATATTGACCAAATAAACTTTGTATGGTCAATCCAATCAGCATTTTTTGGTTATAATGAAATTTATCACTGCAATGACAAGAAATGAGAATCAAGGGAATTTTTTATTGCTATTTGTCTAGAAATACTTGCAAATTTTTAAGGAAACATAATCCTGTGAAGTATTAGGCTATAATAGCAATATACGATTCAGAATGTTTAATAGCAAGGATTTTTCAAATAACCTGTCAATATTTTTCTGCCTGTAGAACAGATGAAGAAAAAAAGGTGAAAGTCCCAATTAGTTGACCTTACTATTACTCAAGATTTTACAACAGATTCTGAAGGGAAGCTCAGTGAAGGATGTGGTGATAAGAGGAGAAAGGATAAAATGCAACAAAGGTCAGTTGCAGGTAGATTTTGTTAGAACAAGTTAACAAGTTTAATGACTACAAATTTACTGAACCTAATATATCTGTAGTGTACCTGTGCAAGAATCTGATATGATGATCTTGAACAAAATATTTCAGGCGAATTTGGTATAGAAAAAAAGTAAGATTAATTCAGTTTGCCCACCATTTTGTTGATTATATTGGCAAAGGAGTTATTAGTCTTTTATTTCCCCTCTGCCAAAAAACCAAAACAAGGACAAATGTTAGTCTAGGTGTACTACATTGGGTAAGAATGGAAATTTTTCTTATGTCCTCTTCATTAAAAAAAAAAGAAAATGAAGTTTGAAACCAGTTTATGAAAATTTTACAAGATTCTGTTCAAGATCACACCAGTTTATTCAAGAGTTTCATTTTCAAAACCAGATAAACAGAATCAAATTTCATCCAGTCCAGTTCCCAGTAATTTAAATTAGAGGGGTTCTGTATTCAATATATTTTCTGTATGGGACAATACTCTTTAGAGTACTTGAAATATGAAAAGAGATCAAGTAATATTTAGGCATTAGAGACATATGGCATAAGGTAATAGCAGTAGAATTAATAAGTTACATTTCTACTCTGAAGATAATGTGGAAGTGCTTATTTTTCTTGTATTTAGGGAAGCTAACCAACTGAGTTGACTGATATGATTTTCCTACTGCATTTCACGTCCTTAAACTTCCAAAAATGTCCTGGAGAGATGGTAGAGATGGTCTTAACACATAAATAAATCTGTTTTTCTAAATACCAAACTTAATCATGGGGGAAATAATATGTACTTCTGTGATTTGCTTTCTAACCCTAAAGAAATATTTGAGGATGAAGTCAGGGATAGGATGTGTGGACAGTTGAATAGAAAAGGAAATGAAGTGCCTTAGTGCTTCTGATTCCCATATAGATAGCATATAATATATAGTAAGCTTGGTTTGGGATATGTTTTCTAAGAAAATCTTTGCTCTAAATGAAAAATTTTGTTTTGTGAAAAGTCACCAGCCATGATCCGCTCTATTGCATCTATGAGATAAAAAAAATGGTCCATGAGCTGAACTGAGTTCAGACTTCCTGAGGTTCATTATCATGAAAAACCAGCACAGGAAAACCTTAGAATGGAATAAAGCCATACCAAGCTACAGAAAATGATAAAACAGGCAAGTAAAATAAATGGTTTTCTGTGTTGCAGTAACTTCATAGTCTATAAAGCTTTAGATAAAGTTTTAGTTTTCAGGATGTTAGACTTCATGAGGTCTTCCCAGCAGCCTAAGTGAGGTTGGATCAGGTTAAAGTGGTTTCTGGAGTTTCACTTACAGAAAGCTGAAGAGCTATGTAGCTGCTTTTGCTCTCTGCTTCCTTCACCCAGCCGGTGGCTGTTGCCAGAAGATCACAACTTATTTCTCTTTCAGAAACCTTTTCTGCCTGCTTATGTATGTCTTCATAGAGAAGGCCCTGGAGAAGAACCTCAGATTTCCTGGTTTCTAAGACATAGGTCCCGAAGTTCCCAGATATTTGAGTCTTTCAGGTTCCAAACCGCCACCAAGCTAGAAAGCATACGAAGGGAGTAGGTAACTACAATTCTCAGCTCCACCGTTTCTCAGCATATCTTCTGGGAACTGCCAAGTTAACTATACCTGTTCTGTTGAGATGATCCTGTCACCTCCATGTGACTTTCGTGGCAAATTATTAAAGTCTTCTGAAGTAAAATATTCTGATATTTGGTAAGCACAACTCAATTACAATGAAAAGTTTAATCTAGGCTTATTTTAATTCAGAGATCTATTTATCTGGGCAAGGGAGTCCTTGCTCTGTGTAGAACTTCCATTTAGTTTCCTGGCCAGAGCAAAGCCATTCCACCTCTCCCAACCATTTGGTATTGTCAGGTGAGAGAGGCTCAAAAAGAGACCTAAATGTATCATTCTTCCACTCTGGGGACCAAGAGCAGGCACAGAGATGGATCTTAGAGGCTCCAGGGCCATTAATAGTTTCTTGGTCTGAACCAGAGTGGACATATCATAACGGGGATACAGACAAATGAGAAAACCCTCAGAAGCTGTAGCATTGGGATGGGGAAAAGAAACAAACCTATTGTTGTAAATTCACATTTCTCAAAGAAAGAAGTGTGGGGAAAGATAGATGTAGGAGAGTAGACAAGGCATTTTTAGAAACACACTTCCTAATAATGCATTTCATTTCCAAGGGCTGTAGATCCAATAAATATCATACCTGTTAATAAGCACATCCAAGGGAGGGTCACAGTTCTGAAGAGTTTGTTTTGGCTGGTTTGGCATATAATTGAATATAATTTCTAGTTCAATTTTGGTTTTGGTCTGAAAAGGATCTTATAAAAGCCAATCAAATGTTTAGCTTAATGTACTGTCAAGTAGAAGATAAATTCCTCAGTTAGTACTTCATATAGCATACATATACTTTACCACATTTCACAGAGTAAAGCAAATAAAAATTGTTTGATTTACAAATTTTCACTCAGGGTCAAATATAGTGTATGTTAAATCACATGCATCCTGTACAGCTTGCTAGTAAGCAAGTGAGAGAAAAGAAAAGCTGAAGAGAAAATGAAGACTGGAATTTAATTGCATCCCACTATTCATCTCATTTTCACTTTTTTGTATTAGAATGCTAGAAGCAAGCCTTGCCAAGCTACCCAAAAACTCTTGCTGATCCTATTTTATACCTCTCTTTTTATTAATCTTCCTCTTTGCAGCGGCAACTGAACTGGTCACTGTTAAATTCTGAAAAATATTGCAGTATTTGAACAATATTACTGGTTTATTTTGACATATTACTTGGAATTTTCACCAGTCACATAAAATTTTAGTTTTGATAAGTGTAACATAAATGAAGAGTTTATCAAAGAGAGAATGAATTCATCATCTTTCTTTTTCTCTTTATTTCCCATGTTGAGATTGTGACCAAATCACCAAAGATGTTTTAAAGTCCATGTTTTATTCTGGAAAACAAAACCAACTGTTCTTTCTGAAGGTTGTGAGCCTATATGTCCTCTGGAGGATGTTCAGCTCTTCAGACTGAACTGCCATGGATGCAGGCCCTGCCGTGGCTCTCTCACTCCATCACTGCCTGGGCAGCTGCTTCAAAACATTCTTTCATTTCTAAGCTCTGCATATACCATTCCTGTCTGTAACCCTTAGATAGTTCTCATTTCCTTTTCCACAGTCTTCTCCATCAGCTTCAATTCTTTCTATTTCACAGGTATCTCGTATCTTGCTTTAATCCAGGATGCCTCTTCTACTCTGACCACCTCACTTACCAGTTAGATTTTGGTCTCACTTAATACTCATTTATGATTTAAGATGCAGCTAATCCATTTAATCTCAGCGCTTTCCAACAAATTAGGAAAGAGGTAAATTGAAGCCATCCCTTGCTATGTTTTTTACTCTCATTTGTTTATGTAGTATTAGAACACTTGATTTGTGGGCTATTTTTTGCAGCCAATGCCTTTCAGAACAAGCCATACTATAGGTCAATTGCAAAGAGCATCTACAGGAAGAATATTCCAGAGAACCACACTGTCCTAAAATAGAGGTATTTTTGGCACAATTCCTGGGTCACTCTTGTTAAAATCTAGGGCGTGACTCACAACTGGCAGAACACATTAAGGCTCTTACGTTCCTGAAAACGATCTGAGTATCAAGCCAGACAAAGTTATCCTGTATTTTCTTTCACATTTATGAATAAAAAAATAAAATTCAATTTGGACTGTGAAGATGTCTCAGAGAGAAAAGCACTGACACTGTTTAAAGACATTGATTGTGTTACTATTCGTCAAAATGGTCATTAAAACCACATGCAAAACTAACACGTGATTCCCTTTTGGAATCCATATTCCGAAAATCTGCAATCTAAAACTGTGTTTTATTTATCAAAAAGTCTGAATTACATAATTAAAACAGGTATTGGTTTAACAATTCAACAGGGATTTGTTTCAGTAATGCTTATATCAGAATGGCTTTGTGCTATGACATTAGCTTTAGAAAAAAAGACACACAATAATTTAATTTTAAAACTGAAATGCTCAGGGACTGAGGTTAATAAAGAGCAAGTATTATGCATGAACATCTTTCTATTCATACTTAATATTCATTATCATTATGGGTAGAAAGCATTTTAAAACATTCTAATTTTTTAAATATTCAAATTCGTAATGAGCTGTATAAAATGCATCCCCTTATACCATTAATAGTCTAATTCCCATTGACACAGTAGACCTTTCCAATCATATCCATTTTTAAATACTCAGACTAAGATGAGAGATTTATGCAGGTCAGTCTGTCATATGCGTCTGGAATAAAAATCTGTAATCATGTACTTTTGTAGATTAAGAAAAATAGAAACACTGTGTGCCAGAAAATAGGCAAGAATCTTTGGTACACCTCTGTTAAACTCTCCAATTCCTTCTGCCTTTTAAAGTAATATAAGAAAGTATGTAGTTTTTAAGAAAATGTCTGAATTGTACCTCTTTTACATCTCCCCATCTTTCTCTAGATTTAAAGGCCAACAGTTTGCAATATGCCTCTTCCATATCATCACACAAAACCATATTGGATCCTTTCCAGTTTCCTGATGGAATTTTTCTTTTCTAAACTGCTGGTCTAGCTAGAGACTTTTCATCCATTCAAATATGCCAGAAAAAAAAGATTTCTAGTTTCTTAATCTCTATCTGTAGAACTGCAGTTATCACAAGATTACTGCTATTGACTGTATTTATACAGAAGATATAATAAGCTCTCTATGCTTTCTCTCTTCTGTTGAGCAAAATTTGACTTTCTGAGCAAAAAGTACAATCACTTTTTAAGACTCTTCTTTGAAATACCATTTGTCAGAGGAGTTAACAGTTTCAAAGAAGATTTGAAGTAGTTCTTCTGCCTCCTACAGGCTAGCATTTAGGAAACAACAAAGTACTGCATAGCTTGCCTTGGATTGTTTGACAGCACAGTAGGCTCTAAGTGTTCAGTGTTCATCTTTTTATTGAGGAACTGAAAATATTTAGGGTTGGTTCTAAATTTACCTTGGCAGTGAGGTTTTCCCTAGTAGTGATGATGTCTTAAGTAAAATGGAAAGGGTATTTTTGTTTTTCAAGTGTCATTGTTTCTTCAGCACCAGCTTGCCAGTGATTTTTTTAAATTTCCATTTAGTATTCAATGCATTGGAAACAAGGTAAGTGCAAACTGAATGTTCTCAAAGAGATAAATTCCAGTTTGTGATATGAAGCTCTCTTTCCAGACTTAGGCAGTGATGATTGTAGTTGTTTGCAATGTTCTTTGAAAAAAGCACTCATGTAGAACTCTAACAATGGTTTCATGCTATCCACAGCATTAGTCAAATGTTTTAAAAATGAAACAGAATCAAAGTAATTGCAAAATAGGAAAATTATTGAAGGTTTAAAATGTTTAGAGAAAACTTTCTGTCCCCTGAATGATCTTGAAACAGCTTTTTTTTTACACATAAGATCAATTCAATGTAGAGCAAGAGGAATACCTACATGTCTGGGAAGATCAGGTTTTGGCCACATATAAAAGTTCATTGATTAAGAAGCTAAAGACTTTTTTTACAACATTACTAGTCAGCATTATAAACTTGCAACTGTACATGCACATTTTTAACAAGAAGCTTGCCTTGACTGAGTGAAGATGTTAAAACACATGAAAGAATTTGCATGATCGGAGAAAAGAATTTGTGGATATAAACACAGAGAACCATAATGATGTTAAAACCTAATGATGAAACATCTGATCCTTTTAATGAATGACCTGTGAAAATCCTTCCACCTCCAGTGACCTGTGTAATGCTTGGTGTTATGCAGTAATAATGAATACAGGCAGGCTTCATATCAGAGGAAGGATACAAAATTACCAAAAAAAACTGAATAATAAAGTACATAATATTTTCAGGTCTCAGCACAGTTTCTGTAGAGATTATCACTTTTCTCTATATGGTACTGTACTATCAGCATAACTTAAATGCCTGACAATGGGAGTACAAATTGCTTAATGATATGTTGCTAAAATTATTTTATAATGAGAAAAGATTACTTTCCTTAATATTAGGGAGAATGAAAGAAGAAACAGTCAAACATTTTCTGTATGTAGTTAAACTATTAAATTCATATTTAGCCACTTGAATTCTAATGCCTTTATTTTTACAAATTCTAAGTACCAGTTCCTCAGTGGGCATCACTGAAATCAATTAATGATTGACATCTCTGGAAATCAAGCCCTCTATTTAAATGCCAGGGGCACACACATTTCCCAAGAGTACATACAAGATATAAGGGTAGTTATTTGATATCTGCAGCTTGTGACTAAGCTTGAGCTCAGGGACTCATGATCAGAATACTCAGTGCCAGGCTGTAATTATGTTCAGGTTTGGATCATGCAGCAGAACATCTGAGCTGACAGCACCATCAGGTCATGATGTGGATGGGAACAACCACTGTCCTCTCCTAGCCACACTGCCCTTCCAGCAAAAATACTTGTTTGTCGTGTGGTAATATCATCTGGTCCAGATGAGTCATCAAGCAGAGCTCTTCCTAAAGCATCTTAGGTCACATAAAGCAAGAGAGAATCATGTAAAAGAACACCCTGTCCAGGCTGACATATTGCTGTCAGGGCAGATGAATGGAGAGATGATAGAGATCACTGCTTCAGTAGGCTTCAGTCCGCGGCTTGACTCGAGCAATTTATGACTGTATTGACATAATCTGGCAGTTAATTTAAGATCCTGCATGTGGAATGTCACTTTTCAGTTTAACTCCTGATTTTAATTGTGATTTGGTAGCTCAGACTAGCAAGGATAAGAAATATGTGTCAGATTCTTAGAAATCTTAGAAGTAAACCTGTTTTAAATAATCACCTTTAATGGTCATTGTCTTATGTTACTACAGTAGGCAAAAAAAAAGTCTAGACTTAGAGGTAGACAAGCTGAATAACATTTTCCACTTTTTGTCCATACCGATCATGACTGCAACCTGAGGAACAATAACTAAAATTTAATAATATTGTCTGGTTTAAGTGGGGGAAGTTATTCCTGTGTTGGTATTAAAGCATCCAGCTACAGGATTGATTTTAAGCCCTTCAACTATACCAGCAAAAAGTACTTATGTAATCCTTCAAGCAGAAGGAAAAAGGATATATTCTGTTTATAACACACTAAGTAGGCAGATGTCTCTAAAGTAGATTCCACTTGAATGCAAGACTGTGATACCAATTAGAAAGCATATGCCATATTGCCTTGACATCCTGTTACTAAATGCTGATGAAAGTTTATGATCACAAGTGAAATATGTAAAGCAGGACTGAAAATAATCTTTCAAATTAAAACTGTTAAAATATATACTGTGCAGAATGTACACCAGGTGTTCTGCAATGCAGGCTCCAGGGATGTATTTCTGTGGGGTTTTTGGAGTACAGCAAGAGATTTCAATGCTGCCTTAAGTACTGAGACACATCAGCTTCCATATTTTTCTTGTGAAGACTAACACCAATAGCAGGTGACCAAGTTACAGTAAAAGATACTGACAGGTGTACTGGAGTTTGATAGCAAAGCTATGGTTGCACCATGGTAAGGAAATTGATTTGGAACCAGAACCTCCCAACTATTTTGAGTTCAGGCATGTTTTGTAGCCCCCCCTAGTACCTCGATCCATGATTATCCAAATTGGTGCTCATGCTGCAGCTTTCCTCCTGCTCCTGTTGAAGGTGGCCATGGAGACCTGAGCCTACTCAGGGCATATGATCACCCTGTGTCTGATACTGGCATGGATAGCAATTTGTTTTCTGACCAGAGCCTACTCAGGGCATGCTGTTTCTGTAGTTTGGGTTTTTTCCCTGTTCTGATACTGGCATGGATAGCAATTTGTCATGTGCTGAAACCTTGAAGCTGGGACTCTGTTTCAGTTCCCCAGTTTAATGTATACAACAAGGCTGCCATTAAAATTCTGACTTTCCCAGGAATGGGACAATTACACTGTATGTTGTATTTTAACTGCAAGGCTTGATGCAGGGCTCATTGGGCCTAAAGTGCAATTTCATGTTCCCTGTTATGCTGCTTTGATTAAAAATGGGGATATTATTTCTGCATTTTCCTTTGTTTCCTAAGCTCTCAAATTCATATTCTAAGACCAAAAATGTTTATTGGAACTAGTCTAATGCATTTCATACCATGGAACATCAAATTCCAGGGATTTTCCCTTCACTGAGAGCAAAATCTGATGTGTTTAGAAGGGCTAAGAGTTTGAGCTGAAGACAGTCAAAGACAGAAAATCCATCTCACATGTTCTGATGTTTATTCATATTCAGTCATAAGGAAAATGATGCTATTCCATTTTCAGCATGTTTCAATAAATCCCAACCATCTTTGTTGTTGTCTTTAAACACTGAAGGATGAATGCCTTATTCAGCAAAGCTAGGTATATGCTATGATCAAATCAACTCATGGTCTTAATTTTAGTATTATAATTAGGTAGAACACATAAACCTATCTTTCTTAAACCCTGAAAATGTTCTTATTAGTTTTTCATGCACCATTTCCTTTTACCATTTCATTGTTTTCAATTCCAGCTTTTTGAAGGACATGTATACAGGAAATGGTTTTCACATTTTAGTATCTCTTTGAACATTGCTAAATTCAGAGCTGTATCTTTTGTCACATTCATTTTTAAATCAGCATTGCTCAATTTATGCTCTTCTGTCACTGCTAGCCACTCCTAGTTCAGTTCAATGTGTTTCCCCACATCGAGAAATCAGTTGACTACCTATTAATCCATTTGCCTGAATTTTGCTGGTATGTGATTTTTTTAAATTAAGATATCATGGAGCAGTAACCTAAATGCACTAAACAAAATGGTGTTGATTTAATAAGTGTTTCTGTCCTTTAATACCCTTTATTAATATTATACTTTATCAGCTTTTTAGTTAATCCAGTTTGTATTGTTACCATAACAACCAATTTATAATCAACTCTATAAGCCCTCTTTAAGTGTTGGCAATAGGAAGAAAACTTTCACTCTATTAGGAACTGTGATGAGCACTTCTTTCCCATCCTTTCTTTTTCCCATCTTTCTGCTCTCTGCAATTCCAAACAAAATTTTAAGTTTTAGTGAGATAAATATTTCATAATTGTCCTAATTTCAGCCAAGGACCAGGTTAATTTTCACAGTAGGCATGAGGGAGCAGAGCCAGGGGCTGTGTGGGCATGGCCAAGATGTTGTGTTGTTCCATAATATCTTTCATCATGGCCAGGGGTGGGGAAAAGGGACTTTTGCTTCCTAGAAGCAGGGGCTGTTCCTTTCCCATGGAGCAAGTATGGTGAGCAGCAGGTAAAAAATAATGGGCTGAAGGGTCCAGGCACCATTGTTCATTGCCTTGGGGCCACCCCAGGTCAGGTCAAACAGTGAGCAATTTCTGCATGTAAATCATCCTGGTTTTGTATACCTTTGTTATTAACACTGTTGCTGTTCATTTTCATGTCTCATGGCTGTTTCCAGTAATTTTTTCTCATCTCAGTCCATAATCCCTGCCTTTTGTCTTTCTCAACAGAAGGGAGAGGGTGTCTGGTCCTAAACCATGATATTTATTAGTTTTCAAAATCTCAATTTACCACATAAGACGAAGACAGCGTGTAAGAACTCCAAACATATTCATGTATCCCAGGAAACATCTCAGTTTGGATGAATCACACCAAGTGATTGAATTCCTCATCTTTACCAGATGAAAACTTAAATTCTCACTCTTTCAACATACTGAAGTATTCATTAAATTAATTTTCCTTTTATCATTATTGCAAATTTTATCCCATCTGTCTTATAATTAGGACATGATAATTGTAGATTTTATTACATCTATGTTTGAACTCATGGATCCTGCCAGAAAACATGCCCCTGACGCCTTTGTTTCCTTTTCAATTTCCTGAAACTATTTTGTTCTCATTTATACAGTCTTTCTTTTGCTTCCTTCCAATACTTCACATTCCCTATACTTATTTGGCTGTTACTGCTTTTTCCTTTCTTTCACCAAGTTCCTGCTAAATACCTTTATTCCAAACTATTTTCTGCATTTTTTTCATATGTTCTCCTCAATTACAGTAGAAGTTATTTGCTATTTATGAAAAGACCTAACAAAACAAGTTTTTCTATAATTTTTTTTCCTTTACTGTTGACTTGAACAAGAAATCTACATAGAAATTTTTGAATACTTTTAACGAATTGCAAGTTGAGAAAGACATAGTGGATTAAAGAGAAAGAACAGGGAAAAAACCCAAACTACAGAAACAGCATCTTATCTCATGACAATTGCAAAACAGTCTAATCTTAGTCAGCATATATTTTCATTGGCCCCCATCATTCTGTGTTTACTTTCTCAAACCTCTGTAAACACCTTGATTTTGGTATTAAAATCTAAAGAGAAAAAGTGTTATTTTTCCTACAAGTTGCATCAATCAGGAATTGCATCATTTTGATAGATCCTGGCCATGTAATAGACATAAAAATATATGTAGTGTTTACAGCCAAACATTAAAATGCATTCTAAAAACATTATATTGTTTATATCCATTAATGCAAATAGTGAATTGTCCAAAAGCTGTGCTGGATAAATTCTGCATATTTAAATTCGTAGCAGTCTTTGAAGGATTCTTGTACCATCTGTAATCCAATTTGTAACATTTAACTGCGTATGATTTCAATGAATATTTCTAAAGCATTATACATACTTTTTTTCTATAAAATTCATGTGTGTTACTGAGGTTTTCCTCTGATTATCTATAAACAACTAGAATTATTATTAACTTTTAAGTGGTCTGAGCATGATTAAATAAACTATATTGCCTAATGCATGTACTCGTTTGCATATTCCTGTAATCTGTTTTAAAGTCAGTTGCTCTGAATCACAGGTAACATTTTTCTACATGTCTGATTGTTACTATAATTATGAAAGTATTATTTGATTTCTGATATCATTTTCAAAAAAAAAAATGTTTCTTCATACTCAAAACCGTTGTTGTCTTAGGTTATATCGTAGGTCTTAGTTGTCTCCAATGTTGTTTTCCCCTCTCATCTGCTTTTCTACTTCCTTTGATGACAAAGATCATTTATAGTCTTTAAGTTAGTGGTGGAAGTCTTGAAAATATTCTTGGGAAAAGTAGCAAATTAAATATGAATGCTTAGTGGGAGAGACTGAACTAAATATATGAGTGGTGACGAGGAAGGTCTGCAAATATGGTTGCTGTCTTTGGTTTTAATACATATAACAATTTCATTCAAGAGCTGTGTACTCCCATTACAATGATTTGCCAGCCTCATACATTCCTAGAATATGCAGAAGGAATTTGTGCTTTCCTGTATTGTGATCCTATGTTTTTACTGTAAACTCTTTTCTGGCCATTATCTCAACTAGTGCTATGTTTAACCATTGTTTTCTCTCAAAAACATGTACAGTATTGGAAATATACATGAAGTTTTTAAAAAAGAGTTTTAAGTCTCCTAGATTCTGTGCAAGGCTGAGGCCACTGAGGGGTACAGAAGGTAAAGATTGGCTTGATATTACACTGTTTGAGGAAGGATGACAAGAAGCCAAGATCCATCAGGTCTGGCATATGCTTTGCCTCATTTGTTTCTCTTGTTTGTCTGGTGGCACAGATGCAAGGAGCCAGTTCTGTGGAGACAGCAGGAAAGATTTTCTTCTCATGGAACAAAGTCTGCTGGTACCTGCTAACAGTCCAATGACAGGGTACAAGTAACTGATGTTTGGCTTCTCTAAGCTTCAATGTGAACAAAACTTAGGAATACCCCCCAACCGGCAGAATAAAGGAAATATGAAATACAGAAAAACTTCAATACTTACTTAAAGTCTTGAATGGATATCATCATCCAATCTACTATACTTGTTAAGTACTTAAATAGCACATTTTTAAGCAGTTGAAAAGATGCAAAATGTGTTATTAGAAAAATAACTGTGTGGTAGACTCTGAGTTAACACAAACTTAGATTTTCTTAATTATTTTCAGGTAACAAAGACTTCAGAAATCCACAGAATACTTCAGCTAGCAAAATATAAATTATGTACCAGTACATTATCAACTATTGTATCTTAAAATTTCTGGACAAGCCGTATTGTGCCTATAAACTTCTTTCATAGGAAGTTATGGCAATGGGGTCATATACAGAGTTTGCCAATAGATCTCTAGAACTTTCCAACAGTTAGTAGTCAATCAACTGCTGAGTTTCTTCTTCATGTTTTTCAAGTCTCAAACTATGAAGTTACACTGGTAGCAATGGAAGAAAAAATTTTAAAGTATTGGTGGTAAAGGCAATCAAGGAAGTTCCAAGTAGCACAGGAGTGCTTCCTTACTTTCCTTTATATTTCACATTTCTAGTTCCTGCCTGACTGTGCACAGAATACTGAATACCTTGAGCCTTTCATTCCTGTCAAAGCAAACCTATTTACCATTTACCTCGGGAATGTGACCCATCATCTAAACAATTTTGCTGGAATAAAAGCGCATTTGCTGATTTAAAGCAGAGGACTGATGCAAGATGAATCTTGGTGAGGTAGGTTGCTAAGATTTTCTTTCTTTTTTCTCTTTGAGCATTGTTCTTATGGGAACACTTGCATCCTCAAATGCAGCTACATAACAGTGCTTTGCATGGACCTGGTTTGGTTTTGTGTCACTCGTGTGCTCTGGTGGCAACTACTACTCCAGAGCAGTGTTGTGGGAAGACCATAAGGCATTATGGCAGAGAAGAACGCAGTACCTCAGTATGACACAGAGGGAGGAAGCCACAAAGGGAGGAGAGGCCCTTTGGGACACAAGTGCAGCATTGAGAAGCCTCAATAATCTCCAAGGTGAAAGAGACAGTTTGTAATTTTTAAGATCTGAGATGAAGGGAGTCTTGAATTATGACCCTTCTGTAGTCCTAGGTCACTGAAGATCACTTGCTGCCTATTCTTGTTCCCTACTTCTCGAAGAGTGACAGATGTAACCCTGTCACCCAAGGAGCCCAGGTTTCTTGGTCATGTGGTGGCAGCCTCAATCGATCCTGTTCTTAGGAACCTTCAAATTCCTAGCTCCCTCTATACAGTGGTCTTTTGTATTGACTATATTCTCAATTAAAGATTTAAAGGTTTAAAGAACATTTAAAGGTTTAAAGGACATTGTACCTTAAGGTACAACACAGAACCGATTGACCACAACACACATTTTCTACCTGCACATACTTTTATCAAACAAGTAATGGAGTAGCATCATCATGACTTTTTGTCAGCAAAATAAGCCACCTTCCTTTCTTAGAAAGGACTTTGTCAAAGCAAAGTTAGACCTACATAAAAAATGTGGACTAAGGTCAACACCAGCAAAATATTATCAGTGGAAAAACCCCAACTTTTCTGTTACTTACATTTTTTAAAACTAAATTCCATTCTCATCTTCTTTTTCATAGCAGTGTTCAAGAAAACAGCAGCTGTTAATCCAAAACTCTGTCAATCATTCTACCAAATGGAACAAAACTCACAGGAGGTTGAGTTGCAAAGCAAAATAATAGAAAACCAAAACATAGAAAATTTACAGATACCCCTCTTCATATAAATGTTTAAAAAATTCCACAAAGAATATTGTCAAACAAGTCTTGCCTATAAAATAAATCTTGTGAAATGCTGAGGCAAAGGTTATTATGATTTCTGGTATAAGTTATTTACTCTTAGAGAACTGGCTTACCCCTAACTAGAAAAAAAAATCTGTAGTGCTGGCTTCCTCTGTTAATACGCTAGTAAGTTATTTCTCACTGCCTTTTTTTCTTGTGTCCTTGTAGTCAATAACTTTTGTCAAAGCCTTCTGTGAGAGAAGGGCTGGAAACAACATGAAATCACAGAACTAAAAATAAGCAAATATTTTTGGGCATCGCCAGGAGACAAATACCTATCAAGTCAGATGTACAAACCAGTGCATTAGTGAATCGTCATCCAGAGGGCAGAGCACATATTGGGCTCACTTTCAGGGGAAAGGTAGAAACTTTGTACATTGGATGCTACTGCAGTAATTTAGTCAGAAAGAGCTATCATTTAATATTAATTCTGTTTCATAAAACAGCTGGGGAGAAAAGGAAAATTATAGAGAGGAATAACAAGGACTGTAATGCAGTAATTAATCACTTGTGCAAGCAACATCCTTCTCCCTCCAGCCCCACTTCCAGCCTGGTCTAGCAGACCCGCCTGACTCCCATCTGAAGGGCAGGCACCACTTTAATTTCTGTATTTGTTTTGTCACTTATTGCTGGGCTGGAAAGTCTCAAATCCAGTTGCTCCTAAATTGGAGTCTCCATGGCAACATTCACAGAGGTGCACATTGGAGCCAGCTGCCAGAAGAAGACAGTTACATAACACAAACAGGAGGCTTTTCAGTTTACTGACCTGAGATACACAGACAGGCAGACAGATAGAATGTAAATAATAGTGAAAAACTCTGGTAGAAAAGTGGATGATGCCACAAAACTATTTAAAATTATTTCAAGACTTGAGAAGATTTCAAGAGGTGAAAATTTAGCTTGTATAAATGACTTATATCATCCTTTGTGTTGTTTTTAGTGCTTAAAAGTAGCAACTTGCACTAAAGATATGAAGCTAAGAAGGTAAAGTGGTGGTAACACCAGCTGTATGTCAGTTTACTGCCAGATAAATCCAATTTCTGTCAGTCAGGTAATGCCAGACGTAGATCAGGACTCTCATGCCAACTATGCAGTGTAGAACTCTCATAAAGGAGAGATTTTAAAGAATGACATGTTGGTTTTCCCAGAGTAACTGCAAGGAAATTAGTCTGAAAGATCAGAATGGAGACTGGGTTTGGGTGTGGAATTGAGGAGTAATTAAATACAGAGACTAGAGGGACCAGCTTACTTGTCATCATATTTGGAAAGGCAATATTATGTTCACCATTAAAACAAGATTAGCAGTAAGACCATTTTAGCAGCAGAAAATGCTTAAGTCTCCTGTGAAGCTTTCCTTTCATGTACTATGATACAAAAGAGAAAGTCTTTTTCTGGACTTAGAGCAGATATTTGTATTGCAGTCATTGGCTATTTACTTCTCCAGGAATAATTTTGATTATTCTTCGACCACAGCTGTGTATTTCCACACAGAAATATCATTCATCTTGATGTCAGCAGCATCCCACAAAAACTTAAAAAGTCTTCCAGTGCTTTTCAGGAAAGAGT
>NW_005054297.1:11558335-11581195 GCF_000277835.1 Geospiza fortis
AAAGAGTGACTGAGAATGTTTAGGTAATTTTGTAATAATATAAGGACAATTTATTTTCCTCCCCAGAAATGACTTGCAAAAGCAAAAGCTTACCTATGTATTATCTAAGATTTCAGACTTTATATTCTGCTTAGCTTCACATACAAAAAATGTATATTTATTTTCAGACAAAACCCCAGCCTCCAAAAATGTTCTGGTAGACTGCAGTATTTTTTGGGAAAACTGCAGAAGCAGTTGTCCACTCTGGTATTTTGTCATTCAGATAAACGCTAATATACAACACCTGGATCTTAACAGTCATCCATTAGATGCATTTGTGATTGCTCCTCATGTCAAAAGTAATGAGAAAATAGTTCAAGAAACATATCTTTAAAAAAATTGAATCTTCTTTCTTTAGCTAGCCCTGTTTCCTCTGTTAACTCTCAGAAGAAATTGGACCTCTTGGTCCAATCTGATGTTACACAAGAGTTGAAAGCTTCATTTTTTTCTGTGCTTCAAAAATACAAAAAAAAAAAAGAAAAAAAAAAAGAAAAGGTGGAAAGAAAACTGGCACTGATTAAGTCTTTGCAGCTGAGCTGAAACATGGAGTTTGGCTAACACCAGACCCAGCAAAGCAGGGGTAGTTAAGGGTTTGCCTGGCTGATAAAGCTTACCTGGGTGTCCTCCTGTCACAACCTTGGAAAAACCCTGATCTTTTCAGTTCCTCCTGACAGGTTTTCTTTGACTTCATGCCATGACTTGTGCAGCAACAATATTTTGTAAAAACAGTGAAAATGTAAGACTCAGAATCTGCACTATGGAGAGTTACAACCTTTAACTACAACCCCACCCCCGCAGGCATCACTACTTTCCTCTTTTTTTTTTTTTTTTTTTTTTTTTTGAGTAGATGTACAGGGGCAATGGTTGGCACTGGGCTTCATAATCACCTGAATATGCACTACATGAAATTGAAAAATAATTCTGAGGAAGAGAATTCAGACAGAAAATAAGGATGCAAAAATACAGGCCTGAAATTCAGTGGAATTTCTGGCTCACTAAAATTCTGACATTCTGACACTTCAGTTATCTTCTTTTCAAATTCAGTCAATAAAGGCAGGAAGCAGATGTAGCAGAAGTGGAGAGTAATGGAGAAAACAGAATTGTGAAAATCTTTGTAAATAAATCTAACCAATTTACAAATAAAATCAACATAAATAAGCATCTATATATATAAAATCACTGTTTATTAAATTCAAATTTACATTAGAAAGTATTTAAACATGTTGGCCTCAATGCTCTTGAGTAAAAAGTGTTCACCATTTAATCATTTTGCAAATCTAGAAAAACAGGTATCCATAAGAACAATATTATTCTTAGTTGAAACTGAATTTAATCACAATCAACAGTCAAAAAGAGTAGAAAATTTTTGGATTATTTTTTCTAACATCTTTCTTAGTAAAGTACTTCCCCTTACTACATTTTTTCTCTTAGAAGCATGTTTAAAGAAAATTTTTAAAATACGGATAGGATCCAGGAAGATGGTCTCCCCTTTCCCTCCTTCCCCATTTTGAAAAACAAAATCCTAAAAACTGAATAAATCCAAAGCTTTTCCGCTGTCCCTAACCAACATTTTCATATAAATTCTTAATTTTATCAGCTAAGCTGAAAGAATCCTCTATTCCATGTTTCCTCTGGCAGCACTTATAAGTAAAAGACCAGAGGATAGTGCCAGTGTAGGCACTTCTCCACTGTCTGAATAGCTTTGCAACCCTTTGAGGCATTGTTCTGGAAAGGATATCTCATCCAAGTTAGATTTTGACATTTGAGACCCCGAGCAGTAAATCCCTTGGCCAGGAAGACAAAGGTACCCGAGGTATTTTGCAGCTGTGCGCTGCCCGCAGGGTGCATGATCAGCCACAGAGCCGTGTTCTTCCCTTGGGGACCACAGACCAAGCACAGGGACAGCCTCTGTCAGGGCACAAAGCCCTGCCATGTTCTGGTGCTTTGCCCAGCCCAAGCTTTTACACCCCAAGTGGATATTGAAGCCATAGGCAGGTCTTTTTCTGCAGATATGAGATGTGTTGTTACTGTAGTGAATGAAGAGCAGAGAGAAGGGCAATGGGAGACTGAGAATGGGAAAATGAAGGCTTGCGCTGGTGGTGTGAACTCACACATCTCCAGGGGCTTCAGGTAAGCTGGCTAAGATCACAAGCTCTTACTGCTTTTGTTTAGTGCTAATTCATACAGACTATGCTGTTAGCATTCATCTGCAGTGAATTACAGCTTCTCTTGCATGTGTCAGCTCAGCTGACCAGTACAGGAACCATGGAGCATACAGGGAAAGTATCTGCCATGGACAGCCCTTCAAGGAGCCCTTTATTTTCACAACTTTATACTCTCATGTTCATCCAGTTGAACCTCAGAATAACTAAAATTGCATCTAAACGGCAACATTTGAAAGTAAAATTTATGAGCTCTGTGTTAATTTGGTGAAATCACAATAAATACCTCACGCTGGGATAAAGATATTTAGTGGGACATCTGTCAAAGTCAGAACTGGATGCAGGGCTTCAGGCTGCCATTTTTGCCTTTGGCTGTTTCCTGCATTGAATTTCAGCACATTAAAAATTCTTCGCCTTGCATCAAAAGCACTCGATCTTTGTGCAGATTTTCTTTCCAAAGGCTACAGCTTGTACCTTCCTAAGCACCAACGCTCAAAAAATCTCAAGTGAAACCTTCCTTGTGAAAATGTTTTAATTTTATCTAACACAAACCAGGAACAATTTATTATGCCTTTAGCTCTTCAGTTGCCTCCCTGCCTCTCTGACTGTCAGTGTTTAAACCAAATTCAAGATTGACATACAGAGAGCAATTTTGCCAATAGCTACTCCCAGAATTCCACACACCAGCATCTGTGTACCTGCATTTTTATCTTACAGGATGGATTACCAATGCTACAGAAAGTGCAGATCCTCAATGAGCATTCTTTTTCATCCTTATAAAAACTAAACTTTTATTTCTTATTCCTGTATCTTGTGTGCAGATACCATTTACCACCTTCCCCTATGACTATGTGCAGATTTTTCCAATATAATATTTCTATATTTAGTTCATTTGAGCAGTTCCACTTTCTTGCAATTGCAAGTGAAAAAAAAAGCAGCATCTTCTATGGTAAGACCCCTATTCCAGTTATGAATTGGAATTGATCTTCCTACTTTGTCTTGTTTGTAGTGAGCAAAGCACCTCTCTCTGGAGTACCCTGCTTCCACAAACTACTTTAAACAAAAAACCACTCTGTTCAAGTGGAATAAACATTCTAGAAATTTTGAAAAAAATATTTTGTCATACAAGGAAGAGTAAACATTAAAATTTCAATGCCTTTTCACCTGCATATTTATTTATGTGTTTAACTTGCATTTGCTAGTATAACCATGGGACTATGAGCATGAAAAGAACTCCAGCAAATTCCTGAAATATCCTTGGCTTTGCTCTTGACACATATCCTTTCTCCAAATCCCTCTCTTGAGAAAACTTGAAATTAATTTGAAGCATTCTGTTTGCTTCACCTCCGAACTATAAGTTCGGAGTAAGAGTTTACTATAAGTCTTAAAGGAAACTTCTACTTTTAGGTAAACCTTTATGGGTGACCTCCAGAGACAGAAGGGGAAACATCCATACTACCTATAAAGAAATTGGCTTCATATTTATATATTTATATATTTTTCATTATATTGGAAAATTTCAATATGCCAGGAAAATGTTCCTCATGAAAATGTCACTAAACAGATAAGTAAAAAATACCCAAACATAAAAAAATCTGCCTTTCAAAAATAAATGATATACCTTATGTTTATCAAGGAAATTCTCTGTAGATGTATTTCATGAAAATTTATCAGAGTAAACACAAATATGAACCACATAATGTCACACAGCTGTAAAGATAAAGTCCAACAATGTTGTTGCTTACAGTTCAAACTATGAGATCAGGCATACACCTGGATGATTTTTTCCCTAAGGTTTATCCAAGAGGTACGAGGTGCAAGTTGTAAATTATTTACTAGTGTCTGAACTTCTCCCCATGAACGGGAACTAAGCAAATACACTCCGGAGAAACAACGCAAGGATTTGAACAGATCTCTTCTAATTTTCCAGACAGAATAGTAGCTCTCTTATTCCAATGTATACCATCACGTATTGTAACTGCTCTAATTAATGTATTTTAGTTGTGTAATTCCATAGGACATTGGAAAAGTGTGTAGTATATCAATTTTCATTATCAATTCTAAAGTCAATTCCTTCAAGTATGGCAATGTTATGGCCAGTTTTTCAGGAAAAAAATCACCTTCCAGCTCATGTTGGTGGTCTTTTATTTTCTTGAATTGTTTCCTGAGGAAAATGGGCGCCATTATATATTCTCAGTGTAGTCTTGAATGTATTGTACATCTGAGAAAGGGTGAGTTGAACTGGGTCATTTCTGAATTGCTGTTCGGGTCTGCTTTCACCTCAGATGCAAGAAGAGTCACAGTGTACTTTGGGTAGTGGCCAAAAAGAACTTAAATAGTATGAGATATACAATTTGATGGCTACTAACATTTGCTATACTTTGGGGTTATAGCAACATTAGTACCCAGTGATTGACACAAAGTGATTGCTAATTGCTATAATTAATCAAATGTCATTCAGCACTGAGGAGCTATTGACATTGCATACACACATACAAAAGCACACAGGGAAATCCCTTATACAAGAGGGTCACAAGTTCAGAAAAATGCTATTCATTTTTATTCATTTCTCCTTCATTTGCTGCAAATGCAAGGTTCCATGTGTCCTGAGAACAGTAGCATGACAGTGGGAAAATTTGCACTTTGGCCTCCATCAGCCTTCCCCAATTCAAAATGTTTCCAGGGTCTTCAGCAATGATGAGATACAGAAGGTGCCCAGCCAAATGGGGAATATGGTAGCCAGATATTTTTTCTGCTTGATTATTGCAAACATATACAAGATCCATTATAAGGTTTTTTGCAAGAGTACAAACTGGTAGCTGGGCTAACAACTTCTGTTCATTTAATATAGAGAATGCAAGGGAAAATTCCATGTAAGGTCAAATTACTAATATTCTAAGTATCAAAACTAAGATGAATTTATGAATAATGTCAAGAAATTCTTCCTGTGTTTATTCACTTGCTTTCAAGGTTTTGGATGTGTGAAACTGGTACTGAAACTAAATGCATATTCGGTTATTAGGAGATGACTTTTGCAGCAACTGCAGAAAAGTCTTAGCAATATTTGCTGATTTTCTTTCTACTTTTGCTAAATGTATGCTGCTTTTGCACTGGCTCTCTGCAGTCATTCAAGAGCTACCAGAAGTATTTGAAGAATATTTTAAATTATTTCTGGATACTACTGGAACTCTTCCTATACAGTGGAATAAAAAAGTCCAAACTGGAGCATCTTAGATGTATTCAGGCACTAAAACCCATTTCATATGATAGATAGATACCCTTCAGTACTCTGATCCAAAAAGTCTTAAGATTCCCTCCATAAGTAAGTTGTTGCTGTCCAGTCTGCAAAGATCACAACACTAATGCTGACAGTAGGGGTCAGCTATGCTGTGGAGACAGGTATTTATTCCAATTAATAGCATGAAGCTCAGCAGCCACCTTTGGGATTCTGTGAAGGAACAGCTATAATCAGTATGTAAGGCAGGCATGCACTGACTGTGAATAGAAACAGTAAGACAACTGCACATTTAAGTAATGATAATCACTTTCTCAGGTGGAAGGAACAAGCACAATTAAGAGAAGCAGAGCAGATGTCTTGGGAACAAGCAGAGAGCATCTGGGTGCTTTTCATTTGATCTATGCAAGCCTTTGATGGCCAAGCCCAACTAATGCCTCCTTAGATGTATATCTTTAATTTTTATTTCATGTGACACTAGAAATACCAGTACCTTTCCTCAGGAGTTGGACTCTGATGATCCTTTTGGATCCCTTTCAACTCAGGGTGTTCTGTGATTCTATGAGATGGGCCCTTTCCAAAACAGATCTACACAGTTCTGGAAAAAAAATGCCTATCCCTCTGAACAGCTCCATATTGTTTCTCTGGAAGGTTCTTTTCTTCTTAGCGCCATTATCAGGTTACTTGCACTATCCCTTTGCAGAAAGTAAGCTCATATAAAAACTGCTGGGTCAGAGCTGACCAGTTTGTATTTTGTTTGGTTTGTTTTTAACCATTGCCCAGAGCAAACATCTAATCTCAGTTTAACGGCAAACTGGCAAGAGCTTCTCTGTTTGCTTTCTCAGCCAAAAGCAAAAGAATCTAACATATTTCATATAAAAAATCACCAACTGACACTATATAAATTATGCATTTCTCATTATTACGGATTTTGAAAGATTAGTATAAAGAATTAGACTCTGCTCTTCTCTATTCTGTTACATAACTAAGCACTTGGGTAGAAGACAAAGTTTTGTAAACACTATTTAGTAAATATTTTCAATTATTTAGTATTACATATCAGTAAATTATTCCAGTTTATAAATTAGTTAAAAAATACATGATAAGGGATATGACATACAATGTATGCCACACACTCCAGAGTGTCACTTGGACTCTGAGTACTTTATTGTTTGAAGATGCTGTAAAACAGTAGAAGCCATTTCATTCTACCACTGGAAGCCAACCTCTAATCCACCTAATACACTTGTAACATCTTAATTTCCCTATGCTGCCTGTGGTGAAAATGTTATCTGCAATACATGCTAACAATATATTGCACCAGGGAGCATCTTCAGACGCAAGATTGTAAAGTTGTTTTCAGTTCTTTCCATCTTGTCAAGAGATGGAATTAAAAAATTTCATTGTTACAAGCATTTTTAATTTTGAGAGCAAATGGCAAATTTGCTCTCAATAGAGAGCAAATAGAGATGGGCGAAGATACCTAAGGGCACCATAGGGACATATAGCGATGACATTTAATATGATTGCATCAGGTTTTGGGCACAGGAAATGTACTGCCAAATAGTTCTGTGTACGAGCACAATCTCCTCCAGGCATTTCATGTGCTGTGTTTTCTTCATTACGCATTTCAAATACAATGTTTTCAAGCTATCAGCTAAGTACCATAGCTTCCCAGTAAACCTGACCTATGAACTTGGGAATAGTGTACTTTTGGGCATGGTTTTCTTTGAAATTATTAGAAATTGAGTCAATAAGTTGCAATTATTTTTTTCTTTGAAACTGATCCTAGTCAAGGGTGTGCTAATCCATTCAGTCTTTCTAGTTACTGCACGGGGCATGAAGGAAAGACCGCTCAAGTCAATCTCCATGTTTTCATCTCACACTGTTGTTTTCTGACTTTGGCAGCAATTCAAGGCTAACCTCTGCCCAAAGACTCAATATTTGCTTCTGATGGGCATTATTGAAAAGTCTTTTTTTGTTGTTGTGATGGGACACAACTCCACTTCTGACTCACATGTTTATCTCTGGCTCTCACAAACCTATTTCTTCACTGTCACCACAAGTATCCCATTGCAGAAATCTTGTGGGCATAGTCCCTGTCTCCCTGGAAGACTTCACCTGACCAGAAGCACAGAAACTAGAAAAAAATAAAGATAGATAAACATTCTTAAACTCAGGCACCTCTCCTAAAAAGAACCCCAGAGTGCATTGAGCAAACTTTCAGTAACATGTGGACAAACAATTAAACTGGTGCTCTTTCTGTAATAGAGTACCTATCTACCCTGTGTGATCAATAAAAAACAGGGCACATTCTTGAAGATCCCATGGCACATCTATTTATTTTGCAGGTCTGTGAATGGAAAAGAATACATTAAAAATATTGAACATGATATTAAATAATCTGGAGGAACTGGATGATACCTAACATGTAGTCCTGCTTGCTCAGACCCTGGGAGCTTACATCTCACATATCTTGTATGGAAATCCACCATTCCCTAGACTTTGGTAAGCTATCCATCCATCCATTCTTTCATGCTCAGCAGGATGGTTATATTCATTGGCTAAATCAACGTTTACAGAGAGCATTGTGCCATAGGGGAAGAAACATGGGAAGGCTGGCACTGAGGACTTGATATTCATTCCCTCCACAGGTCTTTCAGCAGTTCTGTCTTACCATAAGGTAGCTCTAGAAAGTTTCTGTGGATGGTAGACCTGAAGGGGCTAAGTGCTGCTTTTGGTTATTCTCTTGTCCAAATGGCAAGTGTCAATGGTTTGTGCTCTGGCAAACTGCTCCATGTCATGATTCCAAATTCTAAATATGACAACCCTGGAGGCTGAGATTTGATTAAAAATCTCACTAATAAAATGTAACAGTACTCTAATTTAATCCACTATTTTCCTTCATGATGTTTAACAGGTCTGTGTCTTGTCAACTGACAGCGTTAATTTTAAGTAGCCAGGAGGGCACAGATCCTGGAGCCATGGGGGCACATATATGTTGTTGGTCTATATCATGCACATCACTGCCAGGAGGCAGAAGTAAGGGATTCTCACTGCCATGAAGGAAATCGTCTGTGCTCAGGGAGAAAAGGTGGTGGTGGCACACAGATGGTCCAGGGGACCATTTTGTTCACTCTCTCAGGGTCTGACTGGCTCTGGGTCCAGCTGGTCAGATGTTATATATCTTAGTATGTAAATCACCCTCTCTGCGTATTTTTGCTATTTATATCGTTTTTGTTACTGTTCCTTTTCTTACATCATTGCTGTTTCCAGTAAATTGTTCATGTCTCAACTCAGGATCTCTACATTTTGTCGCTCTCACCAGAGGTAGTCAGAGGAGAGAACAGATCATGTTTTTTCTGTTTCATCTGAGCATCAATACCATTCCTAAACCATCACACTTGTAGAAGAGAGAGGTCTGCTAACTCTATAAAAAAGAAGGAAATTTTTTTTCACTTTGCATATGAATACTAAGGCATGAAGGATATACAGGCACTCATGTTAACCATGATATTTCTAAAATATTTATCTTCTTTTTAAAATTACAAATGCCAGATAAAATCCTTCCTAAGAAAGTACAATCCTTCATTTCACATTTTATAGTATTAAAATATTTACAAATTAATTTCAAAGGTTTCTTTAAATGTTTTGTTGGTACACTTGTATCTGTTACCTAAGCAGTGAGAGACAGAGAGAGGGGGAGGATTGAGAGACAGGGAGATAGGCAGATAATTGGGGAGATAAAGGGACAATTCAATCTTGATTACCGCTGACGTAAACATGAATCACATTTACTGAAGTCAGCATATCTTGTCTGACACCTGGGGAAATGAGAGCAGAATGTTACTCTTACCATTTTTTAAAAAACTATTATTGGAGTTATTGCATCAATTAACATTCTCAAATATAGTATTTTTTTCCACACATCTATGAGTTCTGCAATCTAGTGAACTGTTCAACTGTCATTTTAAACAGCCACTCAATAGCACTTCACATTAACAGAAGTGGAGATGAAAGGATTATCATTAAAATGTGAAATCCCCAAATAACTTTGTATTTATTAACAGTCTTGGAGAAAACTTTATCATACTGCTAATAGTAAGATTAACAGTATATGATTAGTCACATCCTGAGAGACATATAGATTTTTTTTCATACTGTATTTAAACAAAATTATTTAAGAAAATATTATATATGCATGCCCAAAATGCGCATATTTGAAAGCATATCCTCTTTTTCTGGCACACTAATAGTTTATGAAGGCATGGATTCTGCAAGCACATTTATCTTTAATTTTATTTAGAAGACCATTGATACCACAAATACCAGAGATGTACAAATATGCTGGTTTTGAACATGCTTGTATTTCATCTAGTGTAATACAGACACAAGACTGTCTGAAATATCACTTAGCCTATTGTACTAGCTATAATAATAATATAAATATATCCAATAATAGTTTGTACTTCCTTATGCATGTGTATGTACATGTATATATCAAGTAATAAATTAGCACCAGAAAAACTATTGTAATCAACAATCTGCAATAAATTATGATATTTTTAATACTGTATTCATACCGGGAAAATCCAGGGCAGGACATTATTTTCTTCTAATTGCATTCCCTAAGTGCAGGAGTTGTAACAAAACAACAGATGCTGGGCATCGCTAGAGATATGAATCTTTGATTTGTTTTTATAACTGCTCTGACATTTAAGCTGTGGGGTTTAAGAGGAGATTCCAAGGCAAATGTTTTCATCATCATCTGACTCATTTTTGCCTCGAGGAAATACCAATTAAAAAAAAAGAGATAAATAAGCAGCAGCAGGAGATTATTGTTAGGCAAAATTTCCTCTGGTGGTTCTGCTGTGTTTATCATGAAATGTCTGAACACTAACTTTTACTGAACATGACACACTTTCTTACTCTCACACACCACATTTATCTTGATTTGTTTTTTTGATTGTACGCAAAGGTTCAAACAGTCCTTATAAATCATTTCACTTGTATCATATTGCCCTTATGGGGAAATTACATGTTCACTGAAAGACAGTAGCAGCTAATAGAAGAAGCCAGCAAAGAAAACGTGCAAAAACTCCCCAACAAATCACAAGCAAAATGTCATTGCGTTTAATTACTCTCCCCAGCAATATAAGCACATGATGGTGCCTGCATGTAGTGATGAATATAGCATGTGATTAGCACTGAATGTAAAGGCATGCACTGCCAAGGGGAAAATGCTCATCTTCTATAACAAATTCTCTACTAGATTTTGAGAGATATTGCAGACCCTATGCACACAGGGCCCCAGAGTAAGTTCCGGACCAGCTTTTCCTTTCAGGTTACAATTTGATTTATTTTAATAATTATTGGTGCTGGATCTTCAGCACTCTCCTATGTCTGTGCTTTTCAGATCAGTTTACCAATGAGTATGAAGTACAAAATTTTCTTTGAACATAGATTTTAATAGATAATTATTCCATACTCAATGGTAGACATTTATTAAATATAGCTGTGTTTTGTAAATCGATTCTGAATTGGAAAATATTTGTAGTGCCTCACAAATATGCAAGGTAAAAGTTAGACATTTTCTTCTGTTTAGAGGAAAGATCTGAAATGTTTTTTTCTATAGAAACTGAAGTCTGTCCAAATCTAGCCTGCTGATTGGGCCCAACAATTTGTGTATGACAGGGTTCTCATACATTCCTCTCTGACTGCGGCAGGAGTCTTCAGATCTTTGCAATGTGAACACAATTATATAAGAGATACAAAAATGCAGTCTTTTAGATGAAGAAACTGCTTCATTTAGTGATCCACAGGGAGTCTTTACAGGGAGAAGTGGATGTGATAACTACTAGATCAGCTGTGTTTAAATTCTGAATTAATGTTAGTGTTTTTTCAAGTGTTATAAAATAAGAAAATACTAAAAGGGGGGGGGGGCGTGGTTTGAGTTTTGAGTAAAAAAGGCTACAGAATAGTTACATGAGATGAAGAATGAGAATTGTGGTCAGCTTATTACACGTTGCCTCTGCCAATCCTTCTTCCTCAGGAAAAGGACTCCTCACACTCTTCCTCTGCTCCAGTGGGGGGTCCTTCCTGTGTAACACAGCTCTCCATGGACTTCTCCAATGTGAGTCCTTCCCATGACCTGCAGGTCTTCATGAACTGCTCCAGTGTGGGTCCCCCACAGGGTCACAAGTGTGGGCTCCTCTATCCACAAACCCTCTAGGTCCTGTCAGGAGTCTGCTCCAGTGCAGGCTTCCCACAGACATCTGCCTGCTCCACTGTGGAGTCCTCCACAGGCTGGAAGTGGAGCTCTGTTTCCCCCATGGACCTCCATGGGCTGCAGGGGCACTGCTGCCTCACCATGGGCTGCACCATGGGCTGCAAAGGAATCTCTGCTCTGGCACTCAGAGTAGCTCTTTCCACTCCTCCTACATTTACCTTGCTGTCTGCAGAGTGGCTCCCTTCAGCCTGATTCCTCTCTCCTGGCTGCAGTTTTCATTGCAGAGGGTGTTTTTCCCTCCTTATTAAATGCATTATCCCAGAGGTGCTACCACCATCACTGGTAGGCTTGGCCAGGGGTGAGTCCCCCCTGGAGCTGGCTAGTATTGGATCTGCCAGACATGGGGGAAGCTTCTGGAAGGTTCTGACAGAAGCCACCCCTGTAGCTCCCAAAAACCTCACCATGCAAACTCGACACACTGGGTATTGCAAAATATTGGCCAATTTTTCTCCTGCTTACTTCCAGAGTGAAAACCTAGTATGTGGTAGCTACAACTTTGAGAGTCCATATCGGTAAGAACACCTTGCAGTTAAGATTGCATGTACCAAAATGCCTATTTCACATCCTTTGGGAATTTTGACTGTACTTTTCTGCACAGCCATGCCTTCATTCTCTTCTCTGGGGGCTCTAAGTAGAAGCCAGAGAGGTCTATAGACTCCTTGAGCACTTTCTCTTGTGTGAGACCAGCGAGAATTGACTTCTTAGGTATTTGTTTGGAGTTTAGACTAATTTTTTTTTTTTGCAAATGGGGATCTTCCAAAAACTGAGCAAAAAATTATTTCAGTATCCACACTGTTGTTGAATAAACAGAAGCTAAATAGAACAGACTTCAAATGTTATCCCTTTCTTCAAATGAAAGACATGTGATTGGTTTTCCACATATAAGGTAATAGATATTTTGGCTGATTCAAACAAGTACTTTAGATATTAACAGGGGAAACGATCTTCCATGTTGGTTTTTTTATGGGTTTTGTTTTCTTCACTCTTTTAACATGTTTGGTAAAGAATTTCACTATGAAACTCAGAAGAAAATTCTGCATCACTTAAGGATATGTAGAGCTCCTACCTGAAAATGACATGGATTAACTTGCAGAATGAAATCTGGCAGTATTTCAGCTCTTCTGAAGAGCTTCAAGAAGGAATCATAACTTCAACTTCCTGTTCCTAGCATTTAAGCTCTATCTTACAGGCTGGAAATAATAAATGATTTATAGAAGTTTTTCAGAAATTGTTTTGAAAATAAAAAATTCTGAAATTCATTTGAAGTGTTTGCAAATGAGTTTGAGCTCTGGTTCTCCAGAGTTGTACAAGATCTGTTGCTAAAAAGGAAATGAAAACTCTTCAGAAGCCTGTGATTTCTCTTTAAAAAAGTTGTATTTTAGGATTAAAATACTAATAATATGCATGTGCATCCTGTTTGCTGTCCTGGAACCTTGAACTGTGAAATTACATGCTTATGCAAATTTGAAAATTAACCATATTTACATAGATTAGAAATGTGCCCAGATAGATAAAGTAAAAAATACTGATAGGCATTATAAAAAAAAAAAAAAAGAGCTTCTGAATCCTGAATCCTGTACAAAAAAAAAAATGCAACCATGTCTAATACTCTTTTGGAGCACCATCGTTAATAGAGGTTTTCTTATTCAAATTCTTTCACTTTAGTAAGATTTTACCTATGCTCTCCAGATTGTTTGAATATAAAGCTTCTTTTTTGTTCATTTGCTATTTCAGTGGTTTACAGTTGTGAAAAAGAGCCACAAATTTTTAAGAATAATGAATGTCTGAGTGTGATGACAGGAGGGCAAACTATACTCTATTTCATTTTCCATTGTTGAGCATTTTGTGGAGTCATTTACAAAGTGAGTTCAAATTGCACATAGAGATTCTAATTTGGGTTTGGTAACAATTTATACCTGTTTGCATAGCTGTAAGTAACTTCACAACATGCTGGCCAGTAAAGAAGCAAACTCAGTACCTTCAATAGAGCCATTCATTTCTTGCTTTTATACACATATCTATTGTCTGTCCTTCAAATCAGTTTTTTCTCTTAATTTTTAATGATATATTTTTGTCACTATTTCCTGGAAAAATAATTGGAGAGGTGCAGGAGGTCAGACAAGGTTAATTCTTTGAAATGAATGGAGATTTAGAAGTTTCTGGGCTGCTGTGGGAGACAGCTAGCAGGCATATGTCTGTTAATATTGAAATGATAGCTGTTAAAGGAAGTGACCTTTAGAACAGTGAGAGGGGCAAAACAGCACAATTACATCAAGGTGGATGGATATGCACAGGCCAAAGAGTTGATGCTGCAGCCATCATACCCTCATGCACATTTTGAATGGGTTCTATTTCAGACTAGCCCTAGTTTGGTCCCTCAGGCAGAATGACAGCAACAAGAGAATCTTGTATACATTTCTGGTGCATGTTTGGGTTCAACTTAAAGAAATCCAGTGCCTTGAGATCACTCCACAATACCAGCCAACTACCTTTGCTTTAAGTAGGAACATTTGGCAGATTCGCTGCAAAAGCATGAGCTGACCACACCGAAGAGCTAAGGTAGCTACAGCTGCAGTACAGCACATACCCTGTAGAGCTTTGCTGCGTAAACTCACAGCCCCACTAGTTTTCAGTATAACTGCCCTCTTCCCAAGCAACATATTAGCAAAAATGTGCATTGACCATCTGAGGCTATGAGTACCAGAAACATGCTTCAGAACCATAATCCAGTTTCATCTCTTATTCTGTTTGTCCTGAAATAATGACTGCACCCTCCTCAAACTTGTCATTTCCCAAAAAACAGAGAGAATTTTCTTGAAAACTTAATACCCAACACTGCCACTTTTTTTTATTTTTTTAAGGTGTAATATTTTCTGAGAGGAAAGGATTGCAATAATGAAAGTATCAAATGTAATTCTGCATAGCTCAGCATTAAAACATCACAAGTTATACCCCTAGAGACTGTATTAGAATTCAGATGATTAAAAAATAATTCAGGAGGGTGGAATGACAGAGATGCCATGGATCTTATTGTAATTAATTTTGTAGAGTTCATGTTATGAATTTCCCCTTATTGATCTCAGAGCTAAAAATATAAAAATCTGGACATCTCATGTAGTAACTGGCTTTCAAGCAGATAGGGATTTTTTTGGAAAACACCAAATACCATTATTTTGATTATTAACTTGTGAAAAATTGAGTTTTGTGTTGCTGGTGACGTATAATACTAAACTGATTAATTTTTTAGTCTAGTCCTTAGAATAATAGTGAAGACACTAAACAGTTAACACTGTACTTTCATATATGGCTCTTAAATATTCAGCTACTTGAAGTATTGAACTGTATATGAAAAATTTCAGGTGAAAATCAGTAACTATTTTTATTTATATGAGAAAAAAATTCACTTTTGTTATAGACCTGATATATGATCTTGAAAATTGTATGAAGAGGGAAAAAGAGGGCAGTCTGTTGTGGTTAAGGGATCTGAATTATTTGAAAAGCAATGCTTGGAACACTGTAGTTACTGCTGCTACATGAGTTGAAAACAGAACATGGATGTCTATTTTCAAGTATTTAATAAGAAAGCACAGTAAATAATTTATCACTGTCTCTTTTCAAATCCTTTGGAACTACATTTAGTAAAAATCTTTACTGCTTGCACAGTACCATTCAAAGGCTGAGCTAGGTCTTCATGCAGACATCTGTATTTATCCATCATATGTGTTGGTCTATCAAGTTGTTTTCTGTCGTTATCTTTGTCTGTTTGATTCCAGGGTAGCACAATGTCATTGAGTCAGAAGAACAGCTGTTCATTCCTGCAAATAACATGCCTCAGACAACCCATGTCATTCCATGTGGACTTACCCTGGAATTCCTTGTTAGTGTCTAGACAAATCAAGAATATAAATTCCAGTGCAAGACTTCTTCTGTCAGATCAATTGTCATTTTATTCTATTTCCTTTGATTTCTCAGCTGCACACTGGACATATAATTCTTATGACTGGCTGACAACTGGATATCCAATGTTTTGAATATAATCTTTCCAAATCCATGAGATAATAATAGCAACAATAGCAACAAAAGTAAATGTAGCCAGCCTATATTATTATCTTTTTTCTGTTCTCCCCCACCCCAAGAAACAAGCTTTACAACAGGTACTCTAGATCACCCAATCTTCTTGTTTAACCCTAGCTGACACCTAAGCCCCACACAGCTGCTCACTCACTATTCCCTGATGGGATGACAGAGTGAATCAGAAGGGTGAAAGTGAGTTGTGTGTAGAGTTGAAAACAGTTTAAACAGGAGAAGGAAAAGCCATGCATGCAAACATTCACCGCTTCTCTGGGGCAGGCAGCTCTAGGAAAAGCCAAACTCCATCATACATCAGTGACTTGGGTAGACAAACACCAACACTTTGAGTGTCCTCCCATTCCTTGTTTTTTGGCCAGCTCTATATGCTAAGCACAAGACCATAAGGTATGGAATATCCCTTGTCCAGGTAGGGTCAGCTGCCTTGCCTGAGTCCCCCCCCACCTTCTTGTACACCCTCAGTCTCCTTACTGATGGTGTAGGGTGAGGAGCAGAGAAGGTCTTCATTCTGTGTAAGCATTCCTCAGAAGGAATTGAAAACATCCATGTGTTATTAGCACTAGCTGTAAGAAAAAAAAACACCAAAAAAAAAAAAAAGAAAGAAAACAACCAAACCGAATCAAACCAAACCAAAACCAAAACAAACAAAACAAAACAAAACCAAAAGAAACAAAAAAACCCAAAATAAAACAAAATAAAAAAAATCCCAACAACACCACCAAAAATCCCCAAAACACAGCTCCATACCAGGAACCATGAAGAAAGTTAACTGTTCCACGAACATCATTACATGCAACACAGCTTCTACAAACCTTGCTTCCGTCTTTAATTCCAAAACATATTTTGGGATCTTATGTTAAGTCAGCCTGCATAGGTTTTTTTCTGTCAAATAATTGTTTATTTCGGGGTGTAGAACAATGGGATCACTTCCTCCTGAGTCATCACCAGTAATAAATTACCAGCACATTACCTTTTATCTTTCGACTCACCCCAGGGGGTCAGGTCTACGTGCATGGTGTGACCCTTAGGGCTGTCCTATACAGACAGGAGTTCAATGATCCTTGTTGATCCCTTCCAACTCAGGATATTCTATGATTCTGTGATTCTACTGCCTCTCTGTCCAAGAAGTTTAAAACTAAGCTCTTCATAATTTCCTCCAGCTTCTTTTAAAACACCCAGAAACATTGTCAGTGTTCTTTATCAAAACTAAAAATTTTAAATCTTGAGTCAAAACTACATGGCTACAAGAAATTGAGAATTAAATCACAATTTTCAGTGAACTCACTGGACCTAGCCAGGATGTAAGTACCTTGATGCTTGGTATCCTGACTATATCAGTCTTATGTTCCCAGAAATTAAGCAGATTAGGCATTAATTATTTGAATGTATGAACACTCAGTATGACCAGTACTAGAGGGAAGCATAATATTTATTCCTAATTTTAATATTTTGCATACAAAAAAATCAGCATTAGTTTACCAAACTTTAGAATTGTTTTCATGTACTTTAGTTCTTTTAATTTATTTTTCATGTCCAGGTTGGAAGAGAGACAGAGAAAGGAAAAATTGTAGACTTGCTATGTGTTAGAACCCTATGCCACATGTTTTTGTGGGTGTTGCTGTAGACATGTAACCTTAATATAATGAAAAATCAATTTAAAGAATTAACATATACATTTTCAAACCTACCTATAGGAACACAGATAAATTCTGGAGGTATTTATAGCCATATTCATGCCCACTGTTTAAAAGAATGTCATGGTTTAGGTTCAGCTGGAAATTAAACACTACACAGCTGCTCAATCTTCCTTCTCCACCCCACAACAGCATGGAATGGCCAGGAGAACCCAAGTCTGTAGGGTGAGATAGAAAGAGTTTAATAATCAAAAATAAAATAAAAAATACAGTAATGTCCGTAAATTATAATAATAATTAATTAGCAGAAAAAAATCAAGTGTTGCACAATACAATTACCACCCACTGACCAATGACAGACCCTTCCTCCAAACCAGATCTGCTCCCCTTATGGGTAACTCCCCCCATTTTATACACTTGACATTTTGGGGTGCAGAATATCCCTTTGGCCAGTTCTGGCTGTCCCAGCTCTGCTCCCTCCCAGTTTATTTTGTTTCTTGTTCACTGGCAGAGCATGTGAGAAGGAAAAAAGCCCTCGACTTAGAATAAATATGACTTAGCAAAAACCCAAATCATCAGTGTGTTATCAAAATCATTCTTATTCTGAGTCTCAGAACCTCAGCATTGTAACAGCTACTCAGCAGAAATTAACTCTATCTTAGCTGAAATCAGAACAAAGTATTGTATGGTGCCCAGTGCAATTATACTCAATTACCATGGAAAAAGATGTATGAAATAAAAGTTTATAATGTTGTCCTTTAATAAATATGGTAACAAATAAAATGCTTCAAGGTTTGTAAAGACCCAGAAGGTCAGCAGGGTTAAGTGCAATATATTCACCTCTATGCAATTAAATTCAGCACTCTCCAATTTCTGCACTAAAGAGAGTGTTTATTGTTAATTCAGTGGGAATAGGTGGCTGGTTTAGGACAAGAAATGGGATTCAGTAGTATGTGTTCATATCCTTATTTTCAAAATTAAATTTGGCATAATGTAAATGATGTTTTCTGTTATTATTGTGCAAATATTTGCTCTAAATCTTAGGGCATTTTGGGAAAACATGATGGCTAGGGAACTCAGCAAAAACACAAAGCTGGTTTGCTGCTCTGCTCTTCTAATCCATCCAGGGATGCTAACAGTTAAAACATTATGAAAGTTGTTCTTTTGGTATCCCTTCTGCTACTCTGATCACAACCTACCTAATATACAACATTTTATTTATTGCATGTCATTGTGTTGATGAACATGCATGTATCATAATCTACTGAAATGCAAAATGTCCTGAAATTTTCAATTAATTAATTAATTAGTCTGAGATGTAAGAGTTGGAAAAATTCCTTATTACTGTATTTTTGTAATCTCAAATGTAAGACCAGCCTCTTCAATTCTATATTTATGTGCATAATTCTTGGCTTGTATTTGAGTGGTAACAAATTCAAAGGTTGATATTGCTACTTTCACCAACTCATTTCTCCAGCAGGACAAATAGGAGCACAAGCAGAAAATCATATACATATTTCTACTTCACATTTGTTAACATACTAATGATGTGAAGTTGTCAGAGCTAAAGCATCTCAACTTGCTAATGATTTCTTGTACCTTAGCCAGGACAAAAGGGATAAGCAGACAAGCTGAAACTCCAGTTTCCAAGGAGACCATTCCAGAAACATGTAGGAAATATTTAAGTAGGCACAACATGTCTCTAACAACTAGAGATTTTTTCCTCACACAGTGACATATATAAGCTATGCTGAAGAGGAATCTGTGCCCTCCAGACTCCATTCTGAAGATGAGGTCTTGTGAGTTAGTGTGGCTTGCCATCCAAATGGCTTGCACAGAAGAATAATGAGTTCTCTGGATTCCTGTAATATTTCAGATGGTTATCAGTCACAGGCACTGAGCAGAACTGTTTTCTCTACATACTTACCTATCTGTCTAACTCTCTGTCTAGCTATCTGTGTGTTCATTTTGCTGTTTTATTTATGGCCACAAGAAAGCATGTCTTCTTCATTTAAATTTCAGTAAGACATTCTGTGCTAAGACACACTGTGCATGAAAATAGAACCAAACTGTAGAGAGATGCTGGAAAAATATTTGATGTTACTTGAGGAAAACAGCCCTTAGGATTATCTTTCCTCAACTCAAAATGTTGCACATAAGGAGGGCTTTTTTAGGGTACTAGACCCTGCTTTTCCTTTCCCATGTTGACATGAATATCTGTTGTTTCCTGCTAGACTACTTTACAGCTGATGTTGCAAAACATGCAGCTCTGTAATAAAAACTTCCACAACTATCCCATACAAATGTTTTATCCAATTTTTCCATGCTCAAGGGAGACATAAAGAGGACAGAAAATTTCTTTCAAATTATTCAGTGAATATGGAAAAAACAAATGGTGAAGGAGGAATACACTTAATTCAGTTTTAAACAGCTGCATTGGCATCAGTGAGTTATGGACCTTTGCACATCAGAACTCTGTTCATATAAGCA
The DNA here is from genome assembly GCF_000277835.1 of Geospiza fortis. Lineage (NCBI taxonomy): Eukaryota > Metazoa > Chordata > Aves > Passeriformes > Thraupidae > Geospiza > Geospiza fortis. Next base: position 11,578,274 of record NW_005054297.1, read on the forward strand.
ATTTTACTGTATTTACTTTTCCAATATGCAAATATTACAAGAATTAAACAAATGAAGCCTGTCTCTACTAGACCCATCCAGAATTTTTTTCATTTTTGATCTTGGATAATGAAAACAACTGGGGTTAAACCACAACAGCTAGAAACTAAGAACCAAACAGCCACTCACTCACTGCTTCCTAATGGGATGGGGAGAGAATTGAAAAAAAAGGTAAAACTTAATGGTCTGTAATAAAATAGTTTATTAATTGAAATGAGGTAAAATCTACTACTATTACTACTACTAATAATAAAAAAAAATAATAATAGTAATAATAATAATAAATAATTGTGGTAGTAATGAAAAAACACAATACAATTGCTCACCACCTGCCATTTTCTGGGAAATGGAAGACTAGTTCCACAAAAAAAGAAAACAAAAAATGAGGATCTAAAAATTGGGAGTTGCTGGATCTCATCTACTCATGAATAAGAGTTGCAACAGTAAAATCATAGTTAAAGTATCTGTGATTTCTCACTAGAGAAAAGTACTAACTTATAAATTTCTTTGAATCACAAAGGAATTATAAAAAAGGTGTATTAAGGCTTATAAGGAGGAAATGCTGCACAATATCTTATCCAGCTAACATAAATCTTATTTAGTATTTTTAGCATAATACATTAATATAGAAAGTACTTTCCTAATTGTAGTGTCACTGATGGTGAGATTCTGTTTGCAAATGAGTTGTGCAAACAGAGGTGACTATTTTTAGGCCTCCCTTTATGGGGTAGGTATCCTTTGCTGTGTTCCCTGTGGTGACTGGACCTCAAAAGCTTAATTTAGCTGTTTGCCTACCTGCTTTTCACCACATTTGGAGAAGTCCTGCCCTTCAGCTGAAGCTCCAGAAGGGCAGATGTCTCCCAGACATTGTGTCCTACCTGCCAGTGCCATAGAAATGTCTCATATACCCTTTAGATAACCCTAGACCTTGACTGCATGGAGTGCAGGGAGCTATCCAGCTGAGCAACCACTTGGGAACAGGATTCAGTTGCTTAAGCAAAGGTAGCACTTGAAATGCCCATAATACACCAAAAGTTTGCACAGGATGGCATTTGGATATATGATACATGATCTGTAGAAAAAAAAATTGCGTCCTGGACTAGCCACGGGAAGCCAAAGTGGAAAGTGTAAAATATCTAAAATGGTATCTGGAGAGCTGAGTTCTTCTCTGTGTTAGGTGAATAGCTCTCCTTGCTCTCCCAAACATTTTGCTTATGTGTAATTTGACTATCACAAGAACTTGGACTTACATGTAGTTTTGATTGAATCCCTCCTTCAGTGCTGAATCTCACTTTAAGATATACAACAAGAGTTGCTAAGTTGCTAAATCTTCAGCTTGTATTACTTTCCAAGAAGACTTTGGAAAAGCAAAAAGGAAAAAAAAAAGGTTTTCTAAAGCTTAAAATAAACTGATGGGAAGCATCAGTTTAGTGTAGAAAAGTTCAAGGAAAAACTAGGGCTTGTTCATGGACTTCAAAAACAAAATTCTAAAACACTAAGGTACTTATGTAGTAGTACCAAAGATTATATTAAAATAATAACAATAACAATTATAATTATAATAAAACAATAATAATAATAAGCAGTAGTAAGAGAAGCTAAAAGAGACAACATGCTAAGTAGTGAATAGGGTGAAGGCTCTAAGCAATCTAAAGCATGAATATTGAAGTCAGGTAGACAGCTACAGCTAAATAGTGATTAAATAAATTGCAAAAAGTGACTAAGTATAAAGGTTTGAGAGATAGTTGTCCATATTTAGAAGAATGTAGGAAGACACATTCACTCCAATTGATGCAGATAGAATTTACCAGTTTTGGCAAAGGAGAAAGGGAAGGAATGTATGTTAAAAATAAACATATTTCAGATCATTGAGCTCACAGGTCTTCCAAATCATGACATTAAATAAACTAGCTACACTAGCAACACCAAGAATTGTGTTATTGTTTGGCAAACATTGGGAAAATACTAAAGGGCTGAAGGACTAAAATGGAAACAAAGAATGACACAAAAAAGCAGTTATCTAAGAGTGAAAAAATAATAAGTTGCACAAATAAAGCAGTGGACAAAAAACTACAGGAAAGTTTTATGGAACTAGAGCCCTGTCCAATACAGTAGTTTTCTTCATTTAAATGAGATTACATATTTGAATAAAGATGTGCATGCTGACATAGCACTTAGATTTCTCCAAGATATTTGCTATCTTAAGTATAATGTATTTGATATGATGAATTAAGTGGAATTTAAGCCTTTTCTTGTTAATCTTGCATATTTCAAAGGCTGATTTTTATAAAGGCAAAGGCAAGAGATTATTATAAAATGATCAACATTACCTTGCTAAATGGTGTCGATTCAATAAAAAGTGTTTTCATACACTCAGAGGCAAGGTAATAGTTCAGACTTTCAGTGATAAAAATTATATCAGCAGGAGGCAAATTCTGTCTTTGAAAGTAAAGATCTGAAGAAAACTTGATATCAACATTTATGACTAGCAGAAGAAAAATTCTGTAATGGCAAAAATATTTCTGTGATAATTCAGTATAGATGAGAATAAGAGAACAGGCAGATCCTCACTTTACACAGAGTTAGTAAAATATACTTGTGTGCCTATTTCAAACACAGATACAAGAGAAAAAAACTCAAGGAAAAGTAACAAATGAGCCAGAAGGCAGAAGTAAATAAATAAATAAATAACATTAAAAGAGAAGGTTGGGACATTATTTGATCTTTGTGCTTTGAAAGGCACTTAAACATTAGAGACACATTACTAAAAGCCTTTTCAGTCTTATTTACAAATGCATTAAATTAAAAAAATGGCTAGAGAGTGAAGTTAAATAAGTGCAGTTTTAAAAACAAGTGCAGTTTCCTGACAGTGATGGCAATTAC
>NW_005054297.1:11581246-11680218 GCF_000277835.1 Geospiza fortis
GTATGGTATTCATTAAAAAAGATCTGTATTAACACAGTTTCAAAAAGAAATGGTAGTGCCCCTGTGCATGTGGTTTGAGCTGGATAAACATGGAGATGGTAGCACACCTCAAAATTTGTGAGTTTTGGAAATTTTATGATCAGTTTTTTCCTCCTTTGTCATGGGAAGAAGACAATTACTTGTATTATCATCCCTGCAATAATGAAGCTTGAGACTCCTGATCAAGGTACTCACTGCAAGTGAACCACATTTCTCAGGATCTCAGCTGGTCAGTTTCCATAATTAAGTAGAATTTTTTCCCTTGGCACTAATGATCATAAATGTTGCTCTTCCTTTGGGGTTTTATTTCTATTGAACATCAAAAATAATGTAGCCATAGCTGGTGATGATACATAGAACAGTGAGGCCAGGTATGTGTCTTGTCCACATCTTTGAGGGCTTAAGGGCTGTCATATTCAGGCTTGGGAAATTTTCCTGCTCAGTAGCCTGAACTGAACTTTTTTTCTCTATATTTACCTATGGAATAGGACACAGTTCCTCTGCCAGAATGATCAAAGAAGCTCTTTACCATTGCAGGAATTAAGACCGTGACATCTTAGTCATTCCTGTTCCCTGCCAAATCACAATTAGGTCACCTAAGGACTGGTACAGTTGGCTTTGTTATCCATAAGGGGATTGCCATGAAATTTAATATCCTATGAAAAATCAGAACAAATTATCTAATCAACATTTGTGGCCTTCTCTTTCATTAGGGAAAAAAATGGAAAAGAGATGGATACATAAAAATTGAAATATTTGATATAAGAATTATTTATGTGTAGGATGATTACTATTTGTTCACTTTGCAACAGACCTCAAACAACTGTGATAAACACTTTCCAGTTTTAATGTTCATGAGGTTTCCTATACATAGAAGAGATGTGCAGTTCCAAAATATATATAATTCTTGCTAATAAAAAAGGCATAACAAGATTTAGTGTCTGGAAGATAAAGTGTGTCATTTTCCATCTTGAAATTAAGATGGAGTTCCTAGCAGTGAGGTTAATTAATCATTGAACTAACATTTGAAGATAGGTAGTTGAGTCATCAATGTTTGCTATTGCTCAAAAATGAGATTAGATAAATTCTTAAATGGCACATTTTTTAAATTAAGTCTGCTGGGGAAGGCTGTGGTCATGGTTTTTCTTCTCTGTCTCTGGTATCTGTGAGGTTTTTGCTTTGCCTCATCCATTTTCCACCTTCAAAAGCAGGGGAAGGCAGAGGTGGACAGGGTGGAAGAACTGACAGTATTGTCAGTCCTTCTATTTGTGAAGAGGCAAAGGATACATTGTGAATATGTCCACGACTGAGTACTGATGCAATACTGAGATCCCACTGTATCAGGTAGATTTTAGTCGTGGAGTAGGATTTTCTCCTGCTGAGCTTCGAACTTAAATAGACTTGGGAGGGGTTACAGGTTACTGAAGTAAATATCTGAACACATCATTTTGAAGCCACTGATTGAGAGTCTTGACTTTTCATTTAGGAGTTCAGTAGTGAGAGGATTTGCTAAGTCAGGAAAAGAAAATATCAGACTTGATCACAGAAACCAAAAGGAGGATGAAGATGTGAAGAGGGAGCTAGAGTAAAATACAGAAGACTTTTAAATAAATGCTACAGAAAGGGGGTTGAGGGCAGACTTGCTAGGTGTAGTGCCACTGGTTTTATTGATTTAAACTTCTGTCTTCCTGAATTAAATATGTTCCTGTCTGAGCTCATACATATGGTGCTGATTAGGCCTTGAACCCCTGAAATGGGGTAAAATTCTCAAGTGTGAGGAAAGGTGATATGATTCTCCTCAGCTCTCTGTTTACTTTCTCCAGCCGCAGGACAAGCTTGAGCATCTTTCTAATAACTGTCCTCACTCTTTGAACTGGAAAAATTGTTAAGTTCTGCAGACATGTAGCTTGCAACAGAAAATGAATTCACTTATTCAATACCATGAACTGTGTTCAAGACATTTTACCTTTGTTTGCAGCAGAGTTTCTGGAAACTGTGTTGCCATGGAAATGTGATTTGCTAGTTACTTCTAAGAATGCATGCTTGGGGAGAGCTGGTGAGCTGTGACTTCATTTCTGACTAGCAAATAGGGTTCCAAACAGAGTATAGTATATATAGCACAGATGAAGGTACCAGTAAAGTCCTTAATTGTTTTTCTGAAATCAATATGACTGAGGAAAGTGAATGGAGTCACAATGGCCAGTTTCCAGACTGGAATCTCTACATCACTTGGGAATTAGATAGGAACTGAAAGTCCCTATTCCCTTTTGAAGATGATTATTCAGAGTAGCACAAGCTACACTGTATATATACAGGAGTAGCACAAGCTCATCTTTAGGAGCCTCTTTTCACCACTGCAACAAACAAACTATTTTGAGGAAACAGAGGCAGGCACATTGGAGCATAAACTAAACGACAATTTCTGATGACATTTCCTTTGAGAGCCCATGTAGAAGCATCCTTTGGGGGTCTGTGAAAAAGAAAAAGGTTTGATCCTGTTAGTGTTTTGAAAAACCAGACCTCTATTTATAAATTATGAGGCTGTATTTTAACATGGGGCATGCAGGATTCTTCCACAAATAGTCTGCCTCCTTCCATTTACCCAGTTAACAAAATGCTAAGATGCTAAGGGAAAGCTATAAAATGGATCTAAATAATGTCTGCAAACTCTTCCAAAAACACTTTAGTCTTTTGCCGGGGATGCAAACTTTGCAAACTTTCATTTTGCAGAAGAATTATTTTCATTCTTTCAGATAACTACTCAGTGGATATTGTGAAATTTATATCACAGAACACAATATAGTTAGTTATCAGGGCTATTGGTACCTTTGGACAGTTGAGCTTGTACTTGGAGCTTCCTTCCTCAGCTTTTGGTTCCTCTAAAGTCTCTCATTTTAAATCCTTGACCTTTCCAGTTTGCAAGAATTCATCTTTTATTTAGCTTCAAATCCTTTTTACTGCAATGTGAGCAGAACATCACGGTATGTTTCCTTAATGGGAATCTCTCAGATCCTTTCTGAAAGGCTGAATTTAAATGGTGTGACTCTTGGGGATATCCTGAGCAGGGCAGGGAGCTGGACTCAATGATCCTTGTGGATCCATTCCATCTCAGCACATTCTGTGATTCTGTGAAATTACTGTTTTTGTCTCCTTCACAGCATTTGGGAGTTCTCTTGGCAGACATAGAATGCAGCATGGTGCACAGCCGTGTAAAATAAAAAAATCCATATATTTTCCATAATTATTTTGTTTATGCATTTCTTGTTTCTTAAATTGATTTGTAGTTCTTTTACAAAATTCAATTGTTCCATGCCGTGATTCATGCTGGCTTATGAGCATCTTCATATAATAAAGGTCTTTAAAGATACAAAATAATTTTCTTCACTTTGCAGTACTTATCTTTCTTTTAACAGAAGGATTACTTCTGTTTTTCAAACACCTTTATTAATGTTATTGTCATTATCTCACATATGTCTCTAGGTTAAAACTTCAGAGTGTTAAATCAGCTGGTGAGTAGCTGATTTAGTAATTCAGTGATATAAGTCTCATGCACGAAGAAACTGGCAAGCAGCACACTCAACTGCCCATATATTCTGCAGATTGTAGACCTCAAGGTACAGTTTTACTTGGAAAAGTGAGAGTAAAAATTAGGGGGTAAATCTTCTTGCTGGCTGTGTTTTTCTTCGACCAGTAACTCCTGCAGGTCATACCAGATTTCTCCATATCCATACTGATCTCCTGATCAATAGTGCATGCACCATATGGCACTTGCAGCAATCAGGCAAAGCCCTCTCTGTTGTGTGAGGTATGTGCATTCACAGATGATCCTGATTTCTTCCATCTTGATTGATGATAGAGCCAAAAGTTTATCTGAATTGGGGCATGCAAATGAGCCATTAATTTGACTTTAGCCACTGAGTCTACAATGAAGCATTCTGGTGTGCATCAGCAGAAAAATGAAACAATGGTGTGAATTTGGTAACCATGTTTTGTCTATCTTCTCTGAGAGAAAAGTGACATCTTGAATGTGCCTTATCTAAGATACAGAACATGGATCAGAAGTAGAGTTTATTCAGAAGCATTTCTATACTCTGTTCCTAGAGGCATGCACAAAACTGTTACTAAAACTGTAGCAGTTGCTTGAGTGAAAGGCTGCACTAGTTCTATGTCAACTTCAGAGCAACTATAAAGAGTCAGAGATTCAGAAATGTCAGTCAGTTTGCTCACTGTACGCTGCTCACTCACAAGCTCATCTGTTCAAGCACAGACAGTGCCTTAAAAGTATGTTAACTAAATCAGAACATTGATCCGTGTTGTTTATTCTTTTCAATCTGATGCTTTTTCCCCAAATTTTTCTGGGGCCAGAACATCAAGTTTCATCATTTCTGCTTCTTGAGGTGTCCTGGTTTTGGCTCACCAGAGGAATTTTCTATACTATATGACATAAAATTCAGGGAGAACCTGAGCATAAAGTACCAGGGGAAGCATTGGTGGGAGCTACACAGCCAAGAGACTGCCAAGGGCATTTGAGGGTTGCTGTTGATCAATTTCTTTCATTTGCATCACTTGCCTTTCTTGGGTTTTATTTCTCTATCTTCTTTATCTTTTAATTGCAAGTTAGATTTGCTGTTGTTGTTATTGTTATATTATTTTTCTTTAATTTATAATTTTAAGCTTTTTATCTTAGTCCATGAGCTTTCTCCAACTCTCTTCCCCCATCCTTCTGGGGCAGGGAGTGGTTGTGTGGTGCTTAGCTGCTGACAAGGTTCACTGCAGGAGGGAAAAGATGAACTTAAAGAGAGCAGAGAAGTTCTTAAAGAAAATACTTGAAGGTGACAGTTATAGCTTCCCAAGTGGAGTAGCTGATAAGACATTATTTGATTATGGACCAGAGCTAATTCTGGCAGTGGTCCTAGCATTCTTATACCCAAAGCTGCCAGGTTATGCCAATACATTATTTGGCAACGGTATGAAATGACAGGGATGTAAAAGAGCACACTGTGTTGACTCAAAATGATTGGGAGTCTGAGAAAATTCCTCAGTCAGCTCTAAGGCACTCCAAAGGCAAACAGAAAGGATGCAAGAGGAAAGATGACTTGTATTCTAGGGCTTCCCCAGCATACAAAAAATAGATTATAGGCGGCATTTCTACACTTTTCTGCAAGTCCATTTACAATAAATATTTAAAACAAGAAAAAAGTATTCAAGAAAAAAAGCCCTGACGGAAAGAGATGGATTCATAATTCATCATAGGACTATATCTTGCACACACAAGATGTGTGCTCTGAATGTGAATTGACAGTAGTATCTTCCCAAATACAATTCACAGCTGAAGAAGGGTGATACTGAAAAACACTTTGTGTTGAGTTTAGGAGACAAGCATGGTTTCTTTTAATGGTCAGTAAAATTCACTGTGTTTCTTTACTTTTTTCCTTTTTTTCTTCCTGGGTACACGAAAATATTTTCTCTTGTCAAAGACATCAGAATATTTAAGACTGAGTAGCCTGTCCTATTGAAAATCAACTCAAAAAATTCTTTAATGGTAGGTGAGTCACTTATAAAACATGTCATCAAAACAATACTTCTTCAAATATTTGCTAGTTCACAAGGTAACTTCTATTTCTTTTCAAAGAGGATTTTTGTTTTCTTACTGAAGGGATTGTGCTTTGCAATTTAGCAACCAATAACTTCCAGATACCAGCTTTCAAATTAAAGCTAATTTCCACGATTGACAACTAGGGGTGGTTTTCCACTTGGTTAAGTACAGAATCTAATGTAACCTGTAATCTAAACTAAACCATCAAAATCAGCAAGAAGAAAAAGGCCCTGAGACAGTCTTTGGACTTATGCTCATTAGTGATCATATATTCAGGGAGAACACCAGCACTTCAGAGGAGATAAATAGTTTTTTCTATCAGTGCTCAGAGCAGGAAAACCTGGGGAGATTCCAATGCTGTATTTTGGGATTAATGAAGGATCAACCTGATCAACTGAAACAATGCTATAGGTGGAAGGTGGCCATGGTAAATCGAAATAGAAAAAAACTAGCAAATGACCAATGCTAGATGGTATTCACCCAGAAGTCTCAATAGTACTCAAGGATGAAATAGGACAACTTTAGATCTACCATGTATCACATCTACTCCTGGCATATGAAGATTTGACAGTGTAAAATATTGTGACAATCTTTGAAAATAAACATTTCAGAGGAACCTATGGAAGTGCAGATCTGTAAGCCTGCAGGCAAATGAATAAAATGTTAACACTGACTGAGACCTGAATAAATGGAAACTACCTGAGAAGAGGCCACGTGATTTCCACAAATGGAAGTTCATTATTACAAAACTTTAAAAATATTTTTAGAGGTTAAAACCCTTGTGGGTAAGGATAATATACTTGGTATGTCCTGCTTGGATTTTTAAACGGCTTTTCACAAGGTCTTGTGCAAAGCTTGTGGAGAAAACAAACTGAAAGGGCAGGTCCCAGCATCAGTAAATGGCTAAAATTAGGGGAAAAAAAGGTTAAAAGAAATAATTAAATTACTTACAGGAACTAAGTAATTAAGTTACTTACAGGAAAGTGGTTTTCCACAATGACTGGAACTTGTACCTGGAAAATATAGTGAGAAGTTACATGTCCATGTTTGCACATAATAAAGAAATTCACAGGTTAAGGTGTGAGGACTTAGCACAATTTGCTGTCTCTAACGCTGGTACTGCAGAAGGACTTTCTCATGAGATAAGCACAGGATGGAGTGACAGGATGGCATTGACTCCAGGCCTGGTGGAGGAAGATCTGGGTAGCACATCCTGGGTAATGCATCTGGAAAAGAATTCCTGCTATTGCAAACTCTATAAAGAAGCAACTTCTCATATGCATATCACATATGCATATCAAAGATCACCCCAGCTTATGGGACAGACGAAATCTGTGGCTACCAAAGGCCCTCCCCTGAATGAGCCTCTGTGGATACCTGGAGCTTGGACTCTTAAGTTAAGGCACGACAGAGGGAACTTGAGGTAAAATGAAGGCAGTACTCTTGTCCAGGTGTTACCTCAGACCAAGGAGGATGTAAACAAAACTGGGGGAGAAGAATGTATCACTGATAGTGGACAAGGGAAGCCAACACAGCAACTGTATTGAAATTAGCTCAGACTGAGTAAATGGTAATTCTGGCAGGGGGAAAATCACAGCCCACTACTCAAGGAATCCACTGACTCAAAAGAAGAGAAAGACTGAGCATGGAACTAATTAGAAATAGAAGTGATCATTTAACCAATAGAATGAGACAATGAGCATTAATTCCTTTGTTTACAAGAATGTATACTGAAAAGTTTTGAACAACCTCAGGAACTTGAACTGCCACTACCAAGCCTGGGGTGAAGAGAGACCAGTGAGATATTGCTGGACCCAAGGGTGGTAACTATCTTCTGCTTGACCAATCACTCTCTCCCTCTGACCCTCTTTCTTTTTCTTTCTATCTCTCTTCCTCACATTTACTGTTAAATAAAATTTTTACTATTGATTTGGCACATGGTCTCATTTGCATTAATTCGGGAAGAGGCATCTCTCACTAGTAGGAACTTTACACAAGGCACTAAGTATGAAGGCTGACTGTGAAGAAATGAAGCCTGCTCTGAAAAAAAGACTGACTGGTAAAACAGCAGATGAAATTTTGGAAAATAGTTTGTTCTTTTTGTATGTAGGGTAAAACAAACCTAGCTTCACATACAAAATTATAGGGTCTGTGCTGTCTGTTGCCATTGGAGTAAGCCTTTGTGTTTGTGAGAGATGAAAATATCAGCTCAGTGTTTGCTAGGAGTAGAAAAATGAATCATATATTTGACTTTACGAGGAAATTAATAAAGAATTAAAAAGAAGCATCCTTATGCCACTGTACAAAATCACAGTTCACACTCCCAGTTAATGTTCATGGTTCTCATCTCCTCAAAAATGACACAGAAAAGTTGGCAAATGTTCACAGAAACAACTATAATATGGAATAATTTTCTTAGAAGGATGTAGAAATTATTTTGAAGGAAAAGATAAAAATCATGCCTGATGTAGAGACTGTAGGAAGGGATTTACTGCTCACTGTTTCTTCTTGTACAAAAAATAGGACCACCACATGAAGTCAACAAAGTCTAGTCTCAGAATGAGCAAGAGATATTTCACCCTGGGTGGGGGGAGCAGGGGGCACACAAACTGGAATGGTTTACCAGTGGAATTCTGCAGGCAAAACGTTTACGTATGTTCAGAGTATACTGGACGAACTTTTTGATGGGAGATCCACTACATGTTACTAGGGAAACATACAGCTTCAGACTCAGAAAGTCCTCTGAGCTGGAAATATACAGAAGCTAGGGGAAAGTGTCATATATGTTCTTAACCTGCCATCCATGTATAGGTATGCATTCACACGTGCTTCTAATATGGAGCCGTAAGAGATGATTTAGAGGGGGGCAAGATTAGACACAGCTTGAAGCTATTAGAACAACAATACCGCAGGCTTTTGTTTCTCAAGTCAAAAGCAAGCACTGACATACTTTAAATATGGTTTATGTACCTGACTGTAATAGCATTTGGTAGGAAACATCAGATATCTTTGTAAGACATCATTGTTGTACAGTTTCATGGCTCCACTTTGCTGCATACATTCAATTATGAGAGGCTGAACTCATCTCACCTATCTGCAGCAATCTGGAAGTGTTTATTCTGAACTGACACCCAGATTCTCTGGGTGAGAAAATGGGAACTCCAGAGTATGAGTCATTCTGGCCTAAAATAGATGTTGAAGAACTCATAAGAAAGTGTAAATCTTGTTAAGTTAAAAAAAAAACTAACAAAAATGCCAAACCAGAAAATACCTTAAACAACTACATTTCTATACCACTCTAGCTAATGATTATTTTGGTTAGAGAATTCCAAGTTAGATACACTGCCTAGAGTCATGTAAACACCACAGATCACCTGAAAGAAACAATGAAATCAAAAGATTCATCTGGCTGCCAAGAATTTGTTCATCTGGCTTGAAAAGTCTGTCTCTGTGTATGTATATCAGGCATCCAAGTGACAGCCACAGGAAAGCTGTTCTTGGTGTCTGTAGCTAACAATAGCTAGCCAAGAGTGAAGTTCTATTTCTACAATCATGACAAAGATCTTAAAACCAAAACTAGATTTTCAATACATTTGAAAATTATATTTAGGCAAGTGAGCCAGATATTTCAACATATATTTAAGTCCCACTGAACCTGAACTGAGTAAGAAAGCAAAGTGTGTTGCTGACGTATCTTAAGACTTCGGGGATATAACACAAGGTGAGAATGTAAAGTCAGCATTACCACTCATTTCATTGCTCACAAATAGAGTGCAATAACATTGGTAGTGCACTGCATTTGTACTAGAATGTTAACACCGCTGTTACGAAATACTTCTTTTACCTGGAAAGCATTCTTTTCAAGAGGTTACAGCCCATTTCTGAAATTTCATCTCTGTTTACAGTCTGGCACCAAAGATTTGGAAGAGATGACTAATATGCAAAGTTATTGCTTATTTTTTCACTTATTTCTAAGTTTTAAGTGCATAGCTAGCATGCACTTAATATGCTAGCATGCTAGCATATCCAGTTGTATATCATTAAAATTTGTCTACAAGCTCAAATATCTAAAGGATGATTCAGATATCTAAGCATAGCTATAAATCATTAAATGCTTTGCAGTATCCCACTTGGATTCCAAGAACAAATTTAGAATACCAATACCTCACCAATATTGCAGTGTAGATGTCTGCTCCAACACAAAAAATCTTACACACATTTGATGCTCAGGTGACCATGCAAGATGTTCCTGGTGTTTGTTGAAAGGTATTGTACTGGCATGAGTTACGCACACAAAATCTTCTGTTGAGCCAGTGAACAGCAACAAGTCGGCAGGTTACTGCTCTCTTGTTTTCAGGCAGGCCATCCAGAACCAAAGGAAAGAAGAGCTTCCCTTGGTCAAGGAGGGTTGGGTTAGAGAAATCACAAGCAAGCCTGACATCCAAAAGTCCAAGGGCCCTGACGAGATGCATCCACAAGTGCTGAGAGAAACTGTCAGACACCACAAATAGGCTGCTCACAGTCATCTTTGAGAGGTTGTGATGATCAGGAGAGGTGCCTAAGAACCACAAGAAAGCAAACGTCACCTCAGTCTTCAATAAGGGCAAGAAGGAGGACTCAGGGAACTACTGACCCATCACCCTCACCTCAGTCCCTGGGAATGTGATGGAGTGCCTCATGCATCTCTATTCACATGGATGAGGAAAAGGTGATCAGGCATAGCCAATATGGGTTCACTAAATGTAAGTCATGCTTGATCAATGCGATTACTTTCTACAGTGAAACAACTACCTGGATGGATGAAGGGAGGGCAGTGGATATTGTCTACCTCGACTTCAGCAAGGCTTTCAACACTGTCTCTCACAACACTATCATAGGCAAGGTCAGGAAGTGTGGACTGGATGAGTAGACAGAGAGGTGAATTGAGAACTGGCTGGATGGCAGGTTCCAGAGGGTTGTACTCAGTGGCACAGGGTCTTGTTGGAAGCCTGTCTCTAGTGGGGTCCCCCGAGGTTCAGTACTGGCCACAGTATTGTTTAACTTCTCCATCAAGGACTTGGATGAAGGGGCAGAGGCCTCCTCAGTGGGTTCACTGAGGGCACAAAGCTGGGAGGAGCAGCCAATACCCCAGAGGGCTGTGCAACCCTTCAGAGGGGCCTTGGCAGCCTGGAGAGATGGGCAGAGAAAAACCTGCTGAAATTTAACAAGGCCAAGTGCAGGGTCCTGCAGCTGGGCAGGAATAACCCCAGGCACCAGCACAGGCTGGGGGCCAACCTGCTGGGGAGCAGCTCTGTGGAGAAGGACCTGGGGGTCCTGGCGGACAACAGGCTGTCCATGAGCCAGCAGAGTGTCCTTGTGGCCAAGAAGGCAAATGGGATTCTGGGGTGCCTTAGGAACTGCGCTGTCAGCAAGTCAAGGGAGGTGATCCTGCCCCTCTATTCAGCCCTGTGAGGCGCATCCGGAGTGCTGTGCCCAGTTCTGGGCTCCTCAGAACAAGGGACACATGGAACTCCCAGACCAAGTCAAGTGGAGGGCAACAAAGAAGGTTGAGGGACTGGACATTTTTACATGGAAAGGCTGAGGGAGCTGGGCCTCCTCAGCCTTGAGAAGAAATGCCTGAGAGGGGACTTCATCAATGCCTGTAAGCATCTGAAGAGAGGGTGTCAGAGAATGGATCCAGGCTCTTTTCAGTGGTGCCAAGCAATCGGACAAGAGGCAATGGGCAGAAACTGATGCACAGGAAGTTCCATCTGGATATGAGGAAGAACTTCTTTACTGTACAGATGACTGAGCACAGGAACAGCTAGCCCAGAGATGACACATAGTCCCCCTCATTGGTGAGATTCAAGAACCATCTGGACACAGCCCTGTGCAATGTGTTCCAGGATGATCCTGAGACAGGAGCTTGGACCAGGTGACCCACTATACTGCCTTCAGGCCTGACCCATTCTGTGATTCTCTAACAGTCAAAAAAGTGAAATTTTCACAGTACCTGCCTGACTTGTCTGCAAATCAATTAAAAGAAAAGTGTAGAAACTTTAAGTTGGATTTTTCTGAGCAGAAGTAACATTTATAGCTAATACACAAAAGGAAATTTAGTGTTCAGCCCTCAAAGGGCCATTAGGCCAAGAAAAGTCTGTAAATATATTATTTTTGCATGCCAATATCAAGCAGCATCATCTTGAATTTGTGGATTTCTAGCCTCTTAGTAGTCAGTGCTTGCACAGATTTTTATGAGGTATTGGTACAGCTATCACAGATAACAAAACAAATCAATTGAGAATAGAAAGCAATCATCAAAACACTAATGAAAAATTCTGCAGTCTGTATTCCTAACTGTTTATGTAAGATTTATTTCTGAATATTTATGCAAGCAGCATCAAATACAAATTGAAAGAGAGCAAGTCCCACAGATGCAAAGCTGACTGTAAAGGCTCATAGCATCCAGTGCTGCTGAACATTCTGCTTTTAAGAAGTCAGCAACGAAACCTGACACATGGAAAATCCATGTGACTCAACATTTGCTCAGAAAAGAGAAGAACCACACATGGCAGCTAGTTTCCCAGGCAACTCTGAATCTCTGGGAATATATTCTAAAGAATTATGTTTCTCAAAACCTTTTACAAGAGAAACTATTGTTATGCAACAGTAAGTTATGGAATGCTTTTCTGTTTGAACTTAATTAGATAATTACCAAAGATTTTTCCCAAATTCTCTCCAGACTATTTAGGTGGGAATGATTTCCTTATGGGTTTCACAGATTTTTCCAACTTGTCCATTTTTTTAGCAGATTTTTGTTTCATTTTGTCTAGTTTTGGTAGGATGAGATTGCCATCCTCCCATTCTCTCTCCTATTTATTTTTTTTTTCACTTGCCCAGAAAACATATATTGTAGAAATCTCTGATGATGATGATACTGTATGAGTCATACTTCCCTTAGAACCTGGTTTAAAAGATCCTCTGAGAATATTTTGTCTCATAGCTCCAGTGTGACCACGCTTTTCTCAAAGGAAAAATATGAATAAGCACTATAAAAAACAAAATCACTAATAGAAACTGTCATTACTGCTTAAGCAGAGGGAGGAGGGGGCTCTGGCAGATGAGAATGTGTGCTTTTAAAGTTTACTTTTCTAAGCAAAATTTTGCTTGAAAGCTGTCCTGTCATTGGCAAACAACAATGCCTATAAGCCAGCTCTCATTGAAAAATTAGGTGGATACACACACACACACATACAGTACCACTCCAATATAGTCCAAGTGCACTGAATCTGACTTGCCTCCAGAAGACCTGATCAGCAACACCCTACATATATCTGAGAACACTTGTTGTAGACAATAATGTCATCAGAAATTGAATGCAAGTTGTTCATCCAGAATGAGAAAATGTTTCTGGTGAAAACACTGGTGTTGTAGGTTAACACTGATGGGCAGATAAACACCACACCATCACTTGGTCATTTCCCTCCACTGGGACAGGGGGAGCACAGTACCTTGGTGCTGTGCAAACACTGGTCAGCAAAAGCTAGACCATTAGTGGCTACAGCACTGTCTTGGTCAAAAACCTAAAAACACAACACCATGTAAGCTGCTATGAAGAAAACAAAATAGTAGTAATTAAAAAAAAAAAAAAACAAACCAAAAAACAAACTAGCAGAAAGCTAAGGAGTAGCCAGGAATGCTATAATGAACAATGAATAGTCAGTAGAAGCCTTATTTAACCAAAAAAGAGCAGCATATATCGCACTCCCGGGCTGTCAGCTTCTGCAAAGTTAATTCTAAACTGTTCTGCATTTGCACGGTTTAGAATTGACTGGTTTGGGGAGGTTTTAACAGGCGTAGGTTGGCAGGACATCTATAAGTATTTTAAATTAGCTTCTTTTTGCCTACAAAAGATACCCTACTGTGGTGATTGGAAAGAATGTTCATAAAAAATTTTATTAAGGACACATTGATTAGGAAAAAAACTAGATTATTTTTCATTGCAGAAAATAGCTCCTGTTTTTGAGATTTATCCAATCAAAGGCACAGAAGTAAATAAAATAGCTACAATTTTGAGTAGTCAAAATAAATCCTTGGAAACTAGCAGTGGGACAATAATCCCTCTCATGAACTATATGTAAACATTGCTGTAAAGAGGTCATAATTTGAAGAATGAAAGGGAACAGCAATCATTTGTATTTTGTGAGGGATAAATTAACATTTTTATGGTAGTATATATCTTCTACATAGAATTCTCTCAAGACCACCAATGCAAGTTTCTTAGTTTCTTTCCTTTCTCAGTAAAATTAAAGGGTATTTGCTTTCTTTTCCATTAAAAGTAAACAAAATAAATTTTAAAAAAGCTTTTATTTTTCTGCTTAAATGCATTCTCATTTTACCATAGCCTATCCAGATCAAATACTGCATAAGTAACATCATGTTTGTAAAGACTGAATCATGGCTACTTGCTCACCAATATATCTGATCTGATATTTCTCTGAGGCAATCTCTACGTTTAAATGAAATAACCTAATGTTTACTGTGTCAACAAAGATATGTCTGAAGAGTAGATACATGAATTTTTAAAATAAAATGTGTTTCTTAAGTACATCTATAAATTATGTAGTACAACTTTTACCTTTGTGGTTTGTTTTGGTTTTTTTCCTTTTTATTCTTAATTTTTCACAAAATATTGGTATCATTAAAATAGCAATTTTCCCATTCAGATTTCTATAGTGTCATAGTGTCCAAAAATCAAATATGGAGGAAGTAAATTGATCCTAGATCTTACCTGGCACCCGTCTAACCTCACAGAAAAATTAAATTTTAAATGCTGTAAAATAAATTTTAAATGCTGTGAGCGACTTTATCACTCTCTACAACTTCCTGAAAGGTGGTTGTAGTCAGGTGGGGGCTGGTCACTTTCTCCAGGCAGCAACTGACAGAACCAGAGGACACAGTCTCAAGCTGTGCCAAGGGAAATATAGGTTGGGTGTTAGGAAAAAGATTTTTACAGAAAGCGTGATAAGCCTCTGGAATGGTCTGCCTGGGCAGGTGGTGGAGTCACCATCCCTGGATGTGTTCAAACAGAGATTGGATGTGGCACTCCACATGGTGCCGTGGTTTAGTTGAGGTATTAGGGTATGGGGTGGACTGAATGATCTTGAAGGTCTCTTCCAACCCAGTGATTCTATGTGATTCTCTGTGATTCTCTGTGATTCTATGTGATTCTCTGTGATATCTAATATCCCTGCACTTTGATGCAGCCTCATTGAGCTCACACCTTTTTGAGCATGTGTGGGTAAGAGTTCAGCTGTTCTGTATGGGCTTATCCCTGGAACTTCTACAAGTTGAAAAATCCAACAGATCATTTGTTTTCTTCATGTAGACATCTTATTATTCTTCTTTGTAAATGGAGAATAGTTTCTCCATTTCTCATATCACTGTCATGGTCCTTTCCAGCATGTGAATATAATTTGGACTCACTTTACCCAGATGTCAGTAGCAACAGACAGCATTGCACACCATTTAAGGACTTGTTATTGTGATATTCAGTTTAAGGATTGAGTTTCTGTTCTTCCTAATGTTGTATTTTGGAGGAGTTATCTGTTTAAAATAGCTTAACTTTGAAAATTTAATTTACTACATAATTGCTCTAGATTATCCATATTTCATAAAAGCAGAGATATTGCATTTGAAGAAAAAATCATGGTGGGTGGTAAGCAAGGGATCTTTGTATTTTATATTGGACTTCTCTGTTGAGCATATAAGTCTCACAGACTTCAAATATTAAATTTGACGAGATTACAGAAGAGCATTGCAAATAATCATGACCTAATTGTCTGATATATGAAACAAACAAACAAACAAAGATTCAGTTTCTGTGGAAAAAATTGCAAAAAAGTCCTTTTTGACAAGCATTTTTTAAATTTCAGCTTTCTTCAGAGATAGTGTATTTTTTTGCATAGATATATGCTGTTCTTGTCTTGTGACTTAAAAGGAGAAATATGTTTGGTAGGTAGATCTGAGATGCAAGAATAAAATATGATGTTTCAAAAATCCTCTTGTTTTAAAGGTTGATAATTATTAAATGAAGACAAAATTATTAATTACAGCCATACTTTGCTGAAATGCAAATTATCACTGAACATTAGTACAAACTGAATTTGATGGCAGCTGAATAATTTTAAGATGATCAAACTTTATATCAATGATACATTTCTAAATAGTTCTTTGAGATTGCAAGAGAATGCCAAAAGCTGTCTGTTTAAGCAGTTCATTATTAGTCAAAAAGATGAGTAGGTGGTTCTTAAGTGTTGCTTTCCTGCCACAGTCAGATTTCAAGCCACAGATTAGAAGATTAGGGAGAACATGTATTCTCTGTAAAATCCATGTAAGATCAGCTGTAATAAATAATTAGTAAGTCACAAACAAACGCATAAAATAGCTTTTCACTTATTGCATAATCTGCTCACATGCATTCATTTTTTAATTTAGTTGTATAAATCATCTAAACATAGGGTTCTGCAATAGACTCAGGTTACATATATTTTACAGGTACAGGGCACATATGCCTGGAGTATAATCATTGGAGGAAAAACATGTTTGAAGCAATTACCTAATAGTATAGGAGTTTGAATTTCTTGCTTAAATGGATCAGATCTGGACAGCTCTGCTTTTCATTAGAGTAATGTTTCAGTATTACTAGCTTTTGGTATAGAAACAAATACACAAGGTGTCAATAGATTTAAGTGCTCCTAGGCTTGTTCTTTTAATGTGTTAATACAAAGAGGCTCAAACAGAATAAAAATGATGTGCCTGATAATCTGCCTGAAGCATGACACGGCTGCCTTATATTAGGGTGCTATTTCCAGTGGCAATGCTTATGCTGAGACAAAGTCAGTACAACAATTGGTCTGGTGAGGCCCTGGCAATGCTACTTGCAGGAACTTGCAAAATTTCCATCAAGTGCAGAGGCTTTGAATAATCTCTAAGACATAATGATCACACATAGGGTTTCTGAGACAACCATCCTTCAGGCTATTTTTTTATGAGTAGAGAATCAAGGTTGTTCCAGTCGGATGGTATAATGCTCTGCACTAAGAATTGCTATCAGAGGTACAGATAGGCTTTTCCATACAAAATACTCTTTGATCTCACATCTAAGAAAAACAAAATGATTCTTAACTCAGCTATGACATTTTAAAATACTGGGCAAAACTAGTCATTACAATAGAGGTTTCTCTGTGCATAGAATAAACATAGGGAGAAGAAAACATATGAAATCTATTATTATTTTTATCTAACAGGCACCAGTTACATTTAAGTACTTAATCCAGCATCAAGACTTACATGTATGTCCACAGCTAACGAATGTTAACTGCTCAGCGTTCATTATGCACAATAATTTCCTCCTGAAGAAAACATCAGCTTTGTTATTTATTACTTACTAGTTACTGCTGACTGGTGAAATCATACTGCACCCATACTGCATTCTTGGAAGCATTTTCTTTAGCTAGCTGGCGCCAGGGATGGTTTAGAAGAACCCATAAAACAGGTATCATTGGCTGCATGTAAAGGAACACATGCTAGAAAGGATAAAATAGTTCCCAGTAAAAAGGCAGATGAGTTTGAAAAGGAAAGATGTGGACCTGTTGGACTGATATAGAGTGGGATATGAAGATGCTCAGAGGTTCAGAGCACCCCTCCTATGAGGACAGGCTGAGGAAGATGGGGCTGTCCAGCCTGGGGAAGAAAAGACATCTGCAAGACCTTAGAGTAGCTTTCCAGAAGCTAAACAGAGCCTATAAAAGACTGGAGAGGGAATTTTTAGCAGCACCTGTTGTGATACAAGGGGTAAGGGTTTTTTAACTAAAGAGGTTTGATTTAGGTAAGATACAGAAATAAGTTTTTTACAATGGGAGTAGTGAGACCAACTCAGGTTGGATCAGATTTCCCAGAGAGGTGGTGAAACAATTTTCTTCCCTGGAAGTGTTCAAGGTCAAGTTAAACAGCAGCGAGACACTGATCTAGTTGAAGATTTTCCTGCTCATTGTAGGGAGATTGGAGTAGATGACCTTTAAACATCCCTTCCAACCAAAACTATTCTTGGATTCTATGATTTTTTTCAGCTTATATTTACTAAATGTCAAAATTTATTAAAGAAATACTGAGACCACTCCATCTTCCAGTGAAAGAGAACTTCTATTTTAAAAATATGAAAGAGCTAGTGTTGAAAGCAAATCTGTCAGGCATTTCACACACTAATCACAAAAGACCCCCACATTTTCTAGAATTAAAAATAAAATTCCAGAAACATACTGCTCAGAGATGAATTGGCAAAATATGCCATTTCTCCTGGAAAAGTTGTCACTTGTGACACATTAGAAACACACAAAGACTGTTATGTGTTATGGGAATGGTCCCCTGATTAGTTTTGTCATTAAAATTTATTGAAAAGCATTTTGTTCTTGATATTTCTTAATTATTCCAGTGACACATTCAGATGCCTCCAGATGGCTTGGAGCAGGATATGTCGTACTGAGAATCTTCCCTAATGGCATCCTACTCTGATTGCTAATACCATTCATGCAATATCCAGCTTCTCTATATTAATTTCAACATAATTAAGTAAAAAAAACTCAAGAAATTCCTTTGGTGATGTTTTGGGTTTGGGAGAAGTACCTTCAACTGCAAAGATGTGAAATCTGAAAAATCAGCAATATCAAAGTCTGAATAGAGAACAAAATTTCTACTGGGAGATTTAGGAAGAGGCTTTCAATACATACAGATGTCTTGATTACTTATTTCCACTCTCACAATGAAAATTTTAAAGTGATATGATACTTTAAATTATCATATCAAAAAAAGTTTTCAACCAGCTTACCTAATAACAATTGCATTGAAATATTGACCAGATTCAGGCCCATTATTTTCTCAGCACTTGAACTGGATTCAACCAGGCCCATTAGTTTCTCAGTACTTACCTTAAGAAAGTTGCATCTTCATTTCAAAAAAATGAAAAACACAGATGAAAAATGTAAAGATCACACAGCTGAGACACTGTATTTACCCATAATGGAAAAAACACTAATATTTTTATGAAATTGGAACCAAGTGTATCATCAGTTTCCTATACAAATAGTATTCCCAATTTCTTTCATTAAATCTAAAAGTATTTTGGATTAACTATGACAGTATTTTTAAAACTCCTATATGATGGGAAATGTATCAAAAATCTAAGCCTCTGTTAGGCAGACAGACTGATGTGGTCACCAATCTTTGATATGCACACAGGTACTTTGACTAAGGAAACCAACATAAGGTAGATTTAAAATTGTACATGCACTGTTAACCAAACCTTTCTCTCAAATCCTTTCACATCTATTATTGTGTTTGTACTCAATCCCAAGATCTTCCGTGAGACAGGAAGTTTCTCAGAATATTGAGAAATGCAGTGATTTACTCATTCTTGAAAAAAGCTTGAAGAGAGTTTGTGCTACAGTTTTCTTATCTGTTTCCCAGATGCTTCAAGAAATGAGTCATCTACAAGAGGACCTGATTCTATGTCTTTCTCAAATAAAGAAAACAGCGACCTCAAGTATCACTGTATTTGAAAGCTTTCTGGCTGAACAATTTCAATAGTCCAGCATCATTTGTTGCCTGAGCACAGAACAGGACTTCTGAAGAGGACTACAAATCTGTGATTCTGTAACTCCTGCTCTAAGCATCTCATAAAATGATGAATTTGGGAGGAGTTTCTGAGAAATCACAGCTTGAAGGAAAAGAGGCAATATAAGGAAATACACACCAAAGAAAGCAAATGTGTTTTCTGATCTCATTTCCAACCTAACACTTTGTCATTAAGACCTAATATGTTATAAAGATGATAGTGTTAATATTAGGACAGTAATTCTAAACTACACAAACATTTCATGTTCTCAATGATATTTTCTGTTTAGGGCACAGACCCATTTTTTACTTTTTTTTCAAGAATTCAATAAATAAAATAAAAATACAATATAAGTCTTCTGAAAAAAATAGAAGTGACCAAATGAAATAAAACACCTGATGCATATCAAATAGAGAGAAAAAAAAATTCTTTTTTATGAAATGGAATTTGTTTACAGCCTATGGGGCCACAGATACATTTTCAGAGTTGCACAATAACAGCAAAATCTGTCTCAGCTAAAAAGAAAAATGAAGGAGGAATTAATCAGCGGTGGGAAGCACAGAACATAGTGAACATACAGTTCACACCCATCTGATTGCCTACATATTTGAGGTCATGCTGACCAGTTCTAAAACCAAAGCAGAACTATGCTATGCCCCTCTGTGTTGGGTCAGGAAGCCCCAGAGGAATCCATGGGCAAGGAGTTGTCTATATTCTCTTCTTCAAAACATTCAGGAATTCATCTGAGACCTACAAGATACAGAGACAGGGTACTAAGCCAAAGGGTGAATCAGTGGTAGAACGTATTCTTCTAAGAAGTTGTAGGTAGTGACTCTTCACAGAAAGCCTTAGAATAAAATGCCTGAACATTTCAGACTGGGTTTTGTGTTTACTATTTGACACACAGGCTTCAGGATACGATGACTTTCCTACCATGAAAATAATGGATCTTATTAAAAAATCTTAAGCTCTGATGCACAGCTACTTATTCCACTATCTAAACTGGATTTTTTTTTAAACAAATGCTATCTTATTTTTTTCAGCAAGAACAACTGTGACACAAATTTCCTCAGAATTATAGCTAATTAATCAAATGCAGCACCTGAATTGTGGAGCATTTTATATCTACAAGTTTTTGATGTCTTCAGAGCAGTGCTGAAAAAGTTACTCCATTCAAGTATAATCTAAAATGTTGCCACCCTTTCTCCAGACATTGAGAATCACAACAAATGGAAGATTTGCTTGATCAATAGAAGAGAAAAAATGGCCCCTCATCTGTCTGAAACAAAACATTATACCTAGGAAAGAAGGCCAACAGGGTAACAGGTATTTGAACCAAACTTGTGGCAACCCATTCAACCTTTTCTAAACCAAGCATCTTTTCTCAGAAAGCTACTATCAGCCTCTTGACTTCTAAGTATTTCAAGTATATCAAGTCTACTGCAAAGCAGAAACACTAGAGCCAGATGAAAAGCCTAGAAATTTGTAAAGACGATAGATTCTAATTTTTAGAGGGAATAAAAGGGTATGAAATCCATTGAAAATTACTTGGGCTTTTTTTTGCAGCTAATTTTTTTGAAAACTAAAAATGTTACCTGGATCTTTTTATTTTTTTTTTGTGAGATGTAATGTCTCAGTAATAATGGAGAATTAATGAGGCCCAGTTAACCAGATAAACTATGCTTCAGCTTCTAACATGCTCAGTATGAACAATAATTATCAGAAAGAGCACCTAATTCATCAAAGGTAATTCTGACAATCAGTTGTTAATGTAGCTATGCAGGCCAAGGTTTGTTAACCCATCTCTCTCCCAAAAACTTATTACACCAGTAAAGGAAATCAAAGAGAACAGATGCCTTTATTTTTTCATGACTTGTTTTCCTTTCATCTGTTAAACTTGTAAATATTGCAGACTTTGAGAACTCTGCTTAAGCAGAGTTGGTGAGGAGATGATCACAAACAAAATAACACTAAGCTCAGGGATATTTTTAAGGCAGCTTTTGGAAACCACTACCTTGCTTTTGCTTCTCTGACTTGTGTTTCCATGGAAGCAGGACTAGACATGGACACAGTCACTAGCAGATGAGGCAATTTCAACTGCCAGTTTCTAGTTCTCAGCTGTTTCCATGACAACCCAACCAGTGCTGGCACCCTGAAAATGAGGTGAGGTATTTAAAACACTACAGTACTTTTAATAAATATCTGCTGCTGTACGCACACAACACAGACACCTTACATCTCCAGCTACAAAAATGCTGCTCAAAGGAGCACTGAAAATACATCTTGATACCAACTACTTCTATTTCCCTGGGCAGGTTTCAAGGAGAAAGAACGGATGGTTTCTGAGAGCTGATTCCATCCTGACATCCAGGAGCCAGGGGGAAGGGCTGTTCTCTTCTTTCAAAAAGAAGATGGAGATAGATAATAATGCTGTGCTAAATATATGTTATTGTTTCACAAGGAAAACACAATATTTTTCTATATTTGGTGTCATTTTGCTATAAAGAATTAACCAAAGTCCTCTCGAAAAAGTGACAGTGTGGTCGATGTGGGACTGAACAACTTAAGATAGTTCCCAGGGTGCACAGAAATTTTGGGGCAGCAACTGCCCCTTTCTTTGCTTAAATTTTTCACACTTTTTGAATAGATGCATACGTCTTTGGTCAGGAAGAGATAGATGCAGTCAAGGGCCATCTTCTTCTGTCTGCACTCTTTGGAGAAAGGGTACACAGGCATCAGTTCTTCTGCCAGCAGGTACATGTCACAAGAAACAGCTGTAAACCAATTCTCATTCCAATCCTAGCTGCAGTTTGAATCTGTTACCTTCCCTTAAACAAAGCACTTGAGCTAGAAAGGATTAAAAAAGAGAGGGAAAAGCCAAGTTTATTTATCTTGCTAAGAGAAACTTTAATATGACACCTCTGGAAATAAGAGGAGGTGGATTGGTGTGTGTAAATTGTTATATAAATGCAATAATACATTTTGTGTAGGGGTTGTGATGTCCTGACTCAGAAAACTGAAAACCCAAAGGGTCCATACCATTCCTGGTGCAACTTACAGGAAAAGGAAAAAGAAGGGATGGCATTTTGAATAAATGTCACCTGTAATACAAGCCTGTAATACTTTAGAAACTACATTGTCACCACAATATATTGCATATACCAAGAGAAAATGCTAGAGGCTTTCAGTGATGAAGCAGAGAATAAGTAGACAACAAATAAAACTGGAATAAAAAGCCTTAAAGCAAGTATTAAAACCAGATTATCAAAAGGCAGCATAAAATTTAGTACCAGAATTAAGAACAAAGCTGTGCTTTTGTTCTTCTGTCTTCCAGAGGTGCCTAATTATCATACTACAAGGATGGCATAGGCTAGAGTAATTAAGTTTGTCAGCGTTCTCTCACATTGCGAAAACTTCAGAATCAGACTTCCATGATAAAAATCAAACCTACCAGACTCCTACATGATGAGAGCTGATCAGATAGGTCCACAAATTAATGACCTCATGAGGTCTTTAATTCAATCTTTTATAGATATGCACGAAACATAGAGTAGTTTTCATGAAACAAATTACATTTTAACAAAGGAGTTTTTGAAGATAATTGTGTGTTCAGTCAAGTTAAGAAAAATATTTGCTTTGTTGGGAAAGTATAAACAGCTGGAAATACATGCATAACGTGTTAATCAAAGAAATTGGCCTGTACTAAAAAAAGTGAAATTGAGAACAGACTTCCTTTATTCCTGCTTGAAAATTGTCATTAGTGCATTTACAGCTGTCTGCCTGTTGCACCTGCCACATAAGGCTGGTATTTCTGTAGTGGTAAGAAAACCTATGAAGGATTCTGAAAACCTACCAACTCAAGACCATCAAAGTATTGGGAGCATTATCAATCTGAAGAATATATTACTCGATTTGGCCAAGAAATAAATAATTTATTTTGGTTTTGCATGTCTGTACAAAGGACCATCCTGCCCCTTGCCACCCTCTGACACATCTTTTAGAAGGCAGCATAGGTTTGAATTCCCATGCCATACCCCTGAAATATTCCAACAAAACTGAATAAGGATAACAAAAACCAGATACTATTTTTTTTCTTTATGGTAATTTTAATGTAGCAGAAATAATGTTTAAGTTTATCAGCCCAAGCTACAACAGCTTTCCATCAGAAGGAAAAAATATTTTTGATAGTTAGGAAAGAATTATGCAGAAAGGAAAAGTTAGGGCAAAGCATTAATTTTTTAGAGAATAAAAAAATCACAGGTTAGGAGCCAGGTCCTTCAGTATGACAAGACTGCAGGAGAGGCAGAATTACACTGAACAGTGCTCCCTATTAGTGTTTCAAACTGCACTAGCACAAAGCCTGATGATCTTTGCATTTGCCATAGAACTTGAACATGTGCAGACAGGAAATGCATCCACAAAGAAAAGGTCAATGCCTATATCCTGGAAATAACACTCCTAGCCTTGCCTTAAGGCACAAGCATGCTGGGGAAAAAAAGCCTTAAACTGCAAGGAAGCCATTGCTGAGTATACAGAGCAAAAAAATCAAATGTTATTGAGAATTCAATGGTATGGGGTGAAGTCAAGACTACTTAGCAATGTCATTTAGGGTTAGGAGCATAGAGCATGACTTTACTACAACACGGAAGGATCTGTGGAACAGGAGGCAGAATCCATCACCATGAACAGCTTTACAGCTTTGACAGAAAGCTCCAGGAAATACAGAAATGCACTGACCAGTTTTACGAGTGCAACTAGAAGGAACAGTTCTTGCTCTAGTTTTTGCCAGGTCTCTAAACATGACAGTCAAAAAAGGTTTCCCACAAGCTAAACTGAATATAAGCTGTGTATGACAGCTAGCTAAATTGTTTATATGGGATCAGACAGAAATCTCAGAAGTCTGGAGTGCTGCATTTGTCACATCTGCCTATAGAAGCAGGTCCATGGAGGGCACATGAGGATGAGTCAAGTTTGAACATAAAGTAATTCAATGCCTGCTCTGAGGCAGACAGAGGGGAGATTACACAAGAGCAAGAATTTCATATTTGACTCATGGTCTAGGTGAGAAGAGAAAAATTTGCTGCTACTTACAGTAGATTATGCTCTTACACACACCTGATTACTTCTTCAGCTTCTGAAAGGAACACCATGGGAGAGAAATGTAAGAAGTTGAAGGAATGTGGGCAAGAATTTCTCTCTGTAAAATCAGAAGAGCAAAGTGGTAACAGAGCTGATGTCAGCTAAGCCACAGACAAATTAAATCAAATAGGAAATTATTCTGGCCACGTTGGATCACTTCAGAACATTTTTCCATGGGCCAGCAAACAAGAAACACAGGTGACAAAGGGCAGAAGACCTATATTTTCCTTCCCCTAAATCCCTGGCAGCCTAGAGGAGAAATGCCATCCTGAACAAGCAGGTTGTCACTGTTAACGTGGAGCTGCATGCAACTAAATCACTAAGTACACAAGACCAAAAAAGAGACGGTCACAGGTCACAAAAGATACCTGCAGGTGATTGCAAGTTGCAAAATGGAGTCAAAATTCTGGGTAGATATACTCCTTCATGCATTTTAAGTTAATCCTGCTCAATAGGTGAATAAGAGAGGTAGAAGGCAGATGGAAAACAAATTGATTCTCTAAACTGAAAAAGTGCAAGACATTAAATATAGGGAGAAGAAACAAAAATCAACAAAAATATGCAGCTACATTTGGGTGTATTGATTATCACTGCAGTTTGAGATAAATCAAGAGTTTTTCAGTTCAATTCTGAGGCCAAAGTTGATTGAACCACAATTAAAAGCCAAAATAATAATAAACATTATGGTCAAACCTCTATTATGTGTTTTATTGTAGTGCATAAGCAAGAATATGTTTCATTTGACTCATATATTATATAAGTAAGCACTGTTTCAGGAATCAAAGGACACCATTTCTTAACAAAACTACTGTTAGCCAAATGACTATATAAATTTGTATAGATTTATATAAATTTTATAATTTTATATAAATTTCAATATTTAATTTGTCCATTATTCCTTTAAATAGCATTTTAAAATTCATATACTCCAATTTTTGCATTTTCTTCACTGAATCATAAACAGAGGAAAACTGCATTAAAACTACAGCTTTTCCCAAAAGAAATGATAGAATTTTAGAGTTCTCCCTTTGCTGTCGTGATTGAAAGAAAATGAGCAGCTGTCATGATCCCAGACAAGAAGAAAAAGCATAGTCCCTTTATTAAGCCAGATATGTGGAGTTCTATGAGTTAAAAGCAACAAATTCCTTCAGCAGATCTTTGGTTTCAGTAGTTCCTTGTCATGAATCAGAAACCAAGCTGCCAATCAAGGAAAGATATGTTTTTGTAATACTTCAATGTTATGTCTCAATAAAGTCCCATTTCAGTCTTTTAGGCTGTCGGTATTCGTGGTGGCATCATGCTGGAAGGATTACTGAATATAAGCCATCCAAAGAGAGCTTTAGGTCTCTTTCCTATATAGCAAGAGCTAGAAGCAGGAGCTGAGTCATGCAGCCATGTCTCCTTGCAAGATCACCAAGTCCTGCAATTTATGATGAGTGCCTGTAAGCCCGTGGCAAATAAGCTCCTTTATCAGGAAAAACAGTGGATTTGAAAATGATTCTTTTCTGTTTTAATCAAAAGTAGCATACTTGGTAATGCTGGGAAGTAAAATGCTTTCCTCAGAAAAGCTTCCATACTATAAAAGAGTTATGTCTCCCCACATCAAAATATCCTTCTTTCTATGATAGTTTCAAGGCAACCTCAGACATTGCTATGCTTTATGATAGGAGAATTTCCTGTAACAATATTTCCAGAAAAAATAATTTTCAATGAAAGAGAGGGATTCCTCAGTATCCAAATATTAACGTTCTATATTTGAAATACCTAAAATTTCAGATTATTCATAGTTAGTATTTTTACTTTCTGCTTTAGAGATGATTGTATTTTGCTTCCCAAATTCCTCTAATTTTGTAATTTATTTTAGAAATGTTGTCTTCAAAACTATTTTCTTTATGTTTTCAGTATTTTTATAATATCTACTTTTACTAGTTTTCCAATTTCCTTGGAACGTTCAATTATTTTGTTTTCATTCTTAACCATCATGAAAAACTTTATTTTTAAAGATAGGAACTTCCAGGTACACAGTCAATCTTTCTTGTCCTTTAGTAATTTCTTCTGTCATTTCCCTGTTAGCCAGTGCAGCTTTTCAAAGAGAAATTCAAGAAGATGGCCTGAGAAAGTGTTCATACCTAAAATATTGTTAAGTGTCCTGATGCCTCTCATTATGCTTATTTACCTTTGATCTTTTGCAGACAGTTTTCTAAAGAGAAATTTTCCACCATGGTAATGGACAAGCAATTAAATGGAGTTTTAAACCTGCCTCTGTTTTAAAATTGTGTTTTATGTATGTACAAATCAACACTACATTGCTTAAAGTTCAGAAAAATTATTGTGGATACTTTGCGGAGCAGTTCCCTTGGGGATATTGTTTCATTCAAACATTTAGACCTCTACAGCTGATATTTCAAGATATCCAGAATTGATATTCATTACATGCTAACTATGAAGCAATATTTTTTTTTAATTTTCGTGGGATAAAACAAAATACTCTGCTGCAAAACAGTGAATAGTTTAAAAATATTCATGTAGGGGACACAAGAGCAAATCCCTGCCATGTCCATTTTAAAAGAAAAAATTGCACACTTTGTCATAAGGCCTGGCATTTTCCAAATTCATAATTGTTTGACCATTTTACACAATAGCCTAGATCTAATGAGAACAGTTCCTAATAAAGACTAACCATCTGTACACTGAAAATCAAGGTTCAAGACTCCTACACAGCCTCAGGGAAGACTTCAGCCAGAATGTTACTGGTAGACAAATAAAGACCCTTTTCTCACACTGCTGGCATCTATTTTTGATTTTGCTCTGTAACTCCATCCTACACTCGGGACTTTTTTTCTACAGATTTTTTTTTTTTATGTTATGCATTCTCTTCACTATCATATTCCTTCTGAAACAAAACATGAAAAGGAGAAAGTAGAACAGTAAAAACCAGAAGAAGCAGTTGCTTTAATACACCTAAAGCCAAATTACTCAGCATAAGGAGGCCATCTGGCTTATACTGCAATTAATCAGACTTTCATTATTTAATAAGAGAAATCCATAGCAAGATACTTAATTTATGATTACCAGGCTATAAAATATTCACTGTTTACATTTTATTTTGTGAAAATAAAATGTATTTTGAATAACGGATTTGAATATGTAAAATGGATATTGTTTGTATGCAACATGCCATATTAAGTCAACAAAATTAGAAAAAAATCTAATCATACAACTAGAAGTAAATTATGATCCTCAACATTTCATATACCTTTCAGTATGAGCTGAAACATCACAAGCAATTATGACCAAATTTTTGTAGACTGCATAAACCAGAAAGAAAAAAAAAAGAAATGGCATGCAGATTAGAATAAAGATGCAATTATTCAAAATATTCTCGTAATGAAAATTGATTGTTCTTCATTGACATAAGCAGCATCACTTGAAACACAGTAAGACTACTTTTGTCTTGAGAACATTTTAGAAATTTCAATGGGACTGAAAAGAACCCAGACAAGGAGGTTTCTGGGTCACTGACTTAAATTCTAATCATTGTAAGTACCTATAGATTATAATAAGCTTTATAATGATGAAGGTTTCATCTAAAAATGTGTTACTTCTTTTACTACATCAGATCCTACTTAATTGCACTATGCCTTCTATGATTTAATGACTTTCCTTTAATTTCCAACTTACATCTTTTAAGGGAATTTATTTCTCTCTGTGTTATTACAATTTTTATCTAAAAATATATTCTCTCTATATGGTGCTTATCTTTCTGGAGTATTGAGCAAACACTGGGAAGAGAGTCAGTGCATTTTAGAATACTCAATTCTATGGCTATAAGATTGAATGCCATATACAGTAAACCAATATTAGGAGATCTTGAGTGTTTCTAGATCACTTGGTAGTAGAAAGTTATAAGTATCCTTAACTCCTATTAAAAATAATCAGGATGAGAAAATGCCTGTCCTCCTGCACAATCAAACCCTCTGAGAGTACTAAACATGGAGTTGAACTGCAATATTTCATCCAGGAGAGAATTACACTGAAATGCTTCCTGTTAATAAAATATTTCCATATGGTAGTCCAACAGTACTCATTCTCATTTGTATAAAAAAACATTTACAGTTCTGTAGGCAATATAATTTGTCTTGAAAAATGTTTTATAATTAAAACACCGATTTTATGTGTTTTTCATGGATGATTCCAGCTCACCACAGAACCTTCTTCTGTGGTTTCATGGTTCCACACTCAAGGCACTACATCCCTTGTACAGGAACTGCATTGCACAGGTTGGAATTGCCAGTGAAGAAGTTCTGGGGCCTGATGTTCATTCCCTACCAGCACCCTCCTGTTTCTGGCTGCACTCAGTTCTGCTCTGGCAGTTGGAAGGAGGGACCTGTGGTGTTCCTCCAAGGGTCCAATCATAAAACCCAGCACAAGGCAGTCAGACTTGCAGCAGTTCAGGGAGGATGTGGTGAAGAGCAGATTGTTTTCTGATCAGTATAGCAGAGAGATGGTCTGCTCTCCCAAATGCAGCACTTCCTGCCAACCTTTGCAAATACTGCACTTTTGTTAAAACAGCAACACGTTGCAATGTGTCGATGCAGGGTGTGGGTTTAGAATATATGAGAAGGAAAATTGCTTTTCCAGTAGTTAGGAAACACTCAGGAAACACGAAATACATCAGCAATTAATGTTTTTATTCCTAAAGAAAGCGTTACCATCTTCAAAAAAATAATGGTGCCACTGTGAAAACACTTCTTTATACAAAGCAGGCTCAGTGCTTTATGTCTCTGTGAATTCAGATCCAAATGAACATCTCTTTGCAATACTGTCTTTTCTACAAAGCTCATGAATCTGACATACCAGTCCCAGAGCCCTTACAGACAGCTTCCCTGTTCCAGATCCTTCTCTGGCAGCCTCCAAAGGAATCATTCAAATACTGTACTTGCAGAAACATCCTTTTCATACACATTAATTATATGTGCTGAAACAGCAGTTTCTCCCTGTGTTTTTGCATATACTGTGCAATGTAAGTAGGTACAAAATTATCAGCAAAGTGCAGAGCAGTATCTTCATAAAAAATCCCTAGTTAAAAATTCTGACATGAAATTTATACTGACGATTGCCATTCTCCTGAGCATCCAAATATGTCTCTGTGTTTTCATTTTCAATTTTATAAACTTTGGAGGTACTATTTCTTCTGGGTTTTTTTTTGTTTGTTTGTTTGCTTGTTTTTTCTAGAGATTTTTTCTAGGGAATTATTTTGTCTTTCCTTGGATTACAGGTACAAAAAAAAAGTTTTATTCTGCAGTGTTGTTTGCTTTTGGCTTTTGACAAATAAAGAAGGCAAGAAATCCTTCAAAGTGTAGAGGATGCACTGGGCTACAATGCACCCTATGTCATTGCATGCAGTATGCACAGCAGAGAAACTTACATAAGGGTGTCCACCAGTTTTGGAAATGCTATGTGCTTTCTGTTGTGTATTCCAAATGTAGAGGACATTATGTATGTGTGTAGAACATAAATGTAGAAAACAAATGTAGAATATTCAGAAACCTGGTAAGTTTTCAAAAAGAAATGAAAACCCAAAGAAATTCTGTCAGATGACACCCATTAAATTAAAACCAGGCCAGTCATAATTCGAGGAGTTCAAACGACATACACAGGAGAGGGGTCTTGTTTCTGGAGAGGATCAGAAGAAAGACTAAAGTATCTGTGTGATCAGAAGAGGATCTTCTTAAATGATATATTCTCCTCTGGGATCAATACAAGTTAATGGAAAGGCCGCAAATTAAAAATAGCTTGTCCACCATAATGTGTTATGGAGAGAGTTTCAGGGAAGTCTGAGGGAGTGTCTCACATGCTACTCAATCTAAGACAGGGATAAACTTGCTAGGAGTTTTAACTGGGAAACAAAGTCCCTTGAGAAAGATAAGGCAGAATGGAGCGACTATGCCAATTCAATTGATACTTTGAAGGCAGTGGCCTAAAACTGCCCCTTTTAGGAGTGGCAGGCAAGGCTATATCCATGGTTTGCATCAGGCCTCTCATTAACTATTTAAGAAAGAATTGAAGTTCTGTGGTGTGTCCCAGTCTTTGACAATGGCTGCAATACAAATCCTATCCTGTAGCAGAGCAACATAATCTCAGAAATCAAGTCAGAAAACATTACATAACCTGACGCATCAAAATGTTGGCATTACTGGTACAGAGCACCTAAAAGGAAGTGGAGGGAAAATGTTTAAGAAATATTTGTAATTATTACAGATAGGACATTTGGTATGTGTAGTCAACTCTAGGACATTATGTTACTGTCTCTCTTTAATCTCAAATAAATATGGCTATTAAGAAATTCACTGTAGATTTATATACAATAAAAAATATCCCACATGCAATATATTCTGAAAATACCAATTTTTATGTTGTGTTTCATCAGAAAACCTACACCTGTGCAGATTTCAAGACCATAATGTGCCACTGTGCTTCTTGTCACACCAGTTATGCAAGTGGCCTTGCAGATTTTCTCATAGTAGATGTTCTAATCTTTAATTACCCCAGAGTATTTACTTCCAATGCCAAATCTAACTTCTGTATTTATTCACTGAATCTGTGTAACTTCTGTATTTATTCACTGAAACTTATTATTGGTTTTCTTCAAGGTTGGAAAGCACCTCTCAACTTTTTCATATAACTGTAGGTATATATAACTATTAGTCAAGTTATATTTCAGTTTCTTCTTTAATGCATTGTTAATAGAGTGTTAATAAATTGAGTTTTGTCTTTAAGACATTGAACTTTCTAAGTTATGAGGCTTGTCCTCTAGCCTTTCATTTCTTTTTTTGTGACCCAACAAGACTCTTGATACAGATTTTAAACTGAAGCAAACCAAGGAATTCTGCTAGAAATATGTACCACTAGATAATGATTACTTTATGAGGTCTCTCAGAGTAATTTTTCTGTTTGATATGTAGTTTATTCCTTATAATGCAAGGTCTCAAATCAAAATACAATGTGATAAACAATTGAAGTATGCACTGTGATCCTAGCAATCTTTATTAAGTGAAACTAACATTTTGTTTTTAAAAGGTAACAGTTTTATTTGAAAAGACCTCTTTTCCATGAAACCATGGTGATTGGCATTAGCTGTATTTTTAGCAACAAAGTCTTTGGTAAGCTAAGGTGCATGGAAATAGAAGTTTAATAGAGCCGAAGAGATGATTACCTCAACATCCTCCTCCTCCATACAAAAATAACCATTCTATAATGCTTCAAACACTGTAAAATTCACAGTGTTTCACAGGTCAGTCTTCCCAATATTGAAAGTGTTCAACTTCATTAGAGATGGAAAACCTGTGATAGAAATTCATAAGGCCTGCACTGATGAAGGTTAAAGATTGT
Source organism: Geospiza fortis (assembly GCF_000277835.1). Lineage (NCBI taxonomy): Eukaryota > Metazoa > Chordata > Aves > Passeriformes > Thraupidae > Geospiza > Geospiza fortis. The sequence goes on from NW_005054297.1 coordinate 11,613,064, forward strand.
CTTGCCAGGAAAGCTCCTAAAAATCTGCTGTTTGAAACTGTAGTGATATGTTCAGTAATTCCAGGGGGCCATCAATCAGATCCAGGAATCTATTTCTTTCAAAAATTTCTGCGAAATTACTAAACCCACACACTGCATTGAAATCTTTAGCCAATGTGCAGAACAGCTAATCTTGCTCCCTGGATGAAGTTATTTTTCTTACAAGTCTGTAGGCTCAGTTTTCTTACAATTCCTCTAGGAATTTCAATAGCATAGATGCTCTGGTCAAGAAATTGGACCTAGTTCCTTTTGCCTATCTGGCACTTGGAACAGGGACAGCTTCCTTCTGTGTCTATGAAAAGATGTTGAAGGCAAGGAGGAACAAGAAAAGTGTTTTCTTTCTTCAATAATTTATTAAAAAGTTGGAACTGTTAAAGTCAGAAAGACAGAAATTCCTTCTTTATGATTAACCAGTCTTTTTAATTAACTTGAAAGCATAAGAAAAGACTGGCTGTTTTTAAGAAGTAAAAGTAATTCTATTTATTTAGCTTTGGTTTTAAGGCTTAGAATATTATCACTTTCCAAGCCATTAGGAACAGCTTAGTGAGTGATGTTATATAGTAACACAATAATCAAACTCATTCTTCTCCTCTACACTGCTCTGGAGAGACCCCACCTTGAGTACTGCCTTCAGCTCTGGGGTCCCCAGCACTGGAGGGACATTGATTGGTTGGAGAGATTCCAGAGGGGGCCACCAGAATAATCAGAGAGACAGAGCACCTCCCCCATGAGGAAAGGCTGAGAGGATTGAGGTTGTTCATCCTGGAGAAGAGAAGGCTTTGGGAATGACCCGATTGTGGCACAGCAGTACCTGAAATGAGCCTACAAGAAAGATGGGGTGAGACTATTTACAAGAGCATGTAGTGAAAGGACAAGGGGGAATGGTTTGAGAAGGGAGAACTGAAAGAGAAGAGGTTTAGATTAGAGATTAGGAAGAAATTTTTTACTGTGGGTGGTGAAGCACTGGAACAGGTTGCCCAGAGAAGCTGTGGATGCCCCATCCCTGGAAGGGTTCAAAGTCAGATCAGATGTGTCTCTGAGCAACATGGTCTAGTGAAAGGTGTCCCTGCCCACGGCAGAGGGATTGGAACAAATGATCTTAAAGGTTCCTTACAACTCAGGGCATTCTATGATTGTATGATTAGCAGGACAAAAAAAAAAAATAGGAGTAGCACTTTGTTTAGGAATCTCACCAGTGCTCATACTGCAGCAGATCGGTTCCTCTGAATTGTTCATCACCCTGTGATGTCAATAGCTAAAATACCAACTGAACAGGTACCACAGGTACCTAACTTTGGATTAACCAACTCAAAGAAGCCTTTCTCAGTTTAAGTAAACATTTTTTACATTTTAAAATCTGTTCATTAAACTATTTCTTACAAAGCATTATCTCATTATTAAATACCACTAGCAATATGGCAAGTGCAACAGTGTAGTGTATGACATCCATCCATCAAAGCAACTAAATTTTAAAAAATCTGTAAGTCAGAGAAGGACAAAGATGGAGGGGGGGGGAGGAGGATGGGGTTTAATCCGTCATTTACTTATGGTAAGCCATTCTGTTACTTAATTAAAAAATATGTTAGGAAGAAATGCAAAAAAAAGACATGTTAATAACAGAAAAGCATGTTTATTCCCAAATAAAATCATATACTAGGAATAGAAAAGGCAAGTTTGAATGCAGTATCATGAATAGATGATGAAACCTAATCTTATGTTCTTGAATATTCCTTATATTGATATTCTTCAAGTGATAACTTGCAGTGAACCGCTACAGGATACACTAAATTGTCATTTTAAGAAATTCTTTTTCTGACCATCACATAAAAAGATCTTTTTTTCTGTTACATTTAAGTTAACTAGCATTTAGTAACTGAGAACATAAAGAACATTACAAGCCATAAAGCAATGAGACTAATATCAGCACTATGATCAGGAATCTATGTCAACAAATTTTTATTTGCACAAGTTGTGACTAATAAATACATCAGTGTTGCTATTCCACAACAACCATTTACACTAAAACAGAAAAAGGCTCCTTCAAAGATCAATGTTCTAGAAGAATAATATCCATGCAATAAGAATAATACAAACTAAATTAGGTTTAACTAAATCACAGCCCATAAGGCTTTTTAAAAATTATTATTTGGCTTTCTGGACTGCCTTGAATAGCATATGACACACACGTCTTCCCTAAGACTTTCTCTGACTTTCAAGTCATGTGATTCCTCTCAATATCCCTCCACTGTCCTGTAAAACTTCTTGTAGCTCATACTTTGCACTTCTATTCTAGACCTCTAAGGTTACACCAGAACCATAAAATAACCTATAATTTAAACAGAAAAGAACCCTCAGAGATCATCTAATCCTTCTCCTTGCTCAAAACAGATGTTATTAAATGAAGTTGATCAAGGCCATTTCCAGTATAGACTTGAAAGTCTCCAAGAATGGAAATTTCATAACCTCTCTGGGAAACTTGTTCCAGTGTTTAACCACCATTAAAGCCCTGTGACACTTTCAATTTGTTGTCCTGAAATTTTGTTAGAATCTGTAATGACAGTACTCTGGAATGGCATTCAAGAAAATTATTTTATATGGTATTGGTTCAGGTGCTGCCACCTGAAGAGATATAAGTGTTTACTGATTGATTTTTTAAAAACTGGAATGCTATAATATTAAATATGTTACTTATTTAATATGAAAGTCTATTTTTTTGAGGCTTGGTTATGAAAAACTGCCATGAAAGAATTTTTTCTAATGTCTCTGAAGACAAAGCCAGTTACATCTGCTAAATACATTCAAAGCAACTCAAGGAAAACATATAGTTAGATTTTTACCTTGTGAGGATCTTTCCTTGGTTTTATTAATATACCACATTTTCTACCTGTTTTCTGCTGAAGTAAAGCCAGACATACTTTTACCAATTAATTGACTCAGACCTAAGAAATATGTGTGAAATGCTAACTGTTCCCCATCTATTCTTACTACAGTATGACCTTTAATAGCAGAAAAAATAAGAGGAATTAGATTAAGCATGGCTTGATTAGCAGTAAATCACCTTTTCAGAGCTCAGAAAACTTTATTCATTCTCTATATCCTCTGCTCTCACTGCACTATTACTGGCTGAGCAGCACCAATACACTTAAACCAACATAAAGATGTCACAGAATCAATCAAATGGAAACTTGTAAATTCATTTTATAGTGTCTGAAACTTACTGAAGTCAGTGGGAAGGTCAGGCCCCATGTTAGCATATAGAAGAATAAATTGGTTTAAATGGTGCAAGGTTAAAAATCAACATTGGATTTCACAGGCTTTACAATGGTCAAGATACTTGACAGTAATTGATACCTTCATTATTTTTGTCACCTTAACCAAGTACTTTAACTAATGTAAATCATCTTCTGCTCATTCCAAACTACTTTTCAACATCCATTTGCATTTTGGTTTTATTTTTCTTCTTCAGCTAGGATACCCTCCCTCAGAAGAAATAGATTGTTTTAAAATGTTTTTACTACTACCTTTTTTGCAATGTTACAACACATTTCCAGATTTATTACAATGCCAAGTAAATCCTTAAATGGAGAAATTAGTGAATGTCTTTGCTGTATAGACAAGGTTTCACTACAGGGCATTAATTTTTTTCCCACAACTCCACATACTGCAAGTAATATAGAAAGCTATTAATACAGTCCTCTTCAACCGCTAGAAGTAATTTTTAAATTTGATCTCATCAATCATTTGCATCAATAATATGATCACTATCATCTCTATATTAATGCAGTTTTATATATATTCCTACTTTCATGCTCTCTATTCCATTCCTATTTATCTAAAGTAGCAGCATATTTAAATTTGCTCACACTCGTTCGTAGTGCCAATTTTTGACAGCCCCATATTTAAAGGCACTGAAAAAATAACCATTATTATTTTAGTCTCTTAGCACACTGATTTTCCACTCAGATAATAAGGCATAATTTAAAACCAGTATATAATACTTCTTCCATCACAAACTAAAATAGGTTTGACATTTTAAAAGATTTAACTTTGTAGTCATGTTATGTATTATTAAATCCAAGTTGTTATGTGCTCAAAAATCCCAGTGATTTACCTCAAGTTGCTGTGTAATTCATGGTAATTTCACTCAGGCATGGACAACCAGTCAGAAAAAGTTTACCACTTATTTCAGGGCACGGCTGGTGACTCAGGAGCTCTGATTTATTCTGTACTCTCATGTTGCTCTGGTGTCACTTTTTGTTCCTCTTCTATCTTGTTTTCTTCTGGCTCTAAAAAATATCTGAGATTTACAAGGACAATGCCCATAGCAAGAAATGAATCAGGGACCAGATTCACTGGCACCTGAGAGCATACCTGCACATTTGCACTGGGATTGACGATACTCTTAAATTTACGCCACAGTTCCAGGCTAAGAGTTTTATGTCAGGTATTTTTCCAGATAAATTCTTGATGTGGCTTGAAGATTATTGTGGGCCAGGACACTAGGAGATCCATTCACTATATGGCATTTCCACTTAGTTTGCTTGTTTTGGAAGGGGGAAAAAATTGAATACTGCCAGGTTTCCTTAATGCTGGAGAAAAGTGTTAGTAACTGAATTGAAGTATTTGAAACTGGTATTGAATTGTTTGTAGATGGAAAGGCTTAAATCATTTCACTTTTGTGCAATTTAGATATCTACATAGTGTGAAAAAACATAGTACTAAGATGCTGAACAATCCTAAATGTCTACATCCCAAGCTTAGATAACTGTTTGATATGACAGGAAATACTTTGCTTTTTACAGTAGCTCCATAATGACTTGAGATCCTGATGAGAATAAAGAAGAAATGGGTATGTCTTCCTCATCATAAAAATTCACTACGTTTTCCATCTCAGAAAATTGCCATAACCACTGATAGTTGAGTACTTGGAAGAAGGACCCCAGCATGGCCCCACATGCTATCCTGGAAGGTAAAGAAATATTGGTTTGAATTCCCTCCTTGTGAGAAAGGAATTCAACACACCTCTGATTTGGAGTGACTGCAAAGGAAAGCAGCATGGTCAGCTCCCTGGGCAGCCCACCACAGGAATCTCCACCCCAGAAGGCAGCTGGGACTGAAATCTCATATTCATGCATCAGTTTTTCACAGGTGCAAGAGGTAAAGAAAATCTGTCAGGCACTCTTTCATGGCCAAGGTATTTCCACACACACTCTTCAGTTCTAGGAAATGAAGATTTCTAGATGGTGAATTTTCTTAGGAAAGGAAAGCAGCTAGTTTAGACTCATGAATTTTCCTCCTGGAGACAGTGCTACAATGCCCAAAATGAAAAAGTCTAAATACTTTGTAAATGTGAGCCTAAATGCTCAGAGACGAATGGGAATCCTGTGGTATGGAATCGCTTATGTTAGTCTATAAATTAGCCATGAAGAATGCTTGTGGCCTGTGAGGCAAAAATCACAGAAAACATAACAGCAACCCATAGAAAATCAGTGTATCCTGTCAGGTGGTGCAAGTACAACCTGACAGGATAGAACATTTCTCACTGAACGTAGAACAGCTCTCAGTGTGTCTGCATCAGCATTGAAACACGTTACAACAAATGCATTAGGTTTAAAATGTTAGGGGTGTCAGGACCACTTGATTTAAGCATAGACTTAACTGTACTCTTAAATAAAATTGTTATATCCTTAAAAGGTTGCAGTCTTCAGACAGCTGCAAGGCTGAAAAGCAGGGGAACTGGGAATTACAAATATCAATGGCATTGAATACTGATCTTCAGCAGCTAATGAGACTTTTGGGTGTTATCAGTTTTGCCTCTGCTCCAAGGACAAATTTTTATTTCTGACAAGAGATTCAACAATTATAATCTGGTCATGTACACAAAGTACGTAAAAAAATTAACTTTGTCTCTGTATTTGCAATTGCTGCAATGACACAAATGTCTATGCAATTTTGATAGATAGCTTTTAAATGCTTTAATCCCTCAGCTACAAAATTCTGGTACAGTGGTTTTAGAAGATATTCTATCTATATGAAGTTATTGGGAAAAAGTATTTATGTCAGTAGGATTCTTTTTCCAATTCAAACCAGTTATTGACAGAATATTTGATAAATATCTGAATCATATAACCATTTCTTAATAGTAATAGTTATAGTGTCTGAAATGTTATTTCTTCCCTGTTTGCCTATACATAAGACATTTTGTATCAAAGAATGAACATTACATAGATGATAGCAGGAAAAGTGTTACAGATTTTAGTACAGAAACTCAATTTTCCGGATTTTTCTTTTCTAACTTAGTAAAATCATAAACCTACAATATGAACAATGCATGCAAAATTAATATCATCAACCGTGGAATTGTTATGTGCATTGAGGAAAAAAGAGCTAGCATGAAGACACTGACTGAATAGTTTTCTAAACAAAACCACAGTGTCTTTAACCACATTTTTCACTTACATTATCTTTTTGAAGTTTTCAATTGAATCAGTCGTGTTCTGTTATGCCGACTCCTAACATGATGTGATGGAGGAACAAAATGACCCAAGATATTTGCAATAGACCAGTCAGAAAATCACAGACAATAAAAGCATCAATAGCAAAATATTTCATAAATGACTCTTTTGTATAGCCTGCAGACTGGGAAAAAAGAATTTTTATTCTTTAAAGTCTAAGTTTTCAGGAGTATCTTACAAACTGATATCCAAAACGGGAAGATATTTTATAACATACTTCGTACAGGACACATCTCTTTACTAACTTTGGATGTTTCCATATGTAACAGAAAGTGCATTTTAACTCAGGTTTAAGAAAGCCCATATATGCAAGCTGCATTCTGTGTAACATAAAGCAATTTTGAGGTTTGTTTTTCTATGCATTTAAATCCATTTGAAGATGTGTTCTGATCTAGAACTGAATATTATAGGTAAGGGCTTCCATATGCTCTTCAGATATTTAAAATCAATTTTCACTGATTGACAATAGGAAATTGAAAAATAAAAAATAATTTTTCTTAGACATTTTATGAATGAAATTAATTGCATTTGAAAATTAAGATAGAAAAATCAAGAAAATTTTGGCCCCCATAGGAAGAGCAGATTAGATGGTTGATTGTAAAAGTAATAAAGAAAAAACACAACTTTGACTAAAATCCTCTTCTATGATTTTGTAAAAATTTCTGTTATAAATGAAAAAGCTCAGATTTTGTTGTATCTGTAATTCTAAAATTTTACTGATGCTAAGTTCTTATTAATTACTTGATCATAATTATTAATGATAACTAGTTTTTTTACAAATACCAAAAATAAATTTCAAAAATACTTATCCTAATGGTTTTGGTTTTTTCTTTTTAGATGCTTTGTGTAGGACATAAATACATGGTCTATCTCATTCAGAGTGAGCTCTTCAGAAGCATCTAAGCACTTAAAGATATTGAACAGTCCAGGACTTGCTCAAAAGTTCCTTCATTCAGTAAAATCACCTGTTTGTCCAGTGGTGTTTTCCTATGGACTGGAGTTCCTTGGCACTCTTGTTTTTGCATCCTCTGTTCTTAGTCAAATGTTGGCAAAACCACAGTGGTGCTGGGTATTAATAATCTTATTTTTCTATAGTGGATTCCTGATTGTCTAGGTGGAATAACTATTACTTGCAGCCATGATAAAGGCATGAAAACAACTTATCAGGTAGATTATGGTTGTTCCTGGTGAATTCACCTCCTATTCCACTACCTCTTCTCTGTATCATGCATAATGGGCAAGAAATGTCATGCAGACAGTTTGGCACAAGCAGTTGTAACAGCAGTAGAATTCCAGAAGGCTTTCATGTCTGTCCAGAGTATGTTATACTACCTAAATTGTTAAAAGTTATCTTTTGTTCCCATTTTTGTTGTGGAACAAAAGCAGCATGTAATCTCCCTATTCTGTGCTACAGCTGATATGCAAAATTTACAGTGCCTCTTGTTGCTTCCCTGAAGCATTTAGTCTTGCATTCCTAGGCAACAATAAGGCTGATGGAGTACACAGATACCTAGGCTGCCTAATGGGGTTTCCTGGAAAAAGTGAATTATGGATTCAATCTCTTTCTCTTCTCATACAGAGGAGTGTTTGGAATGTACTTCCCTGTCTTTTTGTGTGAGTTCTCCAACAATTGACCTACTAGACAGAGTGAGGGCATTTCCAGAAAGAACTAGGCAAAGTCGAACTTAATGTAATAGGGGCATACATTATTTCCTGTAAATTCTATGTACATTCAATGATAGATAGATTCATCATCTTATCTTCTACAGTTAATGAAGCAAGAGAGAAATACCTCCAGATCATGATCCATCTCATTTTATGACCCTGTCTCACACTCCAGAAATACTTATTACACATCTGATATATTGTGTAAGAGATAGGTAGAAACACAGAGAAATGAACATTATATACTGAGATTTGGGCAACTAAATTTAGTGGAAAAGAATTCACATCCCAAATGAAGCAGATGGAGGCACTCTGGGGATACCTCAGACACTGACTACCTTAGTGGAGGAAGAAGCATCCAGTTAAAGAGATTAGTTTCTCCTCCTACAAAATCTGAGAGAAAGGGAACTTCAGCCATTATCCTGGATTACCTGGGTCACTCCTATTCCTTGTCTCATTTGTTCTTTCACCATCCCCAGGCTGGGGCCAAGAGCTAAGCAAAATTGGAGTGGCCCTAAATTTGAGTAACTAAAGAACAGAAGATCAGTTCTTGGTAACAAAAGATCTGTTTCTATTCTGCTTTTCTGTTCACATGTGAGGACCAAAAATACTGGCCAAGAGTTCCATCACAATAGAACTACTGAAGAAACTGACAGTGATATCTAAAACGGGGTCATGAACAACCTAAGTAGCTTACTGCATTCATACCACTGAAAGATTTGATCATGGGCATATAGGTCTGTATGCTCAGGCCTGGGGAGCTTGGTCATCCTCTTCCTTGATGGGGCTGGCCAAGAGCAATTCAGCTGAAGGCAGCAAGGGAAAAAGTGTATAGCTGTCATTACTATATTATAGGGAATAGTGCCTTATATGTTTATTCTGAAATGTCTTGCTGGGACTTGTCCAATTAACCAGGACTGCTGGTTAATTGGACTGAAAGTGGACTGGCAAGCTCTTTCATCAGCTCCCTCATTGCTCTTATGTGCATCCCAACTGGGGCCACAGACTTGTGGGCATCTAATTGGCATAAAAGGTCACTAATCATTTCCTCCTGGATTATGGGGGGGTTACTCAGCTCACCATCCCAACTTCCACTGCTGGAAATTGGGGATCCTGAGATCAACTGGTTTTGGCATTTAAGTTTGAGGCAAAGAAGGCACTTCAGCCTTGTTTTTGTTCCCTGATGCTAAGCTACATTCTGCATCTAGCAAAGAGTGGAGATTCTCCTTAGCCCTGCTTTTGCTGTCAATGTATTATAGAAACTTTTCTTATTTTCTTTGAATGAAGTGGCCAAATTAAGTTCCAGTTTGGCTTTGGCCCTTCTAATTTTCTCCCTACATAACCTCACAAAATACCTGCAGTCTTCCTGAGATGCCTTTACTCCTTCCAAGGTGAAACGCTCTTTTTTTTTTCCCCCCCTTGGTTCCAGCTGAAGCTCTCTGTTAAACCAGGCTGGTCTCTTTTCCCACCAGCTTGTGTTACAGCACAGGATGACAGGCTTCTCCTGTATCCAAAAGATTGCTTCTTAAAGTTCATCCAGCCTTCCTGGACTCATTTATTCCTGCAGGACTGATTTCAAAGGACTCTGTCAATCAATATCTTAAACAGGTGAAATTCTGCCCGCCGTAAGTCCAAGGCGGCAGCTCTGGTGGCATCCCTCCTTACTTTGGTGAGGCTGGGAAAAGACAGGGGGAAAGGTATTGATTTTTTTTATTTTGTTGGGTTTTGGGGTTGTATTTTTTTTTTTTTGCCTAGGTTTCTTGCTAGCCAAATACATTTTAACTGCTAATAAATTCAATTATTTTGACTCTCTTTCCTTTTCTCAACCCAAGAGCTTTTCCATTACTGTTTCTACCCCATCCTGAATGACTGAGTATCTGAATGGCAGCTTGTCCCCTTAGCCAAGGTCAACCCACCACAACAATAAAGACATTCTTTGATATTGCCTATGTGTCAAGTAGCTTTGAAAGTCACTGAAAATGCTACAACTTTCTTTCTAGACTTAGTCAAAGGAATTCTTCTGAAACTTTTTTTTCACATCCGTTTAAACCATCATCACTATGAATTTCCAAGAGGATGCAATAGGTATGAGGGTGAGTGGAAAAAATAAAATCTATAAAAAGTCTGCTAAAAAAAGCATAAGACAAACCAAGTTATCTGCACTGTCGTGTTCTTGAAATAAAATTCCATCAGTCTAAGTTAATGGTTCTTAATAAATGTGATTAATAGCTAAAAATGGAGTTGAATGTTCATTTCTTCAACATTATAAGCAGTCATTGCACATAGTAATAAAAATAGAAAGAATTACTTCAGTTTTTTTCCCCTTTGAATTGAGTTGTCACCTATTAACATTTAAAGCATAGTTCATTAATACACTGTCATTGATGTGTGACTCCATTATCAAAGTTCTTCAAAGATGTAAAATTTCCATTGTAAGCTGCCCATCTTTCTAAACCCCAGAAAAGGAACTCTGAATCCACCAAATATTCCGCTTTATAATGCTGTCACATTAGTTCATTTTGTTTTATTTATGCCTCTACCATTTAATTTTCAGGTTCCCAAAGATGCATATTACTACCCCTAGACTGTAATACTTGAATTGGAAAAGGAGCAGCAGCCAGGGGTCAAATTGTGTAAAGTTGGTATTTTCTTATCTGAGGTGCCTCTTGTAATTCACTTCACATTTCAACTGTTCAAGTGGAAAGAGTACAGCAAGAAAGAGGGCAATATAACTCAGAAAATATAAAGGGATAACACTGAATACATCTGACAGTCATTATAGCAACTAGCACTTCCCATGCATTGCCATCCTCTATAAACAGGCACCTCAAATGGCAAGAGCTGTAAGGCATAAGATATTTTCCCTCTTGCTGAACTGGAATAATCATGCCATTAGCTGTGGCTGCATCACAAACAGAAGTGCATCAGATGGAGCAGCATAGCAACTTTACGTAAGGTAACTCTGGTAGCTGCAGTAGACTACAGCTGCATGTAAGGCAATTTTCTCTCTTGAGATCTAAGAATTAGTTTGTATTACCATAACCTGATTATTTCTTCTTTTGACTTTTTTGAGCCTTTGGATGATGCCACATATAGTAGTGAGAAGAAGAACAGCTCTCCCGCAAGTTTTGAAAAGAAAGATGCTCCTTTACAACACCTGTGAAACGCATGGCACTTCAGGAAACAGCTACTCAGTGAATTGTTTAACACCAGCAGTGGTATTTCCAGCTGTATTTGGTCCAAGTGCAGTAAAGATGGGAGATTAATTGTCTGCTAACTTTAAAAAATGCTTTAAAGAATGCTTTGCTTGTGAATGTAAGTTGTGACTGTTTATAACTAGTAGGAATTTTCTTTGGATGAACCCTTTAATTAAAGTAATTGCACATTAGATTATTAGTCATACTCTACTTCTAGTTGCACAGGACTGTACAACATTAAATTTTGAGCTGTGCTCTTGTGTCAAAAACTCACCATTATTAATTAAAGAACCACATCATATTTTATTATTCATAGCCCCACTTACAAGGAGCAAGTTTTACAGGATTTTTGTTGTTATCAACTAATCATCATTGTCTTCTATACATAAGAGCTTCTGTAGTCACACAGAATAGAAACCTCATGTTGGGACATAAAAAGAATTCAAGAAAAGTCATCCCCATCACCTAGTTCTTGAGGGGAGAAAGAACGATCTCAGAGTTATTTTTGATTTTACTTTAAATGACGGGACACATCAAACCTCCTAACACAGTGGTGAGGCCCTCTGTCATGATAATGAAGACATTGCTCCCACAGGTCTGATATTAAAAGAAGCAGGTACTGGCCAGGAATAAGATATGTTCCATTCCAGCATGTTCCATTTTATGAGTATTTATATATTATACATTATATTGTATTATATCCATTAGCTATTAGCTATTATATTATAGAAATGAATCCTTGAAAAACTGGAAAATTATCTTCAAAAGGCCCTAAAACGTTGCAGAACAATTTCTCCTAGAGAGGTTTTCAATTTCTTAGTCACATAACATTTTTTCAGTTTCTTACATAACATTTCTTGAAAATCAGCAGTATCATATGGAAATTATAAAATGTGAAGATCCAACTACTTTCTAATGCCATTCACATGTTTAAGGAATTTAAACTGTAACTAGGATGAGACACAGAGTTAGGGAGAGTTTTGTGCAAAAGTATTTGTATTTCATCCAACCCACCATTTAATTAAAATTAATGTTTTGGGGTAGAAATTTCTAGGTTTCAAAAAAAATGAGATGAGGAAATTCTTTTGAGTTCAAAACAGAAATTGTATGCAAGGTGACAAAACATTTGTTTTTAAAAAAACAATGACATTCAAAAATAGTGAGAAGAATTAGTTTGTCAGCAAGGCTGCCAGAGAACAGATGGGATGGAGAGCTGGGTCTCTCATAACAGATTTTCCCATGTATGCATGAAGGGGATATAATATGAAAATGATAATATAAAACATTAAAACTACTAATAAAATTAATAAATTATATTTTTACAATCCTTACATGAAATATAAAGCTACCTATCAAGTAAATCCAGTTTTTTCTTTGAGATTAAAAGAATCAGCTCCTCTGTATTTTATTGAAAAAGCTGTAGGAAAAGTAATTTTAATTGTTGACAGTAGGAAATCTCTGTGAAGATCAAGAGGATTCAACAGCAAGAAGAGGCCTCTTCTTCCAATATCCAAAGGTAAGAAGAAAAAAAAAATGAACACATATTATATGTGGTTATTAATTGTATGCATTAAAATACCATCCAGCTGTTCTCTTTACTGACATCTTCATATTTGGCTTTTGAATTTAAGCTGATTCTCATAGAGGCAATCCCTGCTTCAGTGTATAAGCTGGCATTTGCTCCTTTATTCACATGAATATACAGAATAATCAACTTTGTCTAAAATGGTCATCAGAAGCACAGTATAAGACACAATTCTAAGTTTGGGAGCATGCAAAATAGATATCAAATGGTTCTGCTTTCTATCATTTGGATGAGCCAACCCATTAAAAATATTTCTATTTCAAATCAAGCAGAAAGACCAAATAATTCTAACATCCTATAGAAGCCTATCTCCCAGGAATATTTTTAATTTCTGGAATCTATTTCTGAATATGAATCAAAGTGAAGACAATTACTTACACCCGAACAGGCTCCGAAGTTCGTCAAACAGGTGCTGACCCAGTTCTCCTCTCTTTACATAAGCCAATTTCAGAGGTGAGGCACCCAAGTTCAGCTAAGCGAAAGGAATTTGTGGGAACTATAGCTAAAATTGTGGGATGCTAGATACCCTGGAGGATTAGGATTGAGCTAGCAAACAGAGTTAGAAAAGCTTTACTGTGCTGTCTGCTTCACTTTGGGGCAGTGAACTGCAAGTGAAATTCATCTTGGCTAGACAGTAGTTTTCTGCCTTGCCTGACTGCTAAGTTGTTGCTTCTTACAATGTCACCAGAGACATTGCCTGAGCTGAAGTTGTTAATGATAAACAAAACTGGGCTGTTGAATAGTTCAAAAACGTGCTTCTGCTTCTTGATACAAAATACATAGTATATTTGTTACAAGTGCATAACGTTTTTGAGAAACATATGTTTGTTTGCATGAGAATAAACAACAGGCAGCCATTATCACACAGACTGAGATTATTTGAAAGAGATTCAAGGCAGGAGTAATTTGCTGGTGATATCTTTGAAAACCTAAACATAACTACATTACAGATGAAAAGAAATTGAGCTAAAAGTAAGTTCCTAGCCACCATGAATTCTGATGGGTGGGACTAGTAAGAACAACTGCTTGAAAAACCACCAGTGAAATCTGGCAACAGTATACATATATACATATACACATATACACATATACGCATATACGCATATACGCATATACGCATATACACATATATACATATATACATATATACATATATACATATATACATATATACATATATACATATATACATATATAGATGAGATCACCATCTCTGATGAGGGTGTCTTCTAGAACTGAGAGTTCATAGTTAAATATGGAATGGGCTCATAAACCTCCACACTGGGTCCTCTAACACTTTGCTTAAATACTTGTCTCCTGGAATCAAATATCAAGGTTCTGAGCATTAGCTAGGCTTTTCAGAGGACAGAGATATTGAGGAGCCTAATACAGGGGACTGCCAATTTGAGTAAAAAACTGTTATGGAGAGAAGCAGATCCCAAAACCAATTTTCCCTAGATCTGCTCCAAGACACAGCATTTCCCATCTCCAGCATCTGTATTACTGTTTTTTGTTGGGGTCAGACCTGTATCACACAGTCTGAATGAAATACTTGGATCCTTTTCTGAGTTGCAGTACTGGAAATTCCCAATAATATCATTGCCACGTAGTCACACAACCAAACACTTGCTGTTCACTCTTATATGCATCTGTTAGTGAGTTTAGGTAAAGCATGGCTACTTGAAAATACATTCTTTCATGTGCAGCTGAAACTCCAGGAGAATGTACCTAAACGAAATTTTTAAAAAATAATTTGAAAGTAGATTTTATGCGATCACAGCATATATGCATTAAAGATTTCAAATTCCCTGCTTATCTGCTGTTTACTTTACATTCTTTTCTATACATGAATGTCAATGTTTCTACTTGAATTTACTTGTCTTACTTTAAGGAATAAGCAGCATGGGTCTCAGGGGGCTAATCAGCATGTCTGTTCTAATTAAAATCAAAAACAATTGTCATTTTTCTAACTCACACATTTTAACCTGAACTTTGGTATTTTGATTTAGTTCTTTCCTTTTTTCCCAAAAATCTGCTGTTGAGGGGATTAAACTGTTCATGTTATGTACAGACATGATATTTTTTTATTTGAAGACCAATACATGGATTTTGATTTTTTTCCTTCAAATATTATTTATATTCTTCCTGCTTGGAAGATTTTATTTTTCTTTTACTATTCCCTTCAAATTGATCAACTGCATGCTATAGAGGGGAGCATTTGGAAAATGCACATTTAGTGCAAACAGCATGGTTTTCCATGTAATTGGAATGTAAATGTAACTGTATTCTGTTATTTGAGATCAATTCACTGCACAGACACTGAATGTATCTTGGTTAAATTTTATGACTTAAAAATTCCAAAGCTAATCTCTTCCTGCATATCTGGGACCTTTCAAGATGTGAAAGTAATTCTGAGGAACAGACGTAAGCCAGACAGGTGGAAGCTACCCCTTGATTCTAGGTGATATAAATATAAAATACAATTGTCCTGTGATTCAGAGCCCTACTTTGGATGAGAAAAATTAGATTCTGTTGTCAGTTTTGCCACAGACATCCTATATGACCTTGGACACTGCGCCAGAGGCACCCAGCCGATTGGAAACACAAGACTTTGAGATTTAGCTGGCATTCAAATTGTCTGAATCTGGGCTTTAGCCTCTCTGTGCCTCAGGTCCCTGTCTGTGAAAAGAAGATAAATTGACTTCCCTGCTTCACAGTAATATTGGACGACAAATTCATCTGAGACTGCGAGGTACTATTGTGAAATTTGTATAAGTATCTTTATAAAAATGTATTTTTACTTTTTGTTACAGTCTCCAGCATACAGTGTAGAACACAAGAACTGGAATTATGATTTTGTCACTTGATATAGTAAAAACTACACGCCATAAAGTCCTGTTTTCCATTTCCACTTATTATCCAACAACCAATAGATTTTGGTTATTGATAGTAATATGTGTGTGTGACTGACACTGGATATGCATTCCTATTTTATCTTAGTCAGGCATCTACACTTCTATTTCTGCTGAGTTATGTGGATGTGTTGCAAATGTAGGGACATTTATGACATTTGCTAATCAAAAATGTTTCTGAATTTTCTCCTAACATGCTTAGAGTTTATACATCATACTGAAGTTAAAAAATATGCCTACATACATATCTCTGGTAGGGCCTAAATATCCTGGGTTCATCCCTCCTGGTGTGAGACCAGAGAATGGGCGACTGAGATCAGAATGGAGTTGCTTGGCATCAGCTAATCATAAGTCACGTACAGAGACCTACAGTTTTCAAATACTAGATACAAGGCAAAATAGTCCTCTCAGACTTTCTTATTGTAAGAATAGATTAAATAACAAATTGAAAGTCGTCTTGCAATTTCATATTTAGTGGAGAAAAATAACGAATTTCAAAAATTAAATGTATTTTCCTATCAGGGAATCCATCTGTTTTCTTCAGAATTTGAAACGGAAACAGTAAAATTATCAAAATGTGATTTTGAGTCAGTCTCCTACTCTCTATATATTAAGTAAGTATTTTAAAGGAAAAAAAATAACAACAACAACAACAAACAAACAAACAAACAAAGGGGAAAGAGCAGCCGTTCAAAGTTAGAAGAATATCAAGCAACACTAAAATATGAGTCAAGTCCCATAGAGGTACTAGTATTAAGACAAAGTTATTCAGGTAACTACAGACAGATGTAGCTACATATGTAAATACATATTTGTGTGCATAATTATTCATATGCCCATATTTTGCATTTAGTTTAGAAATGTGTGGTTTGGTTAAGGTTTGGTTAAGGTAATCTTAATTAAATATGTTTCATGTAAAACAAGGAAAACCCATAGCAGATAAAGTAACCTCCAAATTCCTCTTATTAAAATTAAAATTATTGCTCTCTTTCATAGAGACCTGTGGTCATTTTTAAACACTCTCAACTTTAGATAATACTTGTTGGCATTTTTCCAGCATTCATCAAGGAAAACCAAAAATATTTACTTCTCTTTTTTCTGTTGTAAGGTCGTTATTTATTTACCATCTTCTCTATTGGCATTTGAGGATGATTTTCAAATATTTCTGCCTATACACGCACAGCTCTAAGAAAAAAAATGTACTGTGCTTCATGCAATTTTCCATCCACAGCTACTTGTAGGTTCTTCCCAGCATAGCTGATTAAGAACAAATTAGTTGGCTGCCTGAAAATTGTGTAGATGCAGATGTACATTAATTGGTGTCATAGAGATTGTGTAAAAAAAAGACCAAAAAATATTCTGAAATCATATAATTATAGAATCCTTTAGGTTGGAAAAGATCTCTGAGTCCAAGTACTAAACAAGCACTGCCATGTCCACCAATAAACCATGTCCCTCAGCACCAAGCATTATGATTATACAATAACTGAATTTTAAGCACTTGCAGAGCACTGCACTACCTTCAGCAAAGGAATATACCACAAATCACTGAATTCTGTACTGGATTTTGTCTGGGATATGTTTTGGAACTGTGAGCAAACCAGTTGTGAGAGCACAGGGATGTTTTCTCTGTTGCTGAACAGCGCTTACACAGCATCAAAGCCTTTCTGTTTTATCAGGTTTCCCTGACAGTAAGTGGACTGGGGGTGCACAGGTGACACAAACAGGAAAGCTGAACCCAAATGCCACAAAATACAGCATTGTGCTCAGCAATAAAATATAGGGGAAGAAAATGGGAGTTTTGGCTTTTGTCTTCCCAAACAATCATTACATGTGAAGAAGCTCGGCTTTCCTGGAAACAATTAAACCTCAGCCTGCCAATAGGAAGAAATAAACAAATTTCTTTGCTTGTGTGTGTGGCTTTTGCTTTACCTATCAAACTCCCTATATTTCAACCCACAAGTTTTCTCACTTTACCCTTGCTAATCTTTCCCTCTCTCTGCACTGGGGAATTGAGAGAGCAGCTCTGTGGGGCTGAATTGTCTTACGGATTTAAATGTTGACAATTCTAATGGAGCTCCCTAATATTAATTGGAAATCAGTGATCTTTTACATAGTGCCGAAACAAGATGCCAACTCGTCTATACATCAGTCTATACAAAAAATTATTGTTTGAGAATAGCAGAATTCAATTAATTTTAACGAAGTACAATACAGAATGTAGTGTGGGAAGAGAACATATAATCTTTAAGTAATGGAAGCTGCAATAATTTCTAACTTTGAAGACAATGCTAATTCTTAATTAGCTTTTTGCTCAACTAACAAAATGCTAGATATTGTTTTTTATACTAGCTCCTGAGCTTAATAAGAAACTCTGATTAAATATTTGCTTCCTATAATTTCTGAGTTTGTTTCAGACTTACCTTATTTCATACATTATGGTCAGCAGTTAGCATTTCCTCAAAGTGTAAAACACCATAATCTGAATTTCAGAAATGGAAATTGTTTACTGAATCCTGCAGTGCACATGCAGGGAAAAATCTCCCTGAAGTCATCTTTTGCCCCTTTATTATAATGCTCTGATTCTGAAAACTTCATTAATTTCAACATTTTTAGAGTTATTATTCCAATAAGGATTTAAAAAACAAACAAAATAAAAATGTCAATCAACATTAACAATAATATTAAATGTGTGTGTAAGTACATTCCAGAAAAAAAAGAGAGATGTTGTGTATTTTCAGGGTTGAGTCTCATTTCTTTACCTTAGATCTAAGCAGCATGCCAAAAGTCTTATGTAAATGGGTAAATGACAGCACATAATATCTGATGAATCTATGTACAAACTGATTCATTTGGCTGACACTAAAACTTCATTTTCTAGAGGGGAAGAGTCCAGGTCCATATAGGAGATTTGAAATTACTATGAACCATATCAGATTTCACCCTACTGATTACCAGATCATCACTTTGAAAGCAATTAACAGATTTCAGTATGAATTAAAATTAGTCCCTTAAATGCAATGGCTTTGCATCACTATGCATCGCAGACTGATGATTTTCTACAACTGCTACAGAGATAATGGAATGCAAAACTAAACCTCCCAGCTGCACTTAGCAAATACACTTCTTTCTGCTTGCTTTATTTGATTTTGGAGCACCAGGATAGGCAGCATAATATAATTTCCCATCAAACTACTCTTCATAGACTCAGATGATATTTTATAAATAGATAGAAAAGGATAGATATCACAGAGACAGTTCTTTAATTTGCTAGATCGACTAGAGGAAATCAATTTCCAGGTGTACTTTAAAACTGTGCAATTGATAGTGAGATAATTGCAATTTTTGCTCTGTTTAAATGAAAGAAAATACTTTTGATTTCAGAAAATTTAGAATTTTGGCACTACACTTGAATTTACAGACACTATACAAAGCCAAGAATTTCAAACATATCCATATCTATATTTTTACTGCTTTGGAAATGAATACTGGTTACATGGTTGCCAAAAATACTGTGCCTATTCATACTGTGTTGTGCAAGTTCTTTGATGTCTTCTTTGTAAGTCTACACACAGGAACATTTATTAATATCACAGTGGCTGTCAGAAAGGAATGCATGAGAATAGCTTTGTCTGAACCTAATGATACTGTTCACAAGTTCAAAGTTGGATGTGTATGCCTTCACAGGGCTGAGATCTAAAACAAATTTTCTTTGTTTAAATAGGTTGAAAAGCAGCAATATGGAGACTGTGGCATGAAAATGTTTTCTTTTGTAACTTTGTCTCCTTGAAGCAAGGCAAAATGATAACTCTGGAATATTTCTTGACTTTCCTAAAAGAAAAATCCCAGAATTCTAGCTGTACCTGATACTTTGAGGAGCAAAGAAAATTAACACAGTCATTCTCAATCAGAAGAGAGTGAGTTTCACTTCATGTTTCCATGTAATACAAATTCCTACTATTTTTTTTTCTAATTATGAAGTTTAAAGTCCCATAGTAAAATCAGGATAGTGGGCTGTGGAGCAACACAAATGACCGAGACACCTTGTTATTAAAGGCACAAAAGGCTTTGTAACATCTGTTGTGTATGTACTGCCTGCTATTGTGAAGAACTCAACTTCTGACTTCTAGGCATAACTTTAATTCTGAACTTTTAAAATTCCTGGGACTGTCATGTCGTTACTTGCAAAAATACCTTTGCAAGTATTGTATATGCACAAGTGTATAAATCTCCAGATATATCAGGAAGGATCTATTAAAAAAAGATAAGAGCAAGAGACCACATAGGAGGCTCAAAAAATGCATACATTGAAAAAACCCTCAAATGCAGCAGCTGTATTCTCAGATTTGAAGAGAAGCTTTCTCAACATGATTATAGAAACAGTCATTCAGAAGGTCTGCCATGTAGAAAAATAAGACTAAAATGATTGGTTTGCTGCAAGTAGGCGATACTTTGATCCTCAAGAAATCAGAGAGCTCAACTCAAATTCATATCTTAATCATGATTGACTTGAGGGTGATAGCAAGCCTAAGAAATACAATACACAACCAGATTTTCATTATTTTTCCAGAATCTTATGTATTTTCTTTGAAATTACCTCAGAAAGTGCTACATTCCATGAACAAAAGCCAATTTAGTGGTACTATGCATTATTATTCTTCACAGCTGCCAGAAGGAAACCCATTAACAACACAGATAAGTAGATTGGCTTGGCAAAATTCCTGGAGGTAACCATGAAATGGGTGGATATGATACTCACACCAGCTGGAAGAGGAGTCATGGGCTTGCTCCTCAACAGGCAGTGTTCTTGGGAAGCTGGAAAGTCTTGTAAGCAGTACCAACCTTGTAAAGCAAAAAATGTCCCGATATTTAAATACTATTTCAAGAAAGGATTTCTTAAAATCCACATTATCCGTTCAGGTGGTAGCTCTATGAACTCCTGGTCAGTGTCAGAAAACCTCATTCCTGAGAGGTGGTAACTTTATGTCTGAAGAGTCTAGCATGTACACTGGAGGCCCTAAACAGCAAGCCCAGAATAAAAGCTGTGGCTTTTCCATCTTTCACCTCCTGCAGAATGGGATCAAATTGGCAAAATTATTGCCACTGCTATTCCTCATCATGCCACTTTTGGCTCTTCAGTTATCTTTTTCTGCAGATATTGTTAATTCAGCAACTGCTTATATGTAAAGTTTTAACAGAAATATTCTCATTATGAACCAGAAATCTTTAGGCACTTGATAAGGAATGAGTGGGAAACAGTAAGCAAAGAGTTTTCCTTGGGTATGTTTTCCTGGGGTATGTTTTCCCTCAGTTTTTGACATGAGCTAGAGGCTTTATTCAAAGCATCATTTTTCATAGCTGTTTAATGCCTGATGGATCCTGCCTATGGGTTTGTTTAATCCCTTTTTGAGTTCATATTTTTGAGCTTCACAACATTCTCTGGCAAAAAATTTAAATGACACATGAGGTGAAAAATGCTTCATCTTATTACTGCTTTAAGCCTGATACATAATAATTTGATTTTGAACTCACTGGTTCTCAAGCTACCGGAGTTATTAATCACCCTGCCTTCTTACTATTTGTGATTCACATATTCTCCATGCACTCACTTGCTTTCTTTTCTTTAGCAGATTCAAGTACCTAATCTGTCTAACCTTTCTAACCTGTCTATGGAAACATTTAGTGCTTCCAACCAGTTTTTCTGATACTTTCAGTCTTTGAATTACTTCAGATTACTCAGTGTAATTTTGAATTATCATTTAGAAAGCTACACAGCATGATCTATGTATCTTTTTCTTGTACATAATGGTAGATGTAGAACTCATCATGGCTCATGTACAGTTTCAGTTGGTTTACATTCATAGTTTGAGTAACTTCAGAACAAAGAAGAGCAATGAAGCTGGTGAAGGGTCTGGACCACGAGACTCACAAGGAGCGTCTGGGGGAGCTGGAGTTTTTTAGCCTGGAGGAAAGGAGGTAGTATCTTATAAAACAATCTTAGAAAATTTTACTATTCAAGTATGCATGCCTTCTGTATTCCGGAAGGCCAGGTGATCCCATAAAAAGGGATAAACTATGGCATTTATCTGTTTTCAAGGAAAAGTGACTTCCAAGAAAACCCATTTGAAAAGGGGTCCATGGTAAACACTTCACAGCATGAGGACAGCTTTCTACTTTGTTCAGTAGGCACATCTTCATTCAGCAGGTAAGTTGCTATCTTTTCCTATAATTGTGTGAAAAGCCAGTGTTGTTGCAGAGCAGAAAACAAAAGTGGTGTTCCAGAACTTCACCAAAAAAACAAGTTTCACTCATTAGTTGTACAGGGCCTTAACCTAAATGTAAAATACAGGCACAGGGCAGAATTTATAGAATTGTTTAGCTAAATTAGAACTCTAAATTCATATTATTTCAAAAATAATGTGAAATTGCTATAGTAACTATCTTTAAATAATAGAAAAAATTATACAAAAAAGCCTGCACGAATGGAAAAAATTGGCAGCAAGCTCTTTTTTTTTTAACTTTTCTATGTTTATTTAGGACAATGAGCTCAGCATCACGAAATCTTGTCAAAAGGCTTAAACTTTCAAAAAGAAATAAATATTGAAGACACTATGGTGTTACTTGAACATATATGTTGGTATGCTAGGCAAAACAGAGCTCCCCTGCACACTAAAAGAAAGGATGACTACTTCAAATTTCTTCTTCCCCTCTTTTCTCTTCATAGTGTTGGTGAGGACAGAGAAGTTCAATCTTTGAAAACAAAGTGATGCTGTACCTCAGTCCTAGAAAAGCTGTGTTATAATCAGGTTAAACCTTCTGCTGACTGTAACCTACACAGCTTCACTTACAAGGCACAGAATAGAGAATTATTCATTTAAATGATGCCTTACTTTTTTTTTTGCAATCTATTTATGTTTATGAATGTTACTGAAGCTTGCACTGCTGCTTCTAGACATGAAAACTTTGACACCAAAGTCAGCATCTTCATTTCAGTAACAATAGTCTTCACAGTGACTGCAACAGGGTTAATAATACATGATCCTGAACTATAAAAAATCTAACAGCATAGAATCAACACTGATAATATAAACCAAATACATATCAAAAACAATTAATTAAAATATTTTTTTTACAGTAGAACACAGTTCAATTTACTTAATTTAGTCACAA
The DNA here is from genome assembly GCF_000277835.1 of Geospiza fortis. Taxonomy (NCBI): domain Eukaryota; kingdom Metazoa; phylum Chordata; class Aves; order Passeriformes; family Thraupidae; genus Geospiza; species Geospiza fortis. The sequence continues at coordinate 11,636,147 of NW_005054297.1, forward strand.
AAAATCTCAGAGCATAATTAAATTTAGATCTTTTCAAAATTAACTTATGACTAAATATGTGGAGTGCAGTAAACAACAAAGAAAGCTCTTACTGAATCCCAAGAAAACAATACAAAAGTTCAGATTTATTCAAATATTTGCTTCTAACTCTAAATAGCTGACTCTGTAGAAACAATATTCTGATTTACTATTTTTAGAGTTACCAAGTGACTTAAATATCAAATTCATAATGCTTTCTGTTAATTAATCCCCTTTTAGGTCCAAAATGAATGGTTCCAAAATGAAAATTAACAATGTGGTTTTGACAGAAGAGAATTGTTTAAAAATAAAGATATTTAACTGAGAATGTGTTTTATAAACCATTCAGGAGAATTTTTGTGTCTATGCTATTACACATTACATTAAAAATATGCTTTTTCACTAAGAACTGCAACTCAAAAACAATTATCTGCATTCTGTATGTACTACAATAACCAGAAGAAGTGTATTTTTGTTCAAAGCTCTCACAGAAGCCTGGGTTTTGTTTTCCCCACCCTGTTCCCTCTGCTTTTCCTTTTTATATTTTCCCTGTAGTGTGCAGAACCAAAATCAAGAAAGGTTACTTCCGACAAAAAAGTTAAGTGCTACCAATCTACTCCTGGCTGGAAAACCACTATAAGAGTTCATACACTGTGTCAGCTTACTTGGCAGAAATAATGAGAATATCTGGCACTTAGTAAATGTTAAGAATAGGTCAACTTCCTTCTTAAAACAAAAAGCATTGACCCTAAAAACACTGCAAGAACCATGGAGCTGATGGACAGCCTGGAAACATTTACATTCATTTTATTTCATCTGTCTCTCTTAAGAACTAGCAGATATAGTGCATTAAATTCATACTGCTAAATTTTTACATTTTATATTTTAGACCACAAAATTTGCTGTTTAGAGTCAGGAACTGCCTCCAGGGAGTATGATAGATCTCTCAACTACTCACAGTGACTGACTCCTGCTCACTTATTAAGCATTACAAAGGCTTACCTTGTAGGAATGATAGCTAAGATCTTTAAAGATAGCAGTTAAAAAAGTATCTTAAAAGCTACTTATACCAGGTACACACACTAATTTCCCAAGTTGCCCATAGCAGCTCATTTTAGTAACACAAAACTGTATTAAAAAGAGGACTAAAAAGATTGTTGCTTGAAATGAAAATGTGTTCTAGATTTTTTTTTTCCAATCCCATTTTCAAAGAATAAAAAAGCTTCAATATTCATAATTACATGTCTGTATCCTTTTTGAAAGGGTAGATTTTTGTTGCACTGAAGACAGCTGGTATTTTTTGTTAACTTGAATTTCATCAGAATTAGAACTCCAAACCCTGCCTCTCCCTCTCACCCTTCCAGTTCCATTTACTCTGCAATAACTTTCTGCCTCATAAATAGTATGTCATAAATAGTATTTTACATGTATGCAAAACTGCCTCTTAATTCTTTTAACAAAACAAAAATCTCATTTCCGAGATAACAATAAAGCAACTTTCATTCATGTGCTAACAAGTCAAGTAAGAATCAGCACAAACCAGTAGTGAACATCAAATCCTAGAAAATGACTAAATAAATAGATTAAATTAGATACTCTTGAATTTTTAGTGGTCTAAAATGATGTTCTTATGAACAATTTTGGGCCATGTTTTCTTACAGAAATTCCCTATCAAGTGTCTAACTTGGACATACCTCAGGAAAAGTATGGCTGTATTTCTTGACAAGTCTTAAGGCTTCCTGCCTGGCTGAGAAACTTCTTTCTGTCAATGTTGAAAATACTCAAAATAATCTTTCTCTAACAGTCTTGACTAGAAGAAGATTACGTGATTTTTCTTTACTAAACCTGTAATGATAACTTTTTGTATCATTTACATCTCCATTTTAAAAAGCCTTCTACTGCCTGGCCATTGGTCAATACAGAATTATGTTCTTGTCAATGTTACTAGATATTCAGAAATACAGATGAGTCACATTCCTTTAGACCCCATGGTCTTCTACTTTAAACAGCTGAGAGATCTCCTCACGTTGCCTTATGCAGATGTCAATGCAGTGTCTGAGCTGATGTGCACAGTGGGTCCAGACCTCACCTCACAGAGCAGTACTCCTCTCCCAGAAGTCTACTCTTCTACCCTTCTCCTTGAAATCTTTGAATTTTACTTCCTTTCTATTCAGTGCTATCCCTCTTTGTCTTTTTATGAGGAAGATTTTTATCACCTCTAGAGAACGGACTTTTCAGCTTCACATTAGCACAGGAGCAAGAAATGCATGAATCTTCCAGCGACACAGATCCCACCTGTCATTTGTCCTCATGAGATTTCACCTGAAGCAGTGTGTCTAGCTCAGCACAAGGAAGATGAGGACCTGTTAGAGCAGATGCAGAGGAACCCATGTAGATAATCAGAGGGCTGGGACACCTCTCCTGTGAGGGCAGACTGAGAGAGCTGGAGCTATTCAGCCTGGGCAAGAGAAAGCTTCAAGGAGACCTCATTGAGGCCTTCTAATACCTTAAGGGGTCTTATAAAAAGAAGGGAAAGGGACATTTTATACAGACAGGTAGTGACAGGATAAGGAGTAATGGTTTAAATCTGAAAGAGGACAGGATTAGTTTAGATATTAGGAAGAAATTCTTTATTCAGAGGGTGGTGAGGCACAGGCACAGGTTGCCCAAAGTTACAGATGCTCAGTCTCTAGAAGTGTTCAGAGCCAGATTGGATGGGCCTTTGAGCAACCTGGTCTAGTGGCAGGGGGCTTGAAACCTGATGATCTTTCAGGTCCCTTCCAACCCAAACCATTCTGTGATTCCCTGATTTTAAAACTCTTCATTTATGTGTTTGAACTACCCTACTGACTTCTTGCTTCACCATTTGTCCTCCCTGGGGCTAAAACCTTTTTTTCTGCTCTTTGGTTGATTGCTACTGATATTACTTATTATTTCAAACATCTTCAAAGGTTTTTACAGGCCTTAAATTTCAGATTTACAGTATATATTTCATAATTCTGTGACCTGTTTTTCAGTCTTGGCCTGAATGCAACAGTGCATATGTAGGAGACCACGATCAGGCAGAGCTTGGCTGACAGTTGTGAAGTTCTGCACTACTGCAGCAGTCCCTTCATTTGGTTGTACCTGTAGGTGTAGGATGAGGAACTCCTCATCACAAACCAAGGTTTACTGTTACTAATCATGGTAATATAATCAATGTGTCAGCTTATGTGTGTTGACAGCTCCTGGTGAAAACATAGCAGCAATGCAAAGTCACAAGTAGCTTAATCTTTTCATGAAGGAAGGTATGATTATAAATACACATTTTCTAATTAAAAGACAAAAAGGGGATTTTTAAGTAAAAACACTCAGATATAATTATACTAAATTTCAAATAAAAGTCACACCATTAACTGGCATTTATCCTAATAAAATCATTTTGGCACAGATCAGAATTTTGAGTACAGTATATCTGTTCTGTGGAGATTTAACCATCTTTTATATTTTAGTTGACATTTTTTGTTGTTATTTAACACAAATATTGAAAAGATTTCTTTCTCTCTTGACTGAGATTTTATCTTTCCTTTTTTTTCCTCTTATTGCTATCTGAAACCATCAGTGCTACACCCTTTTTATATCACAAACAATCCAGAGAGATGTTTTTCAAACTAAATTAACCAAATATAGCACGTAGATACATCTTTGTAAAAAGATGGCATCCACATTTCTTGGAAATATTACATCATCTTTCTCTTTCTTTTGTTCTCCTTTCTTTCTTTCTTTGGCTTTGTTGTACGTGTGTATGCCTGGCTGCACCATTCTTTTTTTGTGGGTAGTGAACTCCAGCAGCACCCCTGAAAGAAAACTCAGAATTTTGAATGGCACTTTAAGTTAGCTTTTAGTGGAGTTGGTGTTCTGTACTGTTCTTTAAACTGACAGCTGAAAATGTGTTATGAAACCCCCAATTACCTTTTCCCTCATCTATTAAAACTACTTGTGGCAGCGTCAGGGTTGTGCAAAGACACTGAGATGCTTGTTGTGAAATCAAAGTCAAAATAAGCACTTGACTAGGCTATAGAAAAAATCACCACATAGTACAGATTTTCTTGAAGACAATAGCTTTGTCTTCAAATTTGTGTTCCCTTGTGTTTAATGTTTTGATGAAAATACATTCATGTCAGTAACATAAACATTCTAAAGTTGAGAGAAACACTAATTGAGAGATTTCAAATTGTCTGGTATAACTTCAGGTAATAGGTTTGTCAACATTAGCAGTAATGTTATTTTGTACTTATATTCAGGATGCACTTAAAATGTCCAGTCAGGATCCTTGAGAGACTTACTGTACTACAAATGATTTACCAGGATTCAGAATATTAGTCCTAGCAAGGAATACTACAATTTGATAAGTATGACTCACAAACAATAATTGAGAGGGAAATGCAAATATTAATCAAATCTTATATTTTCTCATTTCTTCACCCAATATTGACTCAATAAATGTCTCAGATATTCTTACCCACAAGAACTCCATTTTACTGGCATGCATGTAAATTGCTTGTTGAATCCTCTACAGATAGTTAGAGACCAAGAAAGAAACTCAAAATTAATCCCAGAGATACAAAGCACTCATGAGAGCAAACTACAAATAATTTAAGTTCATCATGTAGCCATGCACTAAGCAAGTAGACTGGATAAGAAGAATACACAAAGAAATCACATATTATTGCAATATAAATGTAAGTTTCAGATTTCTTCTGCAGGAGAAAAGGGGCAGAAATTTTGCCATCTCAATCCACAGTTCTTTCTACCAGTATTTCACCAGTTCTACAGAAATACTTGTCTGAGTCAGTTGGTTGTGGTTAAGCCTGTCATAAAACTCAAAAAACTAGAAGTTTCAGTTGCACATATTTTTGAAATTTCTTGTCTGTGGTGCTTTCTTGCTATACTCTTTAAATCAGAGTGACTGATGACATGTCAGCTTGCATTGTCAGTATGTAACTTGCTGGTGTTCCTCTAAACTCCTCTACATTTCTAATGTTTTGCCAGTTACTATACTAAGAGTCACTAAGATTAACATCATACAGTAGGCTTTCATGTTGATTATTAGTAAACTCACATTCATGTCACTTTGTCTATTGCCATTTCAATAAAAAGTACAGAATTAGTGAATTACAGAATTATTACAAGTTCCTTTGCTAAGCCAGTAATAGTTCTTCAAAGGAAATTGCTGTTCTACCAACCTCTTGTCTCTCATTGAAGTGCTCAGCAAGTATGTGGGCAATCTGCTTTGAGGAAGCAAGGGTCTTGAGGAAAAGTAATCAACCATGGCATAAAAAGGTCCTAGTACAAATAAAAGTATTCTAAGATAGTGGAAGCAAACAGTCAGTTTCAGTGGGTGGAACACATCTTCAAAAAAGACGCCAACAGTGGAGATGCAGATGAGTGCCTGCTGAGTCCTGTGCTGTTCAAAGCATCCAAAAATGGTTTGGAGAAGTAAGCAGTAAGCCTAAAGTTTGATGGTGACACAAAATTTATTAATGTTAAAATACATATGTAGCTGTATTACTGTTATAATAGCAATATGAAAGTTGTAGCTGAGGCAAGAACTAACTGCAGAATTGTGGAAGGTCCCTCTGAGACAAACTGTGGGATAAATATTACAGATAATTCTGGTTGGAAAAGACCTTTAAGACCATCAATTCCAACCATTAACCTGGCATAACTAAACCCACAACTAAACCATGTCTCTAAGGGCCACATCTCTACATCTTTCACATAACTCCAGGGTAGGAGACTCTACCACTTCCCTGGTCAGCCTGTTCCAATGCCTGACAGCCAATTTGTTGAAGAAATTAAGATGGCTGATGAAATCTGAAACAAGAAATTTGATAAAAAATTAGCAAAAAATAACACTAACCTCACACATCATCATGGTTTCTGAAGTCACCCTTTATGAGTAATTTTGAAGCTGTGACTGGAGCATGGTCACACAGTAGCTAAGTGTTTGGTGGCACTCACTAAGGAAGTAAAATATTAGGAAGTAGGAAAGACTGAAAAATAACTTTGGAAACAGAAACACTGAGACCTAAAAACTTCATAAACTACCTCTGGGTATTTCTGTGTTCTTATATAAAAGGTACTGGTAGTAAAATTACAGAAGTGACCTCAAAAAAATAGTAACTATCCCATGCCATTACCCAAATACGACAAGGTAATTTGTCCTGTCTTCAGTGGATGCCTTTATTTTCCCCTCTGCCAAGCAATGACTAAATGTCTGTATTTTTGCTGGAAAACTCCTTGCAGAGAAAAATCTGTGACACAACTTTGTGTTTCTATATTAAGAGCACTATTTTTTTCTTTTTCTTTTTTTTTTCTTTTTTTTCAAGCTGTTTTCTTCAATTTATACACTCCAACTAATCCTGAAAACCAGGTCTAGTAGCACATCAGAAAAACCATTTCCTTTTTCATTAAGGTCAATAAAATGTTAGCACCTGAGTATTCCCAGCAGACTCTGGCATCAAAACTAATTTTAATCTAGTAGAGGAGAAGCTTACCTGCTACCTATATGGTTGGCTCCCTGCCGAGTCCAAAACTAACCATGAAATGTATCATCCTAAATTATAAGTATATTCTTGCATCATTATAAATAAAGAACCTGAAAGATTATGTGTCCTCCTAGTTTCAACATCAGCCATACAAATAGTACTGGTGTTGTGAAACTTCTTCATTCTATTGAGCATGCTCCAAAGAAACAGATATGGTCAAGAAGCTGACACCATTTCTGAGCTATCAGAAAGCAAAAGAGTTAAGATAGCCCTGAACTTTCTACTAAGTTTTGTGTTCTTCGTTGAGATATTTTTACCACAATCTGATTTTCATTTAAAAAGTAGATTCAAGCTCTAAAATAAGTCTTTAAAATACCTTTCAGCAATTCAATTTCATTGATTAAAGCTGTCAAGAAAGAAAGGAAATGACAAAGTAGCCAAAACACTTGTATCCTGAACTACATGATAAATTCTGCAATGAACAAACATACCATTCGTACCGCCTCCTACATTATTTAGCTAGTTTAACAAATGTAAATTAAGTACTTGAAGTCAGCAAAATTAACTGCAATAGATGAGGCTTACAAATGAGTAATTTTGTACAGCTGCCATTTGCTCAATATTATAAAAGTGCTCTTAATTTGATTTAGCACATCTGTAAAGTGACTTCATTCTATAGATTTATCATCTGCATTTGCATTTTTTTTCTGCTTACAGGAGGGAAAAGAGAGCCAATTTCACTTCGAAATTCTCATTTATTAGGCTGTTATATAAATGTCTTCTATAGTGCTTTGTGATGCAAGTATCAGCAGCAGCAGTGAACAGGGTTCTGTGGTAATTAGGGATAAATGAATAGATCTGAGTAACAAACCTCTAAGGTTTTGTTTTGTTTTGTCATTCCCTCTCCCTCCCCCGTTACATCCCTGGTAACTCTTCTGCTGTTGATTTTGGAAACCTAGACAGCTACACATGCTTGTACGATTCATTAATCAAACTAGAAAGAAATGCTGTCTTGTTTCAGTCATTTAGCACTCCTCTATTAGTTTAGGTATAAACCCTACATCCATTTAAAATAATGCAACCATCCATGTTAATCTCTTCTGTTGTGGTAGTTCTGTTTCTTACCTGGTATACATAGAAGTAAATTTACTGGCTTCAATGAGGTTAATGCAGAGTAATCTTAGCTCCACCATATTCAATATTATTTTGGCCAGAGAACATCTTTCCAGTCTTAAAAAATACCTTAATTCTAGCTAAGTACATTATTTTAAAAAATATAGAAAAAAAGTTGCCTTTTATATCATCCATGAAATTTTGACCTTAATGTTTTGAAGGACAAAAGGTCTGTAAACATATTATTGATGTCTCTGACAGACTGTAATGGATCACAAGGTTTTTCATAAATCTGTACTGTGCACTGCATTTCTGTGGAGAGAAGAGCCTCAGAGCCTATTCACACATGAATTCCTTAATTCAGTACATTTATATTTATTTGTTTTCAGTTCCTTAAAATTCATACTGCTCTTATTAATTATTAAAATGTCCTATGTGTCACCTAACTTCTGTCACTGCAGTGAGATGCGTGACATTGGAGGTATTTAGAACTTGTCTACATGGACAGCAAATCAATTACCATGTTAAATAGTATTCTGAGTAAGTCTCACAATAACCTTGCCAATAAACTATTCATCATTCCACAGAATAATTCACTGATCATGTGGCAGGAGACAGGAGGAAGCATGGCAAAGTAATCAGTGGGTATTTCACTCTTCATAGTAAAAGATGAATGATAGACCTGAGTCTTATCTCCAGTGTAAATATAAATATTAATATATGTTATAAGATCTAAGCTTTATTGTTGTCGTTGTTGTTGTTGCTATTATTATTATATTGTTACTCTGTCAATTTCTATACTAATAATTTTCAGACCAGCATCTGGTCTTTTCCTGTCCCAGGTGTTGGGTTCCTTTAGCTAATGGGCAGAAAATCTTCTCTCTCTCATTTACCTGAGTCACTGCATATAAAGACATTTTTATTCTGTTTGCCCAGCTTTTTCATACAAATTAGACAAAAATTATCTTTAAATCAACGAGAAACTTGAGACACTTAGCATCATGTAATGAAGTTTCTCCTGATCCTGACAGTTTTGCTGTAGCAAATTAAAGTTGGAAGTTAATCTCAGTAAACTTCTCTGCGTGTTAAAAGCACAGTCACAGTTTTGGCATTATGTCGTGTTTACACAGCTTTTAATTTCAGGGATTAGCTCCAACAAATTAAGAGAATATCTTTTAAAGACTGAGTTTAATTTAAGTGAAAAAAGGCTGAATCATAAAACCCAGCTAAATATTTTAAGGTCTTTTTGTTTTAGTATTTCTGAAAATCTACTGCCCATGATTGAAAATGTGGAAATTTGTGTCACATTCAAAGCAAGCTTGGCACATAACTAAAACAAAATCATATTTGACAAAATGCTCTCATAACATCTATGAGTTTTTTCCATTTTTTGCTCGTACCATTATACATGAAAATATATAAAGATTTGTAAGTACTTTTGATTTTTCCTAAAAAGTCTGTGATAGGGCCATAATGCTAACTAGAACTCTAGAACATGGTAAGTAACTGTTACTTATTCTCATTTGAGGAGTGCTCCTGTTGTAAGGCACATACATAAATATAGACAGTCATATTTCTGAATTAATTCATTTTTATGGAGGAAAAGTCCGGTTTAAACACCAACCACTCCACTTAAACAGTAGACAAAATATTATACTTCCCTAGTGTATTAATTAATTTTCCCTAGTGTTCTGCAGTCTCTATACGTTTAGAAGATATTTAGATTCTGATCTACAGTCTTCATTTACCACATCACTGCAAAATGGAAGACAAAGGTGTATCTGTTATCATCCATTGTACATGGCTATAGAAAGAAACAGGAGGAAAATAGACAATAGTTGTGTATAGAGACAAAATTCTGCCACACTGAGCTTCATGTTCATTCACTGTCAAACAAATGGTTCAAAAAAGGCCTATGGAAATTAGAAGATTTAGGTTTCCTTCATTAATTATGCATTTTCTATGTAGTCAGTGTAATAAGTAGGAACAAAATTTCTTAATGTTCCTTGAATATTTTTTTGCACATGATGAATAAGACCCTTTTAAGTCTGGAAACAGTGATAATTATATTTTGTACACTCTGCGCTGAATCTATAATTCTCATTAGACATACAAGCTCTTCCACAGTATTTCAGGTAATGAAGAATAACCAGAGCCATGCTGCATTAAGAGGCTCATTTTTCCATGAAGCAATAAACCATACAACATTTATATTAGTGGCTCTCTGGAACTGCACACAGTAGACATAATAGCAGTTACAACCATCCATTATATGAACAACAGTGACGGGTGTTGCCCAGAGCTCTAAGTAACACAAACATCAAAAAGCACTCAATCTCTTAAAAACTGGTTAGAAATCATACAATGGGACATATATTTGATCCTCAAAAAATCAATCATTCACATGTATTTCTTCTACATGCTGAAGAATGTTATGGAGAGAGCATAAAGTGTATTTGCTTTGAAGCAGAAATTTGATATAGCTGAACAGACAATAAAAAGCAGATGAAAAAGTCTAGCAATACCAGAATGTTTGCACAAGCTAAAATCTCCTTAGGAATGGGAATATGGACACCTATAGCAGTGAAATTAATAGATCTGGGAACATCTAAGACAAAACCATATAGTTGTTTTGGGGTTTTTTTTTCCTTTTTAGAGCATTTTCATTTTGTTACTGAGACAAGCATCCAAGTTGGTTTGAATACTTATTGAATAATATAACATTCTTCTTTTTTTATCTCCTATCCTTATCTTATAATGAATAAAATTCTTATGAAAAGTAGATTCCTTACTTCCAAATTTGTTTACTAATGTGCAACTTTTAATTGTTGCGAAAGTTCATAGTGCTACAATATTTTCTAAGCAAGCCTTCTTTTCATGACTTGAAATGTGGATCCTGTTCCAACTTAGGGAATATAAAATATGTTTTACATCCTACCTACTTGTCTTCAAGAATTCAGACACTCTTCCCTGTTTATACCATTTGAGCTATGTATATTTATATGGTTTATTCACAAGCCTGAGCCCTACTGTTCTGTGTAATATATTGTAACTCACTTTTTAAAAGAAGATAATATCCCCAGGGAAATTTTCTTCTAATAGCAAGTATAAAAAATATTTATAAAAGGCCAAACTAATATAGCCGTATCTTTTATCATAGATAAAATATGCAAGGTTAGAAGCCTACCCCGCTTGCATAGTTCAATGTTCGCCAATTTTAGGAATTTTAGGAATATCACAGAGAGCAAAGCTTCAAATGTAAAAGAGAGCCCTCAAGACTATATTGCACAGCACTCACCCAAACTTGCCACCACAATATACATACTTTGTCCCTCAAGTAAGGTGGTTCACAAGGAAATCCACTTCAACTTGCAATACTTTTTTATCTAAAAATTCAGCCCAATATTAAAGGGTGGTATCTACACTGTGCCTGATTCCCATTTAGTATTTTTTTATGCCTGGCAGGACTTTTGAGCATGGATCAAAACTAAGGGAACTTTTCAACAACTTGGCAGTGATAAGAAGCCTGAAAATGAATACAAATGTGATGTGCCCACTTCATGCTGTCAGAGAGATATAAAGTGGTCTCAGCACAAATATGAAACCCTACAGAGTTTGAGCATGTCGGCAGATAGTAGCTCAGATGCCAGTAGTTAAGTATTTCTCTGCATATCAAAGCGTTTATAAAGAGAGGACCATTATAATACAAAAAACTGCAGTGTCTGAGTGAATGTCTATGATGAATAGAGGTTTAACTACCTACAGTGAGTCTGAAGGACTAATTTTTTTCTTTAATACCTGCTAGATAAAAAGATAGCAACTGAATATATTTTGTAATGGGTTTTGTCACACCAAACAATAAAAAATAAAGTAGTAGACACAATACCGTATCCTTCATGATCTAAAGAGCAAGCCATATGTTAAACAGTTTTTATTACAAAAATCTATTAGTTTCTTACAAACTAGAACTTGAGTATTTATGATGCACACAACAAATCTGTCTTGGCAATATCAAAATCCCTCAGAGACCTCGTTTACAGAGAAACTATTTTAACTTTCCAGTATGCTATTTATAATCATCTCAATCACTGGTTCATTATAAACTGTTTGAATGATCCCATTTTGTTTTCAGATATTCTACTCTCATAAAACCCACACACTATCACAGAAATTGTGATGACACAGTATTGCCCCAGAATCACAGACTGGCTGAAGTTAGGCGATCTGAGGAGTCCACCTGGTCAAAACCCCTTGCTCAAGCAGGACTACCTCAGTAGGATTGCCCACATTCAGGTGGCTTTTGGGGCTCTCCAAGGGTAGAGACTTCACAATCTGCTGGGCAGTCTGTGCATGTGCTCAGTCATGCTCAGAGTAAAAAAGTGCTTCCTGATGTTCAATGGGAACATCCTGTATATTGGCAATTTGTGTCCATTGCCTGTTGTCCTGCCACTGGGCAGCACTGAAAAGAGCTTAGCTTTGTCCTCTTTGCATGCTCCTATCAGGTTATCTATGTATAATACCAAGTTGCCCTCTGAGGCTTCTCTTCTCCAGTCTAAACTGTTCCAGCTCTCTCATTCTTTCCTCATAAGAAGGATGATCCATCCTGTTCATCACTTTTGTTGCCTTTTGTTGGATTCTTTCCAGTCTGTCCGTGTCTCTCTTGTACTGGGGAGCCAAGAATTGAACACAGAACTCCAGGTGGGGCCTCACCAGTGCTCAGTGGAGGGGAAGGAAGGATCACCAGTCTCAACCTACTGACAACCCTTTTTATAATGCAGCCCAAGATATCTTCCACCTTTTTTGTGGTAAGGGTACATTGCTGGATGATGTGAAGCCTGCTGTCCACCAGGACCCCCAGTATATTTTCTGTGAAGCTGATTCCTAGCTGTGTGACCTGCAGAATTTATGGTGCCTGGAATTGTTTCCTATCAGTCGCAGGATGTCACACTTCTGGTTGAAGCACCGGAGGTTCCTTTCAGCCCATTTCTCCCAGCCTGTAAGGGCTGTAAGGGCTGGATGGCAGCATGGCCCTCTGGCTTATCATCCTTTAATTCCAGCTCTGTGTCATCAGCAGGCCCATGATGAAGGTGTTAAACAGGACTGAACCCAACACTGACCCCTGGATACACCACTACCTGGCCTCCTGCTAGTCTTTGTGCCACCACTCTCTGGACTCAGATATTCAGGTAATTTTCAATCACCTCACTCTCTCCTTATCCAGCCAATTCTTTACCAGTTTGTCTGTGAGCAACAGTTTCAAGGCCCTTACTGAAATTTAGGTAATCAATATCCATTGTTCTCCCCTCATTTACCAGTTCATTATAGGAGTTTATTGAATTGCAACACTCCGGTCATGGGAGTCATCCCACAACACCTTTGTGATCCCAAAAAATCCATAGCCCTGAAGCTGCGCACAGGTCTTTAACTCAGTGTGTTTATTCCCCATACTGCATGTATTAGGGTACAAGCACTTTAGAAATGCACCTCAGCATGTTGAGTCCCTGGAGAGGGTCTTGGGGATTTTTGTATAGTTGCTCCCTATAGGCACTTCCTTGCTTACATGCAAGCATTGGGGTGACTCAGTTTGAGAAATATTAAGTTTTTACATTTCACAAGTTATGTGATCTCCAGGTAGCTTCATCTCACACTGTTTCATTCAAAATACCATAACATGCCAAATATTTTCTCTACTTATATGTAATACTAACAAATATAGTGCAAAATTATGACATTAACACAAACTATATATCCTTTGTTAACTTTCCTCAGTTATAACTTTACTAAATTTAAAATCTACTTGCTACTTTAAATGCTCTTAAATTTGTCATAGATACTATGAAAGTTACCCAAGCTTTTCCAGACATTCTCATGCATTTCTAAACCTCCTTTTGTTTATAATACAAGTGTGAAGAAATATTGCCACAAGGTAATAAAAAGCTTGTGTGTAAGGTTTAGATACTACCAATTTAGGAAGCATTGAGCTAGATTATTGCTATATCAAAGCAGATACCCAAAGCTGCTGCTAAACCATAGATGAAGGTTAGACATTTTCCTACCATCATTTTTTGTTTGGGCAAATTGCAGGTATCTCCATGCTTAGTGATAAATTAACAGTATTAATAACTTTGAAGTGTCTGATCCATATATGCTGTGGCAGTTGGCAGATTTTCTGACTCAGACAAGAGGAGACCTATTTAGCAAACATGTCGAATTTTCACAGCTTTCACCCTTTGGATGTTCCAGCACAGTTTTGCCAAACATTTCTGCTGTTTCTGTAGTATTTCTTGCTTCAATAGAGCACCAAGTTATTCTCACACACACTGCTGGATAGCAGCCCAAGGTGATGACATCCTTAGGAGAGCATGAATGTGTACGAAGGTTGGTAAGAGCTCCCAGAGGCTGCTTGCAGCCCCATTGCATAAACACACTGTTTAGTACAATCTAGAGATTATTCACTAGTGAATTTTCTTCATTACAGACAGTTTCCCCCACATTGCAATACAGTATATGGCAACAAAATATTTATGGCTGAGCAATCAGTATTACATGATTGATGTCTGCTTTAAACTCTCTTGGCTGCCCTCACCCATGTCTTTACCTCATTCTGTCGTCAGTTTTTCTTTAAGTTAATAATCCTCAGTGAAAGTAGGTCCACCTTATCCTCCACATAAATTTTTAGAAGTTAACCCCACCATCATATTTGATCTCTATTCAATGTGATTCTTCCCCCTCATGCAGTTACCTCAGCCTGACAACAACTGATCTAAAGGCAACATTAGGAATATCTTGTTACTGGAAGCCACTATATCAGAAGGAGATAATTCTGCATCCAGAAGGAGGATTGAAACACTACTGCTAACCTATATCTTATGAAATCTCCCATGAAGAATAATATAAATTGTAGTATTTTTTTTTCTCTAAGTCTGAAGACGCTCACCAGACCTTAGGAGGGAATTTGTGGTGCTCATACCTTTTGAATCCTACCCACTCCTTCAGGAATAACTGTATTATGGTAAGCTTGAAAGCTTCAGGGTCTTAATCAAAATCCACCACTGTCATCTATTTCGATTCCTCAAATCAGGAGCCCTTAAGCCAAGTTAAAAGCATCAGACCAACACTGCCATATTCTGCTCAAATTCCAGTTAAAATTTGAATTGTTTCTCATTTTTAAAATAAATGTACTGAAAAAATAGACATTTTCTAAACTCTGCTGGAAAATTCTGAGATATAATACTACATTTAAAAAGCTTGTTGACACAAGACTTTAATTTCTATATCATTATCTTTATTATGTTCTTAATTTCTCACAACCTTCTGTCTCAGAGGTGAGAGCAGCCTTTCAGTACTCATGTCTCCATTGTTTACTTCAAACTATTGCTACATAGAAGAAGAGTCACAAAGAACTCTGTTTTATTAATTACTTCACATAAAATCACCAATGCTTGCAGAGCTGCATTGCAGAAACCATTCAAACTAGACAAAGAATCTGGAGAACTCTTAAAGCGGAAGGTTCAAACACATCACATTTTTTGAAAAAAAAGTGGAAGATTTTTATCACTAACCTTTCTTTTCTTTTTTTTTTTTTCCTTGTAAAACATTGTTCAGCACTGGGCAATTGCAATAAATTTAGGTAAGGTGCCTCAAGCATAACCTTAATATGGAGAAGCATAGTTGTTCAATTTGCAACAAACAATTCATATGCATCCCAAGAATTTAATCTAAGGAGGATTGAATCAAACTTTCCTGCTTGATAGAACTGAAAATGTGCTACTGTTCGTTGAAAAGTGGTGGAGTATTTAAATATAAATCTGGCTTCTAAATAGAAAGAATTAATGAAAATTAGATAAAGAAATGTAGATCAATAATTAGGCTTCCATTTGGAGACTATGCTGAGATATACCTAAACTATCTTTGTCTTTCTTGCATTTTATCTAGTCTTTGAAATTTCTCTAGCTTTCACCCTTAAATAATAGTCTGCTACACAGACACACAGTGTTAATAGTCCGTGCGCAGTCAGAAGAAAACAAACACCCCATGAATTCCAGTTACAATTCCTGCTAGAGAGACCCTGGTGTTTCCACAAGTCCAGGAAGAGCAGTATCCTGATTTCTTCCCATAGTCTTCCTCTTAGTGCTCCAACCTCCCTTCCCCTCTCTGGTTGCCTCCTACCAGCCCCTCAGTGGGCTGTGGGAAACGTGAACTCCTGCAGAGATTACAGGCTCAGTCCAAGGTTTCTGAAGGACGTCATACAGCCTGCTTAATTTCCAGTTAGGCTGAACAGCCAGCATGCTTCCCTCTACCTTCATAGTATTCTCTACACATACAACCCTGTGCATAACAGAAAGGTGAATTTCCAGATGTCTTTACTAGTGTTACCATTTATACCAGTAGTGCATGTTTGGAAAACAAAAACCTAAGACATTTAGAGCAGAAAACCATCTCATATAAAGAAAATTCCTTTTTTGACTGAAAAACAATTTAAGACGTACCATATGTGAGAACAAAAAGTGAGCATGAACTACTTTAAGCTATCAGACATTGTAGTGCAGATACACTGTGTTGTCTGTGTATTTTTCATGGAAAATACATGCAGATTGTTCTGAAACAGATATAGATTTTTCTGACAATGATCAAGAATTTTTATAGTTTTATTTAAAATATCCTTCTAGTTTGTTTTCTTTGTGTGTGCAGTTCCATTGTACAGCTGTTTCATGATGACTTGAGAAATTATTGATCTTACCTCTGAACTGCAAAATCTGTGATAAGTGAATTTTATTCCCTTATCGAGAATGCATCACTTGAAATGATTCATCATTAGTGGGGAAACAAATTTCTAACAATACAATGTGACTTCCATGACTAGAAAATAAATATTCTTAGATTTTGTTGAACATATTCATATCTCTGTGGTGGGTTTTACAAGATCAAAGAAGCAAGAGAAAACATCAAAGACAGTTGTTTACAAAATGTTACAGGCACAAGACAGATATGGGCATATATGTGAGCACTTCAGAAGCTTGTTATGAGTTAGTTAGTTCCATACTGTGTTGCATGGAAGAGGTTTTTCATACTGTTAAAAAAAAGAAAGGAATAGATCTTTGGAGCCTGTGGTTCTGTGGATGTGATTTCAGAGACTGATTTTTTTTTTCCCTAGTAACTTTCTTACTTTAAATTTTTAGCAGTATTTTAAGCAAACTTATTTAAATGGCCCATAGAATTCAGTGAATAATATCCATTCATAGTGGTTTTATGTAGGCTGATCCATCTTAAGGTTTTACATAGTCTATTAAAAAAAAACCAAGCAAATGAAAAGAAAGGGGGAAAAAAAGGAAGTTCTTATTAAGAATAAAAAAACAAAGATCTAATCACAACAATAGTCGACATCTTCAATGGGTCACAAACTCCCTTCACTTATTAAACATAGTTAGGGAAGGATCTGATCACGTATGCCTCCATTTTTAGTCAAGCATTATTTAGGAAAGACTGACTGAGGTCTCTGAAGTGAGAAGATAGAGAAAGCACAGTAGTGACTGCAATGGGCTCATAGGAGGAGGAGGGTGTAGGTACACACAAAAACAAAGAGCCTTTCTTGCTAGAGAAAAAGTCCTGGAATGTGCTGCTGTGGTACTTTCCCTTCCTGGATTTAGAAGGTGGGATGGTAACATAAACAAATAAGTAATCTAAGAGCTAAACCAAACAAAAAAAACTACCAACACTAACAGAGGACAAAAAATACCACGCTGCAGAGAGGGGTATTTAGTGAACAAACTACAAAATACTTGATTTTACTCTACTGGGAGAAGAAGAGAAATATTCTAAAGCAAATATCCAAATGTACTAAAGAGAATATGAGAGAAAAAGGCATCGTTTATCCTAAGAAGTTTCAGATGCAGCATACCAGTTTGCTAGTTATTATCATAATGCGACAAAAGCTACAAAATAACTTTGCCAACCTTGTCATTTCAATATTTTATGCATTGGATTTCTTTTCCTGGATATGTCAGCGAATTCTTCTCTCCATAACATGTTGCCATAGGCTAAAAGCACATAAAAGAGGTCTGTCAAAGACATGTCACATGTAATAACATTATACCATAAAGAACACTCTCCTTGGTTGCTTCTGGAGGTCTACATTTCAAAGGTATTGCCGCACCTGAAACACCCCAACTCAGACTCAGCTGGAAGTACATGGTATTTGTTCCCACCTTTAGACCTTTAGTGAAAACCAGTGTATATAAAACGACCTTCAGAAGGTCTGGATAACATCCAAATTATGCTGGAAGAAAGGTGAAGGACTTTTCTGGCCATCCCTGTTTGCTCAGGGATTTGTTCTTGATATCTAGGTTTTAGAGGGGCCACTGCTCCTTGGCAGTGGAGGCAGTCAATGTTGAGACCAGACTAGTGTTGAAGCTGGAAGGACGATAAGCAGCTAAAACACATCCCAAAATGTCTTTTGGAAGTGATCAGGAGTTCCAGCAGTTTGGGTGGCATTACCTTTACCTCAGTGCAACTAGTTGCTCTTTTCTATGCTCCCTTCCAATTGCATTTCTTCAGGTTTATTGCACATCTGACCATCTTACCTTCTTCTCCTCTGCTCTCTTCAATCCTTCTGTTTATCCTCTGTTATAAAAACTCACCAAAATTAGGCTGGTCTTTGCTGAAGAGCCATCTGCATTCTGCTTTTGGATGGATTAAGTACCATTTTTCACTTCACTATGTCTATTTAGCTCTAAATCTCAGGAGTCAACTAACACTGTAGTTTTAAAGCATCACACACACAAAAATATACAAACAGCTTGCTTGAAAGGTAATTTCAATATGTCATACATGCATGCCAGCATCATTTGTGGAGTAAAGAGTATTTTCACCTTTATTAAAATCTTAATTTTAAATAATTTGAGGATGAAGACCAATCACTAGTGGGGTTTGGCAAACCCTATGCTCTTCAAGGTCTTCATAAACAACCTGGATACAGGACTGGAAGGTATACTAGATCAAATGCAAAGATGATAGAAAATTGGGAGAGCTGTAGGTTCCCTTTGAAGGAAGAAAGTACCTGCAGAGAGACCTCAACAATTTAGAGGACTGACAAATTAAGAGTCAGCAACCATACAAAGTTCAACAAGGGAAGGTACTGGGTTCTGCACATGGGGTGGGGCAGTGCTGGATCTACAGACAGACTGGGGAATGAGAGGTTGGAGAACAGTGCTGGGGATGGGAACCTGGGAGTCCTGGTCAATGGCAAGTTGAATGTGAGTCAGCAGTGCCCTGTCAGCCAGGAGGGCCAGCTGAGAGGGCATCTGGCACAGCACTGCCATTCAGGCAAGGGAGAAGATTGTCCCAATCTGCTCTGCAATGGGGCAGCCTCGTCTCAGGTTCTTGGGACAGTTTTGGGTGCCACGGTATAAGAAAGGCATTAAACTATTAGAGAGCATTCAAAGGAGGGCACCAAAGACAGTGAAGAACCTGAAGGGTAGCCGCATGAGGAACAGCTGAGGTCACTTGGTCTGTTCATGCTGTGGAAGAGGAGACTGAGGAGACACCTCATTGCAGTTGCAACTTTCTCATGAGATGAAAAGGAGAGCCCAGCACTGATCCCTTTCTGTAGTGACCAGTGACAGGACTCAAGGGAATGGCCTGAATTTGTGCCAGGGGAGGTTTGGGTTGCATATTAAAAAAATATTCTTCCCTAGAGGGTGGTTGGGCACCGGATTCCCAGGGAAATGGTCACAGCACCAAGACTGACAGAGTTCAAGAGGTGTTTGGACAATACCCTCAGGCACATGGTGTGACTCTTGGGGAGAGTGCTGTGTAGTGCTAAGAGTTGGATTCAGTGTTTCCTGAGGGTCCCTTCCAAACCAGCTTGTTCTGTGATTCTCTGAGAAAAGCTTCACCAAAACTGCCAAAGACAGGAAAAAAGGATCAGGGAATGATAGAGGGAAAAAAAGATAAGAAAAGAAAATAAATCAACTATTCACAGCATCAGTAGAAGGAAAGTTCCAGTTCACTGGTACTTTGTGTTCTTCATGCTTCAAGGGCTTTTGGAATAACAAAAAATTGTGCACGCTTTCTTTGCCAAAGCAAGTTGAAAAGACAGATGTTATCCTAACTTACAACCAGGGAGTCTGGCTGCCCATTCCAGTGGCATACTCTGGCCAATTAAAAGCTGACATCTTTAGAAGTGAGAAGCATTAACACAAGCATGAGTCCAATGCTGATTCTGACTGCAAATTCTGTTTATTCTGAAAAGACACACTATTCTGAGCACAAAGGAATGCTTCATTGGTGACATTCTGCAGGCTGCTTTTGGGATAAATCATGGTTTTAAAGACTGACTGGTATCATTGCTTGGCCTAGAGAGTAGAAGGATAAGTCCAATTCCTGTTGAAAGTAATGGAAAGGCTCACATTGAGGCAATTGTTTTGGGGACAGTACTAGGTCTGAAATTTTTATTTTCTTTGTAATGGAAAACCAAATTCAGCAGTCTCCCTTAACACATTCCTATTGAGCTATAATACAGGCACATTTTACCCTTTTTTAATTCTTAACCTTTATATTAAATGTTAAATAGTTCTTATAATTTTTGCCTTACCATTCACAGAGACGTTCACAGACACTTTAGAAATCCTTTTTCAGCTCATTTATAACTTTTTGAAAAGACAGTAAAAAAGGTACACTTCTAAGGTGCACTTCTACTAATGAGATACAGGAAGGTATTCTGCTTCTTCCTCCCGCTTATGTACTACTTATTTTATAAGCAATAGTTAATATTTGTCTGACACTTAAAAGGGAACTTCCTTGCAAATTCTCCTAATAGGAATCCTTTAATAAATATTTTTTGTTACAACAGTTCAGTAGTCATACCTGAAATTACTTTTCAATCAGCTAACCTGAACATTGTAAGGAGTACAGCTATTTAAACCCAGAACTGAAAAAAACCAAGCAAGACATCTCCAGAAAGCTGGATTAGACTACTATTAAACACTGCTGTCTGAAGTGTATCATCCGAGGGTACACATGTGTATTGCAGTCGCATTGGTAGACAGAGCACAGAAGAGCTCCAGTATTACTTGCAGATGTAAAGATTTATTCTCTGTATTTTTGCTTAAAACTTGATCGAGTTTCTTCCACCTCCACTGCTACACTCATCTCAATTGTTCTTATTTGTCATGGACTGAGCAGGTTAACAATCTTGTCACTTGTACTGGCATTTAAATTGCTGTTTTCATCTCCTTCCTCCTGTTTAATTATCTTCTCTTTTTTTTTGATAGGACCTGACATTTTTCTGACTTCTCCTTCCTACTGTTTACAGAGATGCTTCCAGAATAAAAGTAAATAAATCAAAATTAATGATGGCATGAATTTGACAGCTTCCAAAATTTGCAGTTATTTTTTTTCTATTTCCTCCTATTACTGTATTAACAGATAACAGTTTGACATGGAAACAATGTGCTTCAAAACAGCAGTCGACTTATCTAGGAAGTCAGCATATTTGTTTAAAATCTTTTAGGCGGCAACAGTAACCATTTCAAAGCTGTAAGACAAGGTCTGAACCTGAAAAGAAATTAAAGGTTGCACCTTCAGGCCTCTCTAAAGATCTATAAATCAGCTACAATTCACTTGTCTTCTTGCTAGAAACATGAGAATTGATGAGTAATAAGATTAGTGAAAACAAACTGCCACCTCACTGCCTACCAGGAAAAATGCCCAGAAAATGCACTTGCACAGAATCTTTCGTTTAATTCACCTTCTACTGTGGGTTTGCTGATGAATCTGTATTCCAGTTATTCACACTTTCACTCACTGCAGTAATTTAAAGCACAGTGCCAGATGTCCTGAGTATGTCAGGAAAAACAACAACAACAGCAAAACCCAAACAAACAAACAACAACAAAGCACAAAGCTAGTATTCACTTATGGGGAAGTCCTCCTGATGCCCCTATTAATTTTTAGTCAGCTACCATTCACATCAACAACGACCTAACACTGTAATCTGACCAGCAGGATGGGTCAGCTCAGAACAGCTGACTTAGAAACAAATCAGGAGGCCAATGATGAGAGGTGATTCTGTCTATCAGAGACTTCATTGTTAGTCCTTATTAGCACCCATTCATCCTGTAGGTGCATAATTAACTCTGAGAAGAGTTAAGAACAATCTAAGAACCAAGGCTATAACGTGATGACAAAAAGACTGAAGACATATAAAGGGTATGTTCCTCAATTGCTCAGAGTGAATTTTCCCCCGACTTCCCACCATGATATTTATACCACACAGTTCAACCAGTTTGTCCCCACACTCTTCAAAATGGGGCATGAGCATGATTTACTAAGACAGTTGTTGACACTAATTTCACAAAAGTAATTCTGCTGTTATGTCTTACTATCACCTGCCCAGTATTCCACACTGTGTCTTTTTTTAAACAATTCCTCAGTATCCAATACCAAAATTCTCTAGTGAATGACTGAAACCTTTCCAGTGCTGTTATTAAAGGCACTGCATTCTGTAAAATCTTCACACTTTCAAATGTTTGGACTGAACCTCATGACACAGGTACTCAACTCATATACCCTTCATATACCTCTCATATACCCTAGCAGGCTTGTGAGAGTTACAGAAGGAACAGAAAATTTATAGATTTTGCCGTTTTTGCAGTTCACAGGAATGTTTTAAATATGAAATAACATTTCACTATGGCACTGGGGATGGCACTGGTTTAACACTCATAGAAGCCAAAGATAAATCAGAGGTACAAGCAAAACACTAAAAAAAAATTACAGTTCTAAAGACAAATTGTCATTAACATTTCTTGCAGAACCTTAAAATTGTAACTCAGCAGTTTCAATCTGCTTTGCATTTTAGCTAGGATTGTCCCACCAAGCATTCCAACTTGGGGATCTGGTTTATGGGTTGTTATGGTGGTACTAGATTGCTGGTTGGATTAGATGAACTTGAAGGTCTCTTCCAGCCCTGACGATTCTGCGATTTTGTGATTCTTTGAGACAAGCAAGTGCTGAAGCTGTACAACTTTGCAGCATTAGCTCCAATGACTTTGATTTCTTTGGAGTTTTTTCTGGTTTGCTTTTTTGTTTTTGTTTGCTTTGGGGTTTTGGGTTTTTTTTGGGTTTTTTGGGGTTTTTTGTTTGTTTGTTTTGTTTGTTTGTTTGTTTGTTTGCTTGTTTTGTTGGGGTTTTCTTGTTTTAATTGAGGTGTACTGGTGTGCTACAGCACAGGGAGTAACAAGAGCCAGCTGCTTCCTCCAGGCTGGGATCTGGGACCTGAGGTCAGGCTGTGCTGAGACAGCAGAGCTGACTGTGAGTCAGCTCTCTCTATAGCCCTAGATGTGGCAAAATACTGGTCCAGCCTACAAACAGGGAGCCCAACCAGGAGCAAAAGGAAGTAGGACCAAAAAGAGGATGGTATTCAGCTATTCTAAGAGGAAGGTCAGGCCTGGGGCCGGACATGATATGGCCACTAGCAGGGTGTGGGGAGGCCTCTGGGCAGGCTAATCAGAGCCATCACCTTTAGTGCCCTCAGGGCCCCGGTATAGCTGTTGAATTGCCAAACCTTGAGATCACAGAAAAAGCTGAGTTAGAGGGGACCCACAAGGATCTTCAAGTCCAACTCTTGGCCCTGCACAGGACCATTTCCAAGAATCACACCATATGCCTGAGAGTATTGTCCAAACACTTCTTGCACTCAGATAGGCTTGATGCTTTGACCACTTCCCTGGGGAGCCTGTTCCATTTTCCAACACCCTGTTGGGCAAGAACCTTTATCTAATACCCAAATCAAACCTCCCCTGGCATAAAGTGAAACCATTATCCTGGGTCCCATCACCGGTCACCGCAGAGAAGAGATCAGTGCCTTCCCCTCCTGTCCCCCTCATGAAGGAGTTGTAACTGCAGTGAGGGCCCCACTGAGCCTCCTCCAGGCTGGACAGACCAAGTGACCTCAGCTGTTCCTCATATGGTTTCCCCTCAAGGCCCTTCACCTTTTTTGTTGCTCTCCTTTGAACATTCTCTAATGGTTTAGTATCTTTCTGTGCTCAAATCAGTGATCTCTCTGTAGGCTAAGTAATGGACTGCACTTCTGAAAATTTGGAATATGTACCTTCTACCAGACTGGGTTATGTTATAAGTCTATTAAGATTTTAGTCTTTTACTTCAAATCCTTGTCATATACTGACCTTTGTAAAATAACTTATACTGAAAGAACCCCATCTTTACCAAATTGACTTAGAGGTGTCTCTATTTTTATTACTTGGTGAACTTTTCCTGAATTATCCAAGCATTCTCAATAGCTCAATTACTAATTTTTTGAGGTAGGTTGTAGTTTTACAATTCAATTGGACTGTGAATTATATGTGATTTTAATAAAAGCCTGACCTTTGTTGCTGAAACATCTAATCTTTCAAGAAGATTGAGGATTTTTTATGAAGTTGAAACACCATGGAGGCAGCTAAAATCAGCTGCTGTTCCATAGACTCAGTTCCTCATTTCTCTATTGTTTATTACATCCTGAGCATCCTTACAAGTCTAAGCTTACCTACAGATGTTGATGAGAGTTCATCTGAAATGAGAAGGCCTCTGGCTAGGCAGAGCTGGGTTTTTTTGTTGTAGGAATTTGTTGCTTCATATACTGCAGCAGAAATAGACCATGTCCTAGGAACAGTTTCAAAAATAATTGTTGCAATTTGTTCCCAAGGTTTCTATTATCTCATTTTGGATAACTAGGCATGTAAATTGTCTTTGATTCATTCTC
Source organism: Geospiza fortis (assembly GCF_000277835.1). Classification (NCBI taxonomy): domain Eukaryota; kingdom Metazoa; phylum Chordata; class Aves; order Passeriformes; family Thraupidae; genus Geospiza; species Geospiza fortis. The sequence goes on from NW_005054297.1 coordinate 11,660,570, forward strand.
AGGTACCTTAAAATATTCACAACATTCTCCAGGTGCAGTGCACATATTGCTGAATAAAGATGCAGTCATCTTTGACATACAAGAATATATTTTCCAACTTCCTCAAAATACAAATGTGTGATTGGAAGGGATATCCTTAATCCTCAGATATAGTAATTTGTTTCTCCAGAATGTTGCTCCATAAAATTATTAATTTACAAAGCTTATCTTTTAAGAAAATCTTCTTGTTTTGTTGGTTTTTTTTTTTCATTCTTATTGCTTTCTATTCCTTCAATAGAAGAAGATGAAACCATATAACTGTCTTAAGAACCTGCTGTGTCTTTTTAGCTTAGATTTATTCCTGGCTAGTTTGTCTCAATTTCTATATCATTTATACTTCTCTGTTCACACTGCATGTCACTGGATTTCTATGATCACATTTTTCCGTTTCTGGTCCTCATTGTACCAGTAGTTTCAAGTTTGTCGCTAGTCGCATTAAATTCTCTCTTTTATGTGTTATTGATATGAAGAGGCTCTCCTATGATGAGGTTTGTGTCAGAAATTCTTGTTGGCACAAAAATCTTCATGCAAAAGACACTGCATTTTTATTATTACTCTATTCAAATTTCCTGGTACTACTAATCCTTATTAAAACTTATCCTCTTTCACTTATTGCATTTCTAAATGTCATGTGATTTATTCTGCATGACATTCTGTACATTAATCTCTCAGCACAAAGTTTGTTTGGTTAATATAATGCATATTACTTCCTACTTCCAGTATAATTTTGCCATTCTCCCCTTACATTTTTCTCTTTCTTCTTTTTTTTGTTTTCCCCTGAAAAAATCAAAAATGCTGGCATGATGCTCTGCTGGTATATTACTGAGATTCTTTGCTTTGTTTTTTTCCCCGCTAGGAAAGTCTGTCTTGTGGAACAACTTATCTGTTAAAAGTATTTCATATCCCAATAACATTAAAAGCAAAGTACACTACTAGATAGATAATAATGGAGTCATTAAAACTGCAGGAACCTTGGCATTGTCATTGTTTTCTGTATTTAACATTCACAGACTTTAGTGTTGGTGGTTAAGAAATGCTTTGAATTCTGGAATTTCATTGTAGTGGATGGTGTGGTAGAGCTAGAACTTACCTCTGTGCGAGCTGCAAGCTGAATGATGTTTGCAATACATATTTAACAAAAAGTACTGGTTAGTGATTGACACATATATGACTGGAATTCTTCTGCAAACAAGCCCTCTCAAGTGCTGTTTTCCCTTTATTATCACCACTATTCCTCTATAGAATATACTGACTGTTTGTATTAGCCAAGAGGAAAAGGACCTTTATCCCATATCAGTATGCAATAGCTTGTGTGGTAGTTTTGTGCACAGGTATCATCTCTGGCTGGCAGTGTTTCTATTGCCAGAATAGAGGCAGAGCTGTAAGAATTGCTCCTTGCACTGTGACCTCCTTCCGCCAGCATTGGGTGGAAACATGAAATTTAGATCTGTGTTGTCATTCCAACTGGGGCAACTTCTTCCAACAACTGTTCCTTAGCACAGATGCATGTGATGCACTTCATGGCACAAGAGACTCTGCTCATCAAAGTAGGTGGTCAGCTGCCTGCTGACCTGGGTGAAGCTATTTAGGGATTTATGCTGGCCTGCATCCTTATCGGCAGGAAGTTTTCAGCTGATCTCTAGATGTTGCCAACCTGCTGCCTGCACCAGGTAGAGTGGAGTTGTACGTCAGTCCCCTCATTATCCCATTCAGCTGGAATCTCTAATTTTCTACAGATATTTTTTTTCATCTCATTCACTGTGTCCCACTGTGCATATTATCTGAACACCTAGTAGAGTAACCACTACTAAAAATAAACTATTGTCATTAAATTCTGTGTGGGATTTGCAAAAATTCCTTTTACAGTTTCCAAAGGGAAATTGCAGATTTATGATGGTAATTAAAATTACAATCTTACTTTAAGCCAGCCAACTAAGGCAGTGGTGAAAATAATTAACCTCACTATAAAATAGGTGTACAAGGCAGGTGGGATGTATATGCTGCCAGGGCTGACTGCACAGAGCTCAAAGAGAGCCATGATTTAGTCTGGATACCTAATTTTTAAACAGCTAAAACTGGGGGAAACCCCAGCCAATATTTATGTATTTAATATTCAGTACATATTAATCTCATGGTGTTCATGTGACTTTACAAGACTGAATTTGTATTTCTACGTATCCTGCTCAGTTTATGTGTGTCTGATGCTTAGGCAGCAGCATAGGGAGCAGATATTGCAGACTTTGTGGGTGTGTGTGCATTTATAAAGCTTGTATTCCTTACACAATTGGTATCGATCACCCATCGATTTTCTGGCACACCTTCCAATCAGATTCCTATATTAAAGGAGAATAAAAAGCTGAAAGTGATTTCACAGATCAAAGAGCATTTCTTTCAGTTGTACACAATCCAGATAAGAAAAATACCAAGGATAAACTGTAAAAATAATAAACTATTTTATCCCACTATGATTGTAGGAAAGCTAGCTTGGAATTTTTTTTTCTTTCATAATTGGAACATCCGTCTGATTTACAGCTTAAGATCTTTTTAAATCAACAGTTCCTTCCTATTTTTATGTCACCACTGACCTAGAGAGTATTTACTCTCCTTCTTTGCCATTTATCTCTCACTCCCAGTTTTTATATAAATAAATAAGAATAAATATATATCCTTGGAGCACTGATTTTTATTGGTTAACAAAATAGAGATTTTTCTATATATATTAGCATAGGTTTTCATACCTCTTGACTGGACTTACCAGACACATGGTATTTATAATGCTATTTTATCAGTGCCAAACAGAGGGGCAGTAATTTTTTCCTTCTGTCTCATAGAAAAACTGTATACAGGTGCCATTGTATATGGATAATATAAAATTCATAGATCTGTTTTGTAAGTTCATGGCTTTGTTGTTTATATTATACCTTTAGAAAATGATAGCTGTTCCAGCTGACAAAGAGAAATTAATCAGATATTAACAAGTAATTTATTTGGACTTTTCAGAAGGCTATAATAATTGAAAGAATATAAAGGAATTATACATATATAAATATATATATACACATATATGTGCACAAGGATTTATCCTTACCATGAAGGCATATCAATAACATTGTTGTGGTTTTGGAGTATGTGTAAATGAAGTAGTAAATGTTTTTAATAGTGTTTTCATAGAAATTTAAGGAATTTAAGCAGTATCGGGGTTGACATTATCTATCCGTAAGGTCAGATTGTGATAATAATACCACAATGACCCCATTCCTGATGGTGCTGAAGGGATGAAATGCATTACCTAACCAAAAGCCTACAGTCCACTAAACAAACATAAGTAATCTGGTGTTTATTTAGCAGAATGTACTTAATAAAGTGATAAGTGTTTCAGTGTCCTATCTTTACATAAAGTCCAACAAATAAACAGGGAGGTTGGAAAGTGAAGAGAGCACATGACAGCAAAAAACCAACCACATACAATCAGCCACTGGTAAGCAAGGGCTATCCACTCCCACCACTTCTTGATAGTATCTGTAGTTGACTTCACTGCTACACTGCTTGGTTTGTTTGTATCTCCTCTGTGGATGCATGCCCTGTCTCCCAGATTTCTGTAGCTGATGTCATTCACAGCCCCATTGTTTCCACTCCCTTGAAATTTGTTTCCATGTTCTTTTTCTTACTTTCCTTTTCCCTCACCCGTTCCCTAAACATACTTTCCAACTTTGCTGTTCTCTTCCCCCTACCCCCCTCGCCCCTTATCATGAATCCAGCTCTTTTCATTGAGAGCAACATAGTCAAGTGAAAAGTTTCTGTCTCAACGAAGTGTCAAAGTGTAATGGTAATTTTTCACATTTTCCTTAATTTCTATTGATATATTTCCAGTGACAAAATTTTGATTTAACATATTTGTATAGGTACTTCTTTCTAGCTCCTGGAGCCAGAGAATAATTTTGAAAAGCATTAAACAGCTATCTATTGTTGTCTGGGGCTTATTATTATTGTATTTTACTTCTGAATGACAGATAAGCAGAATTTGACCTTCCATATTCACAGAGATGGGGTTTTATATTTCAAATGAGATTTATTTTTCCCCCTGTAGATCTTTTCTACTATTTTTGTGACTTAGTCAGTAATTTCATCCCCTAAGAAAAATGCCTGTGGGGCCATTTCACACAAAGGGATTTGGCTTGTTCTCTGAATTCACAGTGTAGCCCTGAACAGCAGGAGTTATTCACTGGGGGTTCCCCCCCACCATGTTCCAATCATTTTATTGTTAGTGAGTTTCAAAAATAAACATGTTTTATCCCCTTGAGCAACTCACAATATGCAGCTGAATTGAATAATATATTTTCAACTTGTTATACTTGTGCCAATTTAAATTTCAGGAACAAAACTGCTCAGGAATATGCAGGGCTACACGTCTATGTATCTTTCAATAAAGACTAATCAGATTTCTTTTGGTCCTGAATCATTGTTGAAAAAATATGTGTGGTTACTAGTGAGCATGCTTGCTTCAAGAATACTGCATTTCTACATGCTCAGAATAATTTTATATTCATTTTGATTAGAGCAAACTGCTTACTCTCAAGAGGCTGACAAACACTAAAGATTTCCACTTTAGTGGTTTACAATGACATCAAAGTGGCCTTATATCTTTGTAAAAATCTGTTTCCTTGGTAACGTGAAGCAAACTGTTCATTTCAGAGGTGCCTATAGAGAGCAACTGAGCTTTTATTTTCATATTAAATATCAAAACTTAATGTGGATAATGACATTGTACAAAATATACTACTGAGTTTAAATTATATTCAATCTTCAAATAAATAATAAAAATGGTCACATTGTAATATCAATAATTTATAATTATATTTAGATAATATTATTTGTTGAAAGTCAAAGTACAATATGTTTTCATGCTTTTTTTTAAAGACAAACAATAAAACCAGAATAATGACTGTTGAAAAATCACACATATTAAGAAATACTTAATGGAAAAGGATTCCCCAACAAGTAAATTTTAAAGAGTTTGCAAGTACTGTTTAGTTAACAATGAAGGATTTCTCTGCCAGGAGTATCATTCTCTGCTAAAGAAAAGCTTTATGCACACAGAATTGCAATGAAAAATAGCTCTCTTCATACAATCAATAAATGATTAAAACTCCCCATCCTGGCTCCATTTATTTATTAGACTCTTTTGCTGTATCTTAACTAGGGACCTGAGCAGGAAATACATCTAAGCATGAGCTTAGCTTTGAAGTGGCAAACATTTGTATGGAAGCCTTCTCAGTTTAGGAAGGATTTGAGGAACAGATGCAAAACTTACAAATTCTCATGAACACCGTGAAGCTGTTACAGCCAAAATTATCACACATCTACATGCAGATAGTCTTTTTTCTGACAATCTAAACATCTCCACAAAACAAACAAACTGACACTCGAGTTATGATCAATAATCACTCTGCTCAGGGCTCATTAGAGATGGGAAAATATCTCCTTTTTGTCTTGATGTAAAGGGAAGGAATGTGAGGTAGGGATTGGACAGAGCAACAGAAGGAGTGGTGAAATTCAACAGGACAGGACCCAGACAGAGAAGCTTTATAGGGAAACATAAGGATCTCTGTTGGGAGAAAGGAGGGGTGTGCTTTTATAATCAAGGAGGCAGTATACTACAAAGGCAAACTGTAACTTATGGGTGCTGAATAAAACTCCTGCAAAAAATTCATCCCCTAGCATCTTCCTAGATACTACTCCCATAAATTATTGTGAATTATGCAGGTGTAGATCTTCCAGGGAAACTGGGATTATCTGAATGAGCCCTTTTTGTAACAGCTACATATTGTCAGTCTTTTTTTTTACTATTTCCTAGCAAGTTGAGCTGTGAGAACATACAGAAGTCTTATGCTTCAAATTATTTAAAGGTGCATTTAGTTTGCAGAAAATATCTAGTGAGCTTCAAGAGTAGATTGGAAAGGCAAACCAACAATGTGCCTAATAACCAAACAAAAGACTTGTAGCAAATCTCTGACAGGGCATCATGCTCAACATCAAAATGTGCAAGAAGGTACTTCTTGTTCTAAGTAGTAAACATTTTTAACAGCAACTATACAGAGCATTATGGGGTAGTATTATGCTATTCTGCAAATAGAGTGGGGATACAAAACCTTTTGTACAGGGAGTCATCAGGGAACAATAATTTTTTTTTCTTCCACTAGATTCCATGCCAGTATTCTATACAAAGTCAAGAACTCCTGTGAAAACTGAAGCTCCTCTCCATGAAGAACTGTGTTGATAATACACTCGTGCTCTTGGATTCTTCTGGTCTGGATTCTTCTTCTGGGTCACAGGAACTGAGGGTGGTAGTATTTGCTTTTCTATACTATAGTTGAAAGATTTATAAATGAATAATTAGTGTGACCCAGTCTGGCATCATGGTTATAACGTAGCAGCTAATTAAGTTCCCATTCTAACATCATTATTACATTCGATGGGTTTTGTTAGATTATTTGTTTACTTATTTGCTTTTGCTGGAGAAATTTAATTTAGCTACACATTTGGCCATTAGCTGGTCAAAATTGCTATGAGACAATTTATTCTCTGTTGTTTTTAGCTTTGAAAATATAGCAGCATAGGCTGTAATTAAGGAATACAGCTGTGAACAATCAGCACCAAAAGGTGACAGGTTATTTAACACACAGAGCATGAGCAGCATAGTGCACCAGGAAAGATCCAGCAGGAAAGATCTAACATTTTCAGAGGAGGTTTACATGACCAAAGAGTTGATGTGTGTTGTCAGAAGAAATCACTGAGATGTAACCTGAGGTGCTATGGATAACATGGACACGAGAAGGAGTTACCTCATCTTACAGCTGGGAAAAACATTAACTAGAACAGAATGCTAGTTAAGCCAAACAGAGGAAAAACAACAATAGTGAATCTTCACACTTTTTAAGAGCTCTTCTGGTCCTTGAGGCATTAATTTAAAGTAGGACTACTTTTTAGCAAGTATTTCCATTTTTACCATCTCTGTTTCTTATATTCTTAAGAAAACCACACACAACAACTTGGAAATTGTAAAACCAAGACTCCTGGAAATTTTGCCCATTCCAGAAACTTCAGCAAGGAACAATCAACATAAGTTATTTACATGTTGTGCTATCAATGTATTTAAATTCTTGTAAAGGAACAGAGATGACAAAAACTACTGTGATAAGAGCCTCGGTGCTCAGCACATGGCTTCCATGCAGCTCCTCTTGCTTTAGAGTTCAAATAATTCCTTCAACAAGATTTTTATCTGGTAATGGGCACATGAATGTTACTTTCCAGTAGTTTTGTACACTAGACAGGAACCATAATTGTATAGTGTTTCTAAGCTGCCTGGGAGTAAAAGGGGAGATTTTCACTTTTTGGGTGATTGAGGTGAGGGGAGAGACCTTCCTGAAGGGCTGAACAAAGACAGGATGGGACACTCTACAGTGGTATGGAGCAGTTTCCTGGTAGCACTTGGGAAAAGACACAGTTTGGCAACAGACTATCCCCACAGAGCTAACTACCTCCAGCAAAAGCCTGGATTATCAGACATAGTTAAAAAAATGAATTTGCCATCTCGTGAACTTACAACTTTGTTTATCCAGGAGCAAAGGAGTATTTCATATGGCATGACCACAGCAACAGTGATGGCAGTGAAAAAAACACCTTTATTAGTAAGAAAGCTAAATTTCCAGAATAGTCTTTTGACAATGTTTTTTTTCCACATTTTCCAAGTAACATGAAGTTACTTGGTAAAGTCACTTTTTTCTCTCCACAAGTAAACACAGCTTTTAGTTGTGAAAAAGAAAAGCACGTTTTCTCATGTGAAAATAACAGGAAAATGATTGGAAGCTGAAGAAATCTTGAAAAAATAATTTGGAGATGTACAAGATTTTGCAATTGCTTAACAAATATGATTAAAGTTGGTAAGGCCACAAGTTTATAAAATTAGGATTTAAAGTTCATTTCTGTAGATCAGACAAAACCTTTAGCGTTTTTATGTGTAAACAAGAATTAAACACAGGGAAGTTTTTAAAAAATAATAAAATCCATGAATAATGCAGATATATTTTTACTGATCATTGGAGGAAAAATAATTCAGTTCAAAAGTGATAACAAAATTAAATGATAATGAAAAGTAATGGAGCACTAGAAAGACAGAACTATTTAAATATGGAATAACAGATTGATATTCACAAACACTCCAGAAACAGAATAATGTGCGCAAGAACCTTGACTCATGCTAATACTTCCATTTTTTATTTGTTTGTTCGGTTTGTATTTTTACTCTGGCAATTATAGCTGAACAGAATTCAAGACAAAGGCTTAAATTATCATTTTTGCAGATTATTTCATTTTATTAAACCACATTATATTCACTTTAATGACTTTATTTGTATTAGCAAATCATTATTTTTTTTAATTTTAAAATTTAATTTTTCCTCTTTCTTTTCCTGTATATCTGTTCCCTTTTTTTGTATAGTAGAGATTTTTTGGTTTTTGGTTTTTTCCTTTAATAGAACTGTTTATTTCTATCAAAACATCTTACATATTTATTTTCACTCTTCAAACATATTAGCAAAGTGACCACCTGGCAGAAAACAAAGCCACAGCAAGAAGTAAAATTATTTGCTAGAAATTAAATCCATAATTAAAAATTAAATCCATAATTAAATCCATAAAATATGGCTGTTAATCAGACTTTTGAGCCTAAATCTTTAGTGCCATGGAGACAATTCACATTCTGCTACCTACCTTTCCATGCAAATTTATTTTATTCTTCTTTGGCTGTTAGTATATTAGCCATATATTTCATTTTGTTATTGAGAAATGGTGCAATACAACTCCATATAAATCTTGAGACACGTGTGTTATTCTTTGTACACACACATCTTTGGGTAATATCCTCAACACAAAGTTTCAGAGATTTCACAGTAACCCCGGGTCAGTCTTTGTCTTATAAGTGTCTGCCAAGAAGGCTATAATCCTGCTTAAGTTCCTTCCCTCAGGAAAACATTAGCTTCATGGTAGGAATTGTATGAAAATAAAATGCTTTTATAACCTTATGAGCGCTGTTATGAACATACCATTGCTGCTGGAGTAATATCCTCAACACAAAGTTTCAGAGATTTCACAGTAACCCCGGGTCAGTCTTTGTCTTATAAGTGTCTGCCAAGAAGGCTATAATCCTGCTTAAGTTCCTTCCCTCAGGAAAACATTAGCTTCATGGTAGGAATTGTATGAAAATAAAATGCTTTTATAACCTTATGAGCGCTGTTATGAACATACCATTGCTGCTGGACATGTTGCCTTTTTCTTTCAGTGTATTAGACAAATACTCATCTGAACTTGTGCAGCATTTTTTGAAGGTGCATTTCTTGATGTGGAAGACAGTACATCTTCACAAGTATACAGTTCAGCAGCAGAAAATAAAGTTTCACCACCAGCACAAATTCTTTCTTTTCTGATCTTTCAGAGATTTTTTTTCCTTCTTTTCCCCCTTTTTTCTAAATCAAGGTTTTCTTGTTTTGTACAATTGTCTTCTTGTGCTACATATTTGATGCTACCTCTGACGAAGTTTTCAATCTACAATGACATTTCCTCTCACCTTCAGTAACTCTTTTCCTGGCAATTCCCAAATCACTTGAGGAAGTTCAAACTGTAATTTCCTGTCTTCACTCCCAAGAGAATTCAAAATCTGGTAGAGAACTCAGAATAAAGAATGGTCCTTTTACTCTCTCTTCTTGATTCTTCTGTTCTGACTTCAATTCCTCGCTAGTGTATGGACCATTTCTCTTGTCTGTTCCTGCCATGCCCTGTATAGCTCCAAGGATGCAACCTAAGGAAGATGGTAACTGGTGTATTTGTGGTCCAAAAGAACTGTTGAACAAGTAACAGTTTCACTGTTCTTCAGTTTCCGTCTACAAATTCAGAAAAATCCTTTGTCCTAGTATTCGGGATTCCTCTGCTTTAAGACTATGTTAATAGGGGTAAGAACTGTGCCTCTCAGTTTGCAGATCTCTGTGTGTGAATGCATACGCCATCCAATATACAACAAATACACAGAGATGCAAATTAAATTTAGCAGAGTTACCAATTTCAGTTTTCAAGTATAAAGAATGTCTAGACAAAGTACATATTTGTCTTCCTCAGAGTGTCAATTTGTCTAGGCATGTAGAATTTGAGTGTATACTGGTGTAACTCATCAATATACAATATTTCTAAAGCAATTTATGTAGAAAATGGTCTATGTGTTGAATGCATACATTGCTGCTGAGAAAGTGAAAACCAATTAGCCCTTAGATAAACATATTATGGTTATGATGTGGGACATAAAGAGCAATCATGAAGAAAATTAAGAAGTCTCCTAGCTCCAGAAACTGTATCAAAGCTTGGTATTTTCAAGTGGAAAGAATAACCTTGGCTACATGCGTTTCATGCCTGGATAGGGAATAAGTCCTCTACTGACAAATCAAGACATGGAAGAGCTTCAAAATGAAAAGTATATGCAGGCATCAATTACATGACAATATTTTACAAGTTTATTCGCTAAACAATTGATAACAGAATACAAAAATAATGATGTGAATTTAGAAAGATGTTAAATTATTAAAAGGCTTCAACAAATATGGATTTTTTTAAAAAAACATCATTATGCAAGAAATTAAATCAGACAAAAGTATAATGTAATATTGCATTATCAGAGTAAGAAAAATCTCTTCCTTCCCAAGCTGAAAGGTAAAAGGTTTCAGAAGCTGGGAACACCATTTTCCATCAGAAGTGATGGAGACCCTGCCCTGCCAGAAGGATCTCAGCCACGCTAGGGCTGATGACTGAGCATAAGGGTGAGCAGCTGGCCAGCCTTGTCCATGACTGGGGCTGGGACAGAGTTTGCCATAGCTGAAGTCCTGCTTCCTGGGAGGTGGCTGGGCATTGCCTGTGGATGGGAAGTAGAGAATAAATTCTACTTTTTTCTCCTTGCATGTACAATTTTCAATTTTTGCTCTAGTAAACTGCTTTTCTTGACCTACGAGTTGTCTTCTTATTTTCTCTCCCCTGTCCACCGGAGAAGGAGAAGTGATAGAGTAGCTTGGTGGACACCTGGCATCCAGACAAAATCAACCCCTCACACCTGGCAAGAGAACAAATTCCAGAGCCTTATTAACCTGATTTTCCAGAAACCAAGTTACTCAAACACTGCTTAGTGTTTCAGTCACTTGAATGATCAGAGCCAGATAGCCTCAATAAGATGTGCCTCCAACAGTAAGACACAGAGAATTTTCACTGAATGCAGCTTCCCTTTCCTTAGGCTGCTTTCCCAGCGCAAGTCATAGTCCACTTTAAATCATTCCAGCTTGCTGTCTGTTCACAGACTAAAGTGGAAAAGGGTAGAATAAAATATTCAGTATTTAATACCTAGTAAGAGAATAGCAAACAGAAAAATATTTAAGACATATGTACTGAGATAGTACACATGCCAAGGCAGGCTAGGCAAAGGAATAAAATACAGCTAAACTGATTAAAGAAAATTGATTATTTGTTTCCCAAGGAGAAATTATTCACTAAGGAAAGAGAAGCAGAGGGCTTGGCTCTATAAAAATTACAAAAATCTCAAGCTGCTTCCCCCTGCCTAAGAAAATAAAACCAACAAAACCTAAAATAATTATTGATATACTTTTATAGAAACACCAAATGTAGAGGTACATATTGGTATTGATTTAAAATATATTTAAATTGCACCATTTCCTTTTAATTGCTAAACTATTTTGAAAACTGTTTTAAAAACTATCTTCTCGAAGTGCCAAGAAAAGTCAAACTGATTTTTTACCCATAGTATGGACCAGTTGCTTTCAATATATTTTAAAACCAGAATCTATTTTCCTACCATATAAAACAGCAAGCTGAAATCCAAGTATCCCTTTCCAAAGTCATCTGTGGTCAGGACACAAATTTCTTCAGGACACAAATGACTTCTGGAAATCCACTAGGCTAATGGATGCACCAGTTTAACCAGTGGGCTTCATCACCCCAGTTTTCTGATATCTGACTCTGTTAATTAAACTAAATCCTTTGTAGGAGGCTTATTTTTCAAGCACCTGGCTTCATTTGAGAATTCTGAACAAAAAGCAATTTAATTATGGCAACTTTTTAAGTTAGTGAGGAAATGAATCTCACAAAAAACCCAAAACCTAACCAACAATATATAAAATCAGGGTTTAAAATCATGCATGAGAAATGAGGAAAAGAGAAAATTCAAAATGCCAGTCAAGACATCAAACACTTTGTCAAATATATTCCTATATTCACATTTGAACTGTAAGTATCCAGTTACAGTGTGTGAGAGCCTTATCCTGGTGATAATGTGAATACTGGACCCTTAAATTCCCTCACTGGTGAACAAATGGAGGTTCTCTTTGCTGGCTTCTTTAAAATGACCTTAATCAACAACAGTGCATCCATTCCCAAACAATAACTTGTGAGTGGGTTTCTATGACTTTGGATCTGTTTCTACAGATGAAGACAAGGATAAGGAAAATTATTCTCCAGCCTGCACCAAATTGATCTTATAGCGTGGTTTCAGCGCTACTTCCATTATGATCTAGGTGTTCAAACTCAAAACTCGGTGCAGAATCTCCTCACAGAGAAGTACAAAGGAAGATAGAACCTTTAGAAAAAGCCCTTGGTCACAGGGAGAGGCCTTACCTAAGGTTCCTTTCCCCCAGAATAGCCCATTGCTCCAGATCTCCAGGTATCTCTTATTTAGGGCTTTTTTTGTGTAGAATTCCAGATACCCTTTTCACAAGCCCAGTACTAGTGAGTGTAAGGGAAAAGAGTGAATGGCAAAGAGATTAAAGACCTTTTATAGTAGCTTTGGAAGAAAATTTTTAAGATTAATCACCTCAAGCCTTTCTGAACAGGCTGCCTACCATATTGCCTGTTTTTTAATTAAAATTGATTAATCAGCTACATCCATTCACCCATTTAGATTTCTGTGTCATGTATTTTCATTAAAGTCCAGATCACTATAAAATGTAAGATTCAGCAGAAAAGACACTTCACACTAAAAGATACATCTTGAGTTATCAAAGAAGGGAATTGATCCCTTCTGAGACAAAAGGTTGCTAATTCATCAGTCACACACAGGAAATTACATCTGGCTTTAGGAAAATACTGAAGCCTACGAGGATAAGAACTGACACTAATTGGGAGGAATGACAAAACTTCCTTGTGAATAAGACAGAAATTAAAAAGTTTCATGGAGAAATATTAAACTTACCTGAATGGATTTCAAGAATGAGATCTTCTTGCTGTGCAAAATACAAAGTTTTTGTTTTTTTTTTTTTTTTAATTTAGGGTTGCCCTACTTCAAGAAATTTCTTATTGGACACAATCAGAGATCTAAGGCCTGCAGAAGAAAAGAAAACTTAATGAAATGGAAGTAGAAAAGACTTTGTGAAGGAAAAAGGAGTGAGAATTTTTATTCCTCCACCTCTGACTTTTATAAATGTTTGTAGCAAGTCTATCTATTCAGCTATTGCAATCTTAATATTTTTGTGATGCATATTACCTTGAAGGCAGTTTAAATTAAGAGTGATTTCAAGATGACTGGATAAGAGAAAAGCATTTCTCTCCTGGGAGTGTGATAGCTTAGCTAGCCCTAGAAATGTCTTTTAAAAACATCAGAAATAATATATTTGCATGCAGTGCCATTCTGGGCAGTGTGTTCATGCCCACAATGTACAGGAAACATCCGTGTAAAGCTGAGATGTTTTCTTTCTGCAGTGAGGTGCTGGAGTACCTGGGCAAGCTGCCAAGAGAATCTCAGTTCCATGGAGAGTAATTCCTTGCATGCCAGCTCTTAGCAATTGTAAAATACAGTGTTCCAACACTGAACTCATTCCAACTGGTTAACTGCTCCAGATATATCGTCATTAATGGGGTTTAACCTAATTCTGGCTCTGCAAAACTGCTTTGTACAAAACAAAGGTAAAAGCTAACCAAGAAAAAGACAAAAATAATACTATAAGGAAGCAAGAGCTGAAGCAAAGACTTTACGACTAACTACAGTTGTAATGATTTTAATGTGAGAGACCCTTCATAATTTCCTGATCAATCTACCATTAGGAAGAAAGGGGAGTTAGGTATTGAAGTTGTAATTATTTTAATTAATGGAGTGATTCCAAAGAGATTTAGAGTTTGGTTTCCTTGGATTTCCTCAGAGTTCCATTAATATATGGTAGCCTTATAAAGTAGGCTTGAGTTTGTGGTGTTTCAGATCCATTTAGACTTGGTTATTTCTTTCTGACTACTCCGGGTAGTGTCTTAGAGATAAATCATCTAGGATATGATTTTGCACAGCAACATATTTTTTGAGAAAGTTAATTCCCTGGTTTCACTGAGACCTTTTTGAATATCTTGGACTTGCAGAGACATTCACAGTTAAGTTACTTTGAATTATTGATCCTAAAGAATGTTTGCCTTTGTGAGGACATAGAAGGCTTGGACATGAATCCTAAGAAAATTTGGTTAATTGTACTGTCTGAAACATTCCTCTATAAATCACGTGACAACACAGTTCATTCTGACATTTACAGTCAAGCAGAGTGTTAAAGCACTTTTTAAAATTCCCATATATGGTGTCAATTGAAGTAAAGAGCAGAAACTCACAGACTTTAATACTTTAAAAGTTTAGATTTGTCCATAAGTTTTGTTTTAGGTTTACAGGGCAAATGAAAGCAGGAGTCAATAAAACGAAATTACAAGAACAGTGATGTTTCTCCTTTTTTTTATCTTTACTTGAACATTACATTTCCCATTCCTGTCTTGGATCTCAGTTTAAATACTGAACATCATTTAAGGCAACTCATATATAACTTAAAGATGGCAGGACTTGCAAGATTAGAAGTAAGACCAAACTAAACTTCTGTTTGTGATTTTCTTTTTTTTTTTCTTTTTTTTTTTTTTTTTTTTTTTTTTTTTTTTTTTTGTTCGTTTGGGTATTTTTGGGGTTTTTTGGTGGTTGTTTTGGTTTTTGGGGGGTTTTTTTCCCCAAGAAAGTTATCAACACTGCACTAATTTTGCTTACACTGAATACACAGCACAATTAGGGAAAGTGTTAAATGTGCTTCAGGAGTCAATACTAGTGTTTAAATGAGAGCATAATGTTTGGGTGAATTCTTTGCCCTTTTTTCTCCTAAAATTTCTTACTTGCCATACAACTGACATAATTAACATTAAACAAATCCATCCCCCAACAAAATAAAAAACACAAATCAAAATATTCAATGATCTGAGTCAATGACTTCTAAAGGATGACTTACAAATCCAAGATTGTTTAAAGTTATGAGATAACCAATAGTCATGGATTGTCAGATAAATTGAAACAATACAGTACACCTATACATATGGAGACTCCTTCCACAGAATACTTTCTAACACCACTTTTTAATCTTACATGCAACGATAATTTTGTCCTTTCCTCCAATAATATAGAAACATGACACAGAATACAGATACTTTAGACTAACAGTAAGAATGTCAGCCTCCCAGAAACAGTCCACAGACCACACTTTTCCCTCTCTCCTAGAGAAGAGACATAAGGAAAAAATGCTGAGACAGATGTTAGTCATAGAGAAAAATACACCACTGGAAAATCTTCAGATTTGTGAAGTATTGTAAAGGACCTAATAGAACAGGTTCTTAGTCTTATGGGAAAAGTATTGAGCCTGTTAAAAAAAAAAACGGCCCTGGTTCTGCCCTGATGCCAAAAGTCTGAGCAGATAGCACTGGAGAATATTCTATTTTGCACAACTAAAATGAATTAACAAAATATACTGCTACTGGGACTCATGATCTTGTGCAGAGCAACTCCCGATGTAGCAAATAAAGTATGATGATCATTGGACAACTTTCTGTGTCAAACATAAGGTCAAATAGCTCTAGTAACTGATGAGCCACAATACAGATTTTAATTAAAAAATAAAAGTATTGATGGCAATAGTGATTTATGGAGAAATCTCTTCCCTCCTCCTCCTTATTAAGAGAAGAGTTACCTTATAAACACACAATTCTCTGGCAGAAATCACCAGTGGGCTTATTTGGAAGATTTTTCTTAGTACAAAACTTTTCAAAAATTTCTTTGCAGTTAAGTTAGGGATATGGAAACACTAATGAAGATACTAGAATGTGAAGATTTTTTTCCCTCTGAAACAGCCTCTTGTATGGACAACTAAATAGAATTCGGAGATTGAGCCTCCTCTCATCTGAGGGAAGGGTCTTACCCAGGAAAAAGTGCCATTGGTTTATTCATCTTTAGTATTCCCCCTGAGCAGCATTTGTACATGGCAAGTAACTATATAGCCTTATCTGAAGTATCACTCTTTATAGTTTAAATTAAGGAGGATTCCAGACTGCTTATGAATCACAGCCCTAGAGCTGCCATTGTCTCTATACAGTTTTGATACTAGTACAACTGTTTATTGAATCTGACATTTTTAATGGGAAAATGGTAATTTTAGTGAGACTTTCACCAGAAACTAGGCCTGTTGCTTGGATCTCAAGTTTTTTCTCCTATACCTCAGCGGACTGTTGCAGAGCTCAGAAAAGTCAAAGATTGTGTGTTAATGTTAACTCAGCTCCTCTTAGGCACAGGACAGAGGATTAGATTTATTTTCTCTTTACATTTGGAAGTACCATTTTTTTAGCTGTATATTCTGAAATGGCCCTTATCCTATCAGTGGAAAAAACCCCAAAATTATTAAGAAATTAATTCCCATAATTGCTGTTGTCCTAGTACATAAATATGACAATATTTCCAGCACATTTTATTTAAGTACAGCTGAATAAGTAATAATATTACTCTCTGTGGCTGTTGATTACTTTAAAAGTAGCAGCATAGCAATTGTATTAGGAGAAGGTGTGTTAAAAATAAATGGCTTGAAATTTGGCAGAATGTCATTGGTTGCAAATGAGGTGAGCAGGTTGTTCTATCCACAAATCAATGCCAAAGGAGAATTACTTTGCTTCAAGCTAATTGTACAAGTAACGATCTGCTTAAGACAGCAAAGTGCATCGTACATAAGTTAAAATTTGCTCTTGAAAACTGGATCTTCTGTGACACAATAATTTCTCTCAGTCATCAAAAAACTTCCAAAATTACAGAAAATATTTAGGTTCTGCTAGAATAGAATGGGTAGGCTGTATGGCTAGCACTTTGTAATTAAAAAACATTAAAAGTTTTTCCTGTTATTAGGAATTACTTTGACTATCAAATGAGTCCAAAGTAGAATTTCTAATTTTTTTAAATTAAAGATAACTATGAAGGATGGAGACTTTCAGGTTCTGAAAGCAAGTAGCTTTAAGGCAGTAATCTCATAACCCTGATAAGCTGATCTTGCCGCATATGAAGTCTGGCACAAGAATGCTTTCATAAAATGACAAATTACAGCTCAGAAATGAAGATAAATATTGTGATCATAAATATATTACCTGAAATGAATTGTTACAAAGTGGAAAAATCAGAAAAGATTTCTTTGAGGTATACAAGGCCTGAGATACCAAACTTATTAGCTCAATATAAGGAAAAACAAATACTTTAATCAAATTCAGCCACAGTCGTTGACAAAAATAAATAAAATAATATTTTTTTTTAAATCAACTTTACAAGATATTTTCAATCTTGACTCCAGATCAAAGGCTGAATATGGACTTGTTTTAAGAATTACACACTGAGAGTTTTATTACAATGATGGTGCATAGTTGAAGAATTTTACATTGGTGGAATAATACTGATTTTTAACCTGGTTTTCTTTAATGTCTTAAGTTGTCTGGAGCATATTATTCCAAATACTACCTCAAATGCAGTATCAGAATGTTTCCTTTTTAAAAAAGGGGCAGAGAGTTTTCTAGACATTGATTTTCTTAAAGCAAAGCTTCAGATTAAGATTATTTTCTTTCATATTGTATGACTTTTCACTTTTTTAGTGCTAGACATATTAAATCTAATCATAAATGAGTTCATAACAACTGAATTCACCATTTGAAGGAAAATCTATTCTTCACAGAAAATTTAATCATATTCTAGGCATTTACTAAAGTGTGATTCAGAAGAAAAACTACATTGCAAACTCTCTTCTTGGCTTTTCTCCAGCAGGAAAAAAAACATGTCACTTACTACTTAAAGAAATACTACTGGCCTTAGAATCGAGAGATGAAAATACCATTGATGTCACAATGGAGTAGCTCTGTGACTGAACAGAAATATTCTCAGATACCAAAATAAAACCTGTTGAGGAAAAAGGTATTGAAAGGCACATTTAAGTTTTGGGGGTATGTCTGAGATGACAAGAATGTAAGTTTGAACAAAAGCACAGAAATTAAATCTGTGTTTCATATTGAGACTAATATCTTGGATTATATATATTGCCTTTAATCATGTTGGTCTGTAGAACACAGTATTTGGCTTTAATTTAATTTTTGCACATGAGCCCAAGTGACTCAAATATAGGCAACTGGAAATCACTTCAAATGCATTACACATCCAAATAGCAAAATTACTGATGTTAGTCCTGCCTGGCACTAGGAATCTTTATTTACTCCAGAAAAGGACCCTCTAAACTTATAGACTGAAAAATAATACAAGAGAAAAAAGAAACTTTATTTCCACAACAGTATTTTGAATGATATGTTTGTTAATTCAATTAAAGTTATGTAGGTTCATGGTATCCTGGGGTAAGGTCACAAAGAACCCACACAAAATAGAATGTTGTCAGAACAGTCATATCACATCAAACACACAGAGTAAAATTTCCCAAAATAATTATGTTTCAGTAGCAACTGCAGATTTTCCCAGGATTACAGAAATTCAGAGGAAGTTCTTCTAACCAGTTTACCAGAAAATCAGAAGTTGTACAGTATAAAAGTCTAATTGTAATGTCAGTCACCCAAAGTTTCCCCTAATTTAATACCATGAAATGCAATTATTGTTTAGCTCAGTTTAACCAAGATCCAAATCAAATTTTGTGGTGAATTTAGGAAGCCACTGACTGCCCCAAGTAAAAGAAAATTTCAGAAGGAAATGGGGCCAAATATGTGCAAACACACAAAACTCTTTCATGTGTTCTTACATTTTCTGATCTGGAGTTACTAAACAATCTGTTCTCTCCATTTTATCCCACTCTAGCCCTCCTGAGGTAAAAGAAGAAAAGTATTAGCTGAAGGTATTAGCAGTGAAGAAAGAAGGGAGACATATTAGAAGTCATCTTCTTCAGCAGTTTGCAGATAAGAAAAATACATTCTTCTGCTAGAACCTTCCTAGATCACTATAATAAATTAATTAATCTCAGGTGGGTAAGAAAAAGCATTAAAGTGACTTTGAGCTTGGTAATAATTACCTGCTGAATGCAGTAGTTACAAATTTCTCCCATCTGCAGGGCTGTCTCCCATCTCCTCAATCTCACCAAAAGGAAACTGTGATTTATTAGTAGAGGTTGATGGGAGTAGGGCATTACTCATTGTAGGGCTTTTAGTTTTTTACTTTCCTAGATGAGAAATCAAGAAGGACTCATTGTTTGGAGCAGTAAATATATGGACACAGG
>NW_005054297.1:11680251-11695217 GCF_000277835.1 Geospiza fortis
AAGGTGTAATGGGAGATGCTGAAAGAAGGAAGAAAATGAGAGCGCTGTGGAAGGAAAAATTGAGAAGCTAGAGAAAATATTTTAATGTGAAAGAGAAGCAGCCTTTGAAGCTCATGAAGAGGACGCAAGTCTGTTGGGGACTGCCTAGGGACAAAGAAAAGCAGAGGGCCACCTTTTTTCATCTGGCTTTACAGAAAAGGAAGCATGATTAGTACAAGCTTACTAAAGGAAAGGAGAGACTATTTTCTTTACATCATTAGATTAAAAAAAAAATCATACTAACAGAATGGAAGAGCACATCTGTCTGATAGAGGTGGAATGGCTCTTACCATATTTCACCTGGTACCTATGTGAGTTTTTGCTGCCAGGATCAGCCAAAAGAGATACAGGAAGGGACGGAGGAAGAAAGGGGTGGCTTAGAGTGTTATGCCAGTGGGGAAAGAGGAAAGATAGAAATCTTGAAAACACAAACCCTTCCAAACAAATTATTTTATCTATTGTGAATGCTTCACCTTGTTTAAATATGAACCTAATTGTTGAGTGTTTCAACTAAAATGTAAGTGCTGCGCAGCATTGTGAGAGCACATAGATGATTAGGAAACATGTACCTGACAGCTATGGAGAAATATTAATTAAAAGTGAGGCAGAAGAGCACAACACAAAGGTATTCTACTGCCTTTGAAGTACACTCAGTGAATTAACAGAACAGTTATTACATATAGACTGTGCAGGTAACACAAAGGGTGGTCACATCATAAATAGTGGTAGGGACAAAGAACAAAGGACAGGGCAATATTCCTACAGTAATAAACAAGGTTCAATCACACTGAATGCAGTTTTTTCAGCTACTGACAAAACTACACATAGAAAATATTAAATGCTGAATATGTACTGAAAAAATGTGAAAAACATATGCTTTAAACACATCTTTAAATGGTTTTGAAAGAAGAAATATAACTGGGATCACAAAGCAACAACAGCAAAGTGATTTTCACTTCTCCTTAAGTAATGAAAAGATCAACACAAGCATAATGATTAGCAATAGGGGTTCATGCTGCACAAAAACATTCATGGGAAATCACAATGGGTGCAGAAAAGTAGTCAAAGGCTAAAGAAAATGTCATCCTGAGGGAGATAGAAAGAATTCATTCACTACAGTTTATGCAAAAGAAAGTTAATGACAGTTAATGTGAGTGGCTTCACAATGTCCTACAGAGAAAATCTCTGTTAAGGCACTTGGTGAGTTATAAGAGAAAGAAAGCAAAAGCCAATGTCTGGAAGCTAAAACCAGACAAATCCAATATGCAAACACACAGAGTTTTAATACTGATTAATGAGTGGAAAAACAATTATCAGAGGAAGTGATAGATTTCCTTTTCTGTCTTGATTGTTTCCCATTAAGACTGGCTTTCTGGAAGTTAAACAGTAGCCCAACCAGTTAATGGGCACAGTAAAGGGATAGCTGGAGATCAGCTGCATAACAAGCTCCTTATTCTTCTAGATTTAGGTATTCAAAGTCCCTGTGCACCTCAGATTGGGGAGATTAGCAGCGCATACTTGGAGGGCATTCACTAGTTCTTTGGGGGAAGGTGATGAGGGGTTAATTTTTCCCAAGAACAGATACAAATCTTTCTTCCATTTGTATTTCAAATGTCATCAATCTGTAATGCTCTTGTGCTTGACAAGAATATCAGATCCACTTTGAAAATAATGACAGTTAGAGGAAAGTTATTCTGCTTAGGGAGCTTACCACTGCTTTAAATGTGGAAGTCACCCTACGACTTGACAGTGACGGGAGAAGCCCATTTCTTACTGACCTGTATGTTACATTGCTGCAACAAAAGCAAAAGGTGTCCCTACATATCTGTCTTCTAGAATTAGCCCAAACTGGAATATCCTTTACTTTGTACAAAGGTAGGGAACAATGAATTTTAAATGTATTCTTCTGAGTAATATGCCTATCTGACATGACCTCTCTTCAGATTCTTGTCCCTCGGGACATCTAGCACACAAGCAGCTAGAGGATAATTAAGCACAACAGTTGCTTTAATTACGAATGCCTTTGCCTTTATCCATCTCAGCAAAGCAGCTTTAATAAGCTGTTTGTTAAGTGTCTCTTAATGTCAAATGTCCACAGGTATCTGTTGTTACAACTTCTAATCACATAGATGTAACTTTTTCATACGGATGGCAGATAATAAAGATGTGTTTCTGTTATTTCTTTATGGTTTGTCAAATTAATAATTGTCACCCAGCTTGGGTTAACTTGGGATATAAGATGTTCTGAGCTTGTTTCTCAAGATAAGTTTCATTTGAGAAGGGATATGTGAGCAGTGGTTTTGCTACCATATTTTTTCTTGTTATCTCTAATTGTAGCTACTACCATTTATGCTGTCAGAAAGTGCAGCATACATTAAGGTTTCAAAAATATTTTTTGTGCCGATAAAGCTAGTGATGGCTCACTGGAGAACTGGATGGATAGCCACTTTCAAAGGAAGAAAAAAGAAACTTTCATTGCAGAACTAATGATAGAAGGCACCTGTCCTTCTAAAGGACTTCATGGGATAGAAACATTGATTTTTAACAATGTACTTAACACAAAATGTTGAAACTTAGGCATTTTAACAGTTGCTCAGTTGCTGCATATTTTATAATTGATTTAATTGACAGTGCCATTTGAGACATGAACAACATTTAAGCTGACAAAGTTCATAATAAATTCAGTTGCTGGCAATGTAAGTATCCCCAGTCATTTATTCATCTCTGTGTTTCCAAGCAGCAAGGTTTCTGCTTTTACAGATGTGATGGCTAACTGTGTCTTCTTTTTACAAGATTATATCTATGTTTCTTTTTATCTGTTTATTTCTGACCATTACAGAAGTGCACCTGAAGGCCAGAGTGACTCAGGTTCTTGTAATTTTTTTTCCCTTGGAGCAGATTAGAGTGAAACAACAGTAAATGATCAGTGTTTATAAATATGTATATGTGTAGGGTTAATTTTAGAACAATTTGGTTGCAATGGAAAGGAGGTATGTAGCCATTATGGTTATTATTATTTATAGTAATATAATATTATAAAAGCTTACTTAAGAAAATGTAGAAGAAAAACAAAACAAGAAAAAAAATTTTTTGCTGCTGCTTTTGCAAATGGCTGATCAAGTCATTGACCATTAACATTTCAGTCTCTCAGAGTACGAAAGTAATGATTGAACTTGGTATAATAGGAATAGTGCATTCTTCCTAGAAGAAGTGAAGAGTAGAAACTGGAGCATCTACATTTTACAAATAATCCCAACAGTAAAAGAGAAATTTGAGTATTGCCTGCCAGAGTTTCTCAGTGAAAACAACATACAAAATCTCCTGCATAATCACTGAAAAATATGTCAAATATGAAGAGATACTTTTAAATAAGAATTAGCCTTTTTGGATGAAAATAAATCATTGATTTGTAAATAAATTTGTTCATGGCCCAATTAGTGCATCATGATTACACCACAGTAATTTTGTCATTCTAACTCCAAGACTGGAAAATGCCATTTTGGGATGAGGGGTCCCATGCTGAGTCCAATTCTAGATGAAGTTATCTCCCTCCTCTGAGTTTAGAGAAGCCTTGGGAAATTAACCTTGTTAGGCTAAAGCTAACCTTTGTGAGTCCAATCTACAAGTGCTTTTTTGATGTGCCCAGAAAGAAAGTGGTGCTATAAATTATTTCCCTCTTTTTCTGTGGATTAACTGTCTGTGAACACAAACTGTAAGTAAGCTGAGTACCTCTGAAATTTATATTCCTATTTTTAGCTTCCAGGAACCACCACTTTCTTATACACAGGAATAAAGTCTCAACCTTGGCCAGCATAGAAAAGGCAGCAGATACCCAAAATCAATGGGTAGAAATATTTACAGAAAATCTCAATTAGAGGAGTTTACTTTCTAAAAAAACTTTGAAGGTTCCTGTTGTTCTCTAGTGCTAGCTACAGAAGCAGTAATCACCAAAAGACACCTGTAGTTCATGACAAGCACTTACACCAGGCAATCCTGCATTTTGTAAGACATTTTTACTGGTCATCTGAACTTAATATGACCTTGTACTAACAAATAAGGACTGATTGTGGATGTGAAGGTTGAAGGCATTCTTGGCCCCAGTGACTTTTGATGGTAGTGTTCAGGATCCTGCATGCAAGAAGGCGGTAAGTAGGATTACAACCCTAGACTTCAGGAGAGATAACTTTATTTTCTTGATGGTCCTACTTGGAGAAATTCCACAGGTTCGGGCTCTGGAAGAGAGCTAGTTAATATTCAGGCTTCACTTCCTCCAAACTCAGTATCTGTGTATTTCTGTAAGAAAGAACTCAGGGGTCAGGAGGCCTGCAATAGATGAGCAAGAAGACTCAGGCAAAACTCCAACAGAAGAAGGCATACAGAATGTGGAAAAAGGGACAAGCCACTTTGAAGAAATATAGGAATGTTGTCAGAGTATGGAGGGATGTGACAAAGAAGGCTAAGATCCATTTGGAATGAAAGCTGGCAAGGGATGTCAAGGACAACCAGAAGGATTTATTAAATTGTATCTGTAAGAAAGGGAACACTAGAGAAAATGTCAGCCCACTGCTGAATGAGATTGGTGGCCTGGTGACAATGGACACAGAGAAGGTGGTTACTGAATGCCTTCCTAGTCTGAGCCTTTAGCACTAAGTCTGGACCTCAAGAATCCCTGCTCTGTGAAACCAGGAACCTCTGGAGGAAGGAAGAGTTTCCCTTTGTAGAGTAGGATAGAGCTACAGATCAATTAGGCAAACTTGATAATGGCAAATCCATGGGCCCTGATGGAACACATGCATGGGTGCTATTAATAGGCCCCTCTCCGTCATGGTTGAAAGGTCATGGAAAGCTGCAAAGGTGCCTGAGAATTGTAGGAAAGTCAATGTCACTTCAGTCTTCAAAAGGGCAGAAAGGAGGATCCTAGAAACTACAAGACAGTGAGCCTCACCTCAATCCCTGGTGAAGGGGTGGAACACCAAGTAAGTTGTTCAGTAATGTGTTCCTTTTCAAAGTAATTATTTTTGCAAGTAGGAAGTGTTTCCCTTTGTAGAGTAGGATAGAGCTACAGATCAATTAGGCAAACTTGATAATGGCAAATCCATGGGCCCTGATGGAACACATGCATGGGTGCTATTAATAGGCCCCTCTCCGTCATGGTTGAAAGGTCATGGAAAGCTGCAAAGGTGCCTGAGAATTGTAGGAAAGTCAATGTCACTTCAGTCTTCAAAAGGGCAGAAAGGAGGATCCTAGAAACTACAAGACAGTGAGCCTCACCTCAATCCCTGGTGAAGGGGTGGAACAGCTGCTCATTCTGGGTGTCGTTGACCAGACCACTGGGAGGAAAAGGTTAACAGGAGTAGTCAACATGGATTCAGCAAGGGGAAATATTGTTTGACCTATGCAATCTCCTGGGATGGCTGCCTGGTAGATGAGAACAATGTTAACCTTGGTTTCAACAAGGCTTTTGATGCTGTTTCCCACAACACACTCATAAGCAAACTCAGGAAGTGCAGGCTGAATGAGTGGACAGGGCAGTGGACTGAGAAACAGCTGAATGGCAGGTCCCAGAGGGTTGTGTTCAGCCACAGAGTGTCCAGCAGGAGGCCTGAGATTCCTGGTGTATCTCAGGGGTCAGTACTGCCAGCTGTAGATGTGATTTTGGATTTTTAATTCTCCAAAAGTGTGAAGAATGCTTGACAAATTTTATCAGAACATTTCAAAGTTTGTGCAGGGAAACACAAACCTGCACAAGCAGGTTTATATCTTAAATTAAAGATCACTATATCTTATTTGAATTACTATTTAACTTTAGCATTATTCATTAACAAGAAATTATATGCATAATCAGATGGATTAGCAAAATCAATAAATTCCAGTAGTCTATTTTTAACACTCTTTTAACATTGCTTTCCATGCTAAGGAAACTGAATGCAATTCTAATTCATTATATGTAAGACTTCTGATCTGAATAAAGAATTTTCTTTAAATTATATAGCTGCTATTCAAGCTATTTTATACATGACAGATTTGTTAGATGATAACTCTAAGTGTACTAGCATTACAAGGCTAGTACAGTGTGAAACTTTTCATGAATTCTCTAAAGGGATGAAGGAAAAAGAAAGCAGAAGAAAATAAGGTGACCCATTATAGTTGTTATTGACAGGCGCTTTTATTCGAACTTATAGATCCAGGTCTGATCTTTAGAAAACTTCATAAGCTTAGAGACATCCCCACTGACTTCTGAATTAGAACGCGCAAGATAAAAGCAGATACAATCTTTAAGCATTACCATGGCAACATTATTAAAGCTATGTTAGTTAGGACTGCAACAATGTTTCTATTTAAAAAAAAACACAAAACAACTGTGCTTTCTTCTCTTTAATATTCCATATAAAATGAACCATTACAGAAAGATTTATTTCAAGTCAGCGTCAAAATTAGAGATTATTATCTCAAGTAATGTTCAATCACCACTGAAATAGCAAAAAATCTTTGGCAACTGATACAATGTATTAAAAATTTAACACCCTAAAATAACAGATGTAAATATTTTACATACAACTGATCCACAAGCAGTACTGAAAATTCCAATAAACAATCTCATTTGGAATGTAAAGCTAATATACTTTCCACCCATTCCAGCAGCTGCTACAGAGGGACACCTTTATGTATATATCCACACTGGGTTTCCTAGGTAAAACTTTCAGTATTATTTGCAATTTGCAGGTACTCAAAAGTACCCAGTGCAATCCTATTTCTGTGTGTAGCAATGCATGCCAGGTATATTTTCTTTTTCTTCTAGATTATCAGAACTTTTTTTTCCACTTTGCTGAAATGTCTCCTAATAATAACGTCTCTTTCTTTCCCCTGGAGATAATACCCTAAAATAAAAACATATATTTGTTAATCATGAAAGGAGCAAGAGTAGAAAAGTACTAATCAGGAGACGGTTGAGTGAAAACAAGATAGATATGGTCTCTGAATTGTCATCCTTTCAATATTACACCAACATTTTAATGAGTGAAAAATTAATTTACATCAGGTTAGTTAGGCAGTTACTTGGGAGTAGAAATGCACACAAAACTCACAGTGAACTGGAATCACAGATGTCCCCAGTGTTCTCATTTGCACAATGCTTGGAAACCTTTCCTTTGTCTTTTCAGATACCTATAATGGAAAATGCACTGGGAGAAGTTGCTATAAAGTTGCTGTGTCAGCCAGAATGATTGGCACATGATGCCCCCTGCCTTTCTTCTTGCAGATCCTTGCTTCATCCTGGAAGGCATTCTAGGCTGCAAGAGAATCTGAAACAAGGTATTACTTGTAATCAGTCACGAATCCTTGACAAAAAAAAAAAAAATAAAAAAGAACAGTGAGTTTCTTGCTTTAACTTATTTTTTTCTTTTGGTGCTGTGTCTTCAGGAAGGCAGAAGCATTCATTCAGGCCTTGTATAAATACAAAGTGCTTCCTATTCCCAGAAGTAATAAATGCTCATTCTGAACCAATTTATTGTAGTCAGCCTGAAATGAATAGCTTCTTCTTAATGCCAAAATCTTCATTTCTGAAATCAACTCCACATCCTCAAGAAGAGATTCTTTTGTTGCAGTGAGATGTTGATCTGCATGCTCTCATTTGAAATGACATTGCTTCTAAATGTGCCCAAATTTTCAGAATTTAGACTCGCATCCAAAGATGAATTTTTATCTTGTTGCTTTGAGTTAATGTCCTGGTTTCACCTGGAATAAAGTTTTTGTTCTAGTAGCTGGTACAGGGCTATGTTTTGGATTTAGTATGAGATTAATGATGACACACTTATGCATTGCTGTTGCTAAGTACTGCTTACTCTTAAGTCAAGGACTTTTCCCATGTTCTGCCAGTGAGCAGGTGGACAAGAAGCTGGGAGAGAACACGGACAGGACAGATGACCCAAACTGGCCAAAGAGATATTCCATGCCAGAGAATGTCATGTTTAGTATATAAACTGTGAAGAATGGCCAGGAGCTACTGATTGATCAGTGCTTGGGGATGGACCTGGCATCAGTCTCCAGGTGCTGGTTGATTGTTTGTGTATGGCTTGTCTCTCTTGGACTTTATTTATCTCCTTTGTGTGTGTGTGTGTGTGTGTGTGTGTGTTATCTCCCTTTTTATTATAATTGTTGCTGTTATTTTTTTTAATTTTATCTCAATTATTAAACTGTTCTTAACCTATAGTTTGTATGTTCTTTCTGATTCTACTCCACATCCCACCAGGGAAGGAGGGTGTGGGGAGCAGTTCTGGTGCCTAGCTGGGGCTTACATCATGGCATTTAACCAGATGTGAAACATAGAAGGCTTATAATGAGATTTCCATGAATGCAAGGCATCAGCAAGGATGAATTGTAGCAGGAAGAGTAAAACTCATCATTAGATAGCAAGGGCCTGTCTAATTAAAATTTGCAAAGTGAAGAATGAATCATACTCTATGTTCTGGAATGCTGTGAAGCTTTCAAGGGGGGAAAAAAAGCCCCACACTTCTTTCAGCATGTTACCCAGGCTGGTTGTGTGACCTAGCAGGCACTCTCTGAGTCAGAGAACATTCTGAAAAGAAAGTTTATCCTTTAAAGTCTCAAAGACAGCACATGGTAGAGGTGGGGAAGAAGGTATCAGGTGGATATATGAAATTGAGGTTTTGATTCTTCAATAATAATAAGTGGACAACTTCTCTCAACAATTCTTTTTCCAGTGATGTCCTAAGCTGAAATGTCTCAGAAAACAATGCCATATTTAAGCCTTATACATTTGATTTAAACATGCTTCTCATTACTAATAAAGCACAAAAAATTGTGATACTGACACAGTTCACAGTCCTTTAATTTACCTGAAGTATTAAATTATTAATAATTGCTCCTCAATTGTAATTATAAACTTTGCAAAGTTGTTGGATTAGCATTTCAAGTCTGATGACCGATTTCCCCCTCTCTTGCAGAAATGCAAGTGTCTCTGTAGGCAGATAATGAAGCACACAGTAACCTGGCAACCTTATAGGAGTACTGAGGCAGAGTTCCCAGAGCTTTGTTTTTCCTAGTCTTGAGAAGGGACCTGGGTGTCCTGGTCAGTGGCAAGCTGAACACAAGTCAGCAGTGCCCCGGCAGCCAGGAGGGCCAGCCCTGTCCTGGGGAGGGGATTTTCCTGCTCTGCTCTGCTCTGCACTGGGGCAGCCTCCCCTTGAATATTGCGTGCAGTTGTGGTCAGCACAGTATCGGAAAGATATTCAACTATTAGAGAGCATCCTAAGGAGGACAACAAAGGTGGTGAAAGCCTTGAGGGGAAGCTGAGGTTGCTTGGCCTGCTCATCCTGTAGAAGAGGAGGCTGAGGAGGGATCTCATTGCTGTCTACAAGGTCCTCATGAGGGGGAGAGGAGGGGCAGACACTGATCTCTCTCTGTAGTGACCAGTGGCAGGACCTGAAGGATTGACCCGAATTTGTGTCGGGGAGGCTTAGGTTGGATATTAGGAGTAGGTTCTTGCCCCACAGGGTGTTGGAAAATGGAACAGGCTCCCCAGGGATGTGGTTAAAGCACCAAGCCTGGCTCAGTGCAAGTGTTTGGACAATGCTCTCAGGCACATGGTGTGATTCTTGTCAATGTCCTGTGCAGGACCAGGAGTTGGACTTTGATGATTCTTTTGGGACCTTTCAACTCAGGATATTCTATGATTGCAGTGGTTTTTTATAGTTTTCTAGTCCCAAAAAGACTTATTGCAAAAGGAATAATATTTTGAAACGGGATTGACTTACCGCATCCAGGCAAAGTAGCTCTGCTTAATATTTCTTATCCAACATGGTGGTCAAGAGCAGATGTCAGAGGAAAATACTAGGACCAACCAAGTGGGCAGCAATGCTTTCCCAGAACTGTCTCACAGACTCCAATATTTTCAGCTCAGGCACTTACTCTGAAAATATACATGCTTGAATTTTATAGTCTTTTTGGATTTCACTGATTTGCCCAATATCTTTTTGTACCCATTTAACAGTCACATCATGTCATGTCATGGAGCTCTGTAGCTGTACCTATCATGGACAGAATCACTTCCTTTAGCTCCTTTTGCATATGACTCTCAACAGTTTCATCTGGCTCCTTGGTCTTTTACCAGAAGAAATTTTGAGCTGCATCTTTGCAATGATATGTATGTTTTTACAGATCATTATGTAGTTTCTTACGCTATTTCTTTTCTAAGCAAGGAGTCCTACTTTTTCAACCTATTCCTCGTAGAAAAGTATTCCATATATTTGGTCATCCTCTGAATTGGTTTTTTTGTCCCTCTCTGAACTTTTCCTATCTTCATCATTGTCTTTTTGTAAAGGGAAGAGTGTGGGATAGGCAGATATTCAGCACAATGCACATTACCTAAGATAAAGGAGTACCTTAGATTAGAACAGTAGGATAAAATATTTTCATTAAATTAATACCAAGATTTCACTTTAGATTACTAATAGCCTTCTTACAGCCTAGTAGGTTTTACATTTCCAGCTAATTCCCTTGCCAACAATGAAATCTAAATTCTCTTTGCTTATTGCAGTAGAAGACTATGGCAATGAAGTCCTCCCACATGCTTCTGGAATCATATGTAGAGTATATAATCAATACTGCTTGATGTCCTCAGTAACACCTCCTTTCAGTTTGTGCTACCCACTGATCAGCCAAAAAGAAGGAATAATTGTTTCAGATGTTCACAAGTTAATGTTAGTTGTGTAACTAAGCTGCAACAAAAAGTGATCGGGTAAGGTTAATTACATTTAAGGGAAATGATGGCTTTTCATGGGGAAAATAAAGCTCCTGCTCAGAATCTAAAGGCTTTTAGATTATTTCAACTTTATTAATTTCATCAAGTCTACATGGCCTAAATTATCAGCAGCATTTTCTGCTTAATTTAACTCGCTTTTATCACTCAGTTCTATGAGTTTAAAAATTCTAAGTTCTGAACTGGCTTGTTCCTAACAATTTACACTTTGCTTGTACTTATTTTATGCAAAAAAACTTTTTAAAAAAGGGATGAAAAATTATGTTTTCGGGGAGAACGAATAAGAATAAGAATTCTGCCTCAAATGTTAAGTGGCCAGAAACCAGAGCTTACACACTGACTCACTGTCATTCCTAATGATGTACCATGTCTACAAATTTTTATCTTCCTCAGATCAGTCAGCAGCCACATGTGAGCTCCATGACAGCTGCCAAGCTTAAAAAAATGTTTCCTTTCTTTCAAAAATGTGTTCAAAATCAAGCCAGATGAAACTGCAGGCCAAAACTACTTTTAGTTTTAAACACAGCTCTTCCAGCATCCTATTAAAATGCCTGCTTTCAATTGTTTCCCATGGTGGCTGACAATGTCCACACTCTGTCCTATTTGGATGAGGACAGTTCCTGGTGGTTTTGGGGGGTTATTTTCCTTTTGTTTGTTTTTTAATGGGAATGTAACAAAGGTTAGACAAACATTTAAAATTAAATTCTGCTGTGTCATATTCATTGTGTCACAGTGCTCTTTAGTTCAATTTCCCCAACTGCAATGTAAAGACAACTTTCCCTGACTGGAATCCCAGTGAACACATGCAAGGATATGTGGATCATTGTACTGCCATGTACATGAAAATGCACTCAAAGTAGCACAGAGCAGGACAAGTGGCAACCCTTTTTAAGAACTCAGTCTTTATAATGTTTTATCCCTGTAGTAGAACTAAATATAATGCATTATGTTTGAATATTAATGTTACTTATAATGGTGTGACACACCAAAGGAAGACATTTGAATAAAAATAACTCCAGTATTAATTTGAACTATCATTTAAAAATACCATTGTGCAGAATCATAAAACTACTACAGTGGTACCTTACTCATAATAATGTCTTTCAGCCAGGTTTGTGTTGTGGACAGAAACCATTAAAACAGAAGGAAAGATGTCTTTAAAACTTCTTTAACTGCGGCAAAAAGTTCCCATTAGGTTCAATAAGTGAAAGAATCTTCTTTTCGCCTTGCAAATTCCTATAAGTCATTGTTACTCAAACGCTGAGGCAGACTCTGACATATGACTAGAAAAGAAAAGGCACTGGCCAAAAGCATATCCATGGGGAGATCTGTGATGTGTTTTGCATCCTTTTTTTTTTTTCAAACAAAGGATAATTCCATTCAACATATCCAAGAAGCAGTAGGAAAGTTTTATTCTATTTATTCTGTATATCCTGTTGCAATTTATATTGCAATCTCTTATAGGTTTTGTTAAAATTGAAAAACTAGAAAGTTATTTTATTACAGATTTTGTCTAAGAACAAAGCTGAATCAATGTGCAATTTACCAATCTTAGTTATCACAAACAAAAAATTCAGACCTCAGGGTTTGATAGTCAAGTTTCAAAATGAAATTATTTGTTACAACTCTGAATGCTTCTCTCCAGAATGAAAAAAATAACTGGAATTAATATTTCCTTAAAGCATTGTCAGTGCTCTCAGCACATAAGCAAGTCTGATAGCAAAACCTGGGAACAATATCCTATTCAAAATGTCAGGTTTTCTACACCTCAAAGTTTTGTTTTGGGATAACTAATAACAGAAACATTTTAACTGACAATCTCTGTTAGGAGCACCATAACAATAAAATTTCTATGTGATATTATTTTCTTGTATGCTAATGTCCAGTCCTGCCCTTGTGATACCCAGGAAGTCCTGGAATCCTGGAGGGTACCAGGTTCCTTCAGGATCACCAGCATCCTACCTGCCCCAGGTAGAATAGTCGCACATCTATCAAATCACCCTAGAATGAAGTGAGCTAATAGACCTAAGAAGGTGTAAGCTCACCCAATTTAATCCAGAAGAACCACAGTGGGAGAGAAGCTGAATGGTTGAATGTTTCAGAGACATGCATCCTGATGGCTGCACCTTCTACCATCTTACCTTCTGGGATTTAGGGAAAGATATAGAGAAATTGAATAAAAATAAGTAGGACAAAGAAAAACAGCAAAATCAGTAGTGTTGCTGCATTATCAAAGTTCTTTAGTATCTTTAATATCCATTCAAGATTTACAAATTCCAGAGATTATACAAGGAGATTCAACACTTTTTTCAACTCATTTGACAGGAAACACATTAACAAATGAATTTGGGTGAATTCAGATGAAACTATTTTTCCATGAAAGAGTAAAATTATGTGATATTTAATGAATTGAGCAAAAATACAGATGTGTGATGAGAAAAAAGTTTATGAAGTGACCCTACTCAAATGCTTTAACTGCCCAAATCCATATCATGACTGTGTAATTGATGCTAGTTAAATTTACTGAGTCATCCTTCAGCTATCTAATAGAAGAGATAATGCACTGTACCAGGGGTTCATCACAGAATGGTCAAATGTGCTGAGTTGGAAGGGACCCACAGGGATCATTGAATCCAGGTCTTAGACTGCACCGGATATTGTCTGCAGGGCCTCCCTGCCTTCAAGGGAGTCAACATAACATGTAACTTTCTGTGGCACCTTTAAGCCTTAAATATAAATTATAAAGGTCAAAGTAAAAAATTTATCTAAGTTGTTTCTGTTTTCTATAAGAAAGAACACTAAAAAAACCCTCAGCTGACAATAGAAAAGTTATTAAAGATTAAAACAATAACAAAAAATTAAAAGTTCTGTTCTCAATTTTTAAATTCTTTGAGAATTAGACAAAATATTAATCAGAGAAAGATAAGAAGAAAGTCCTCTGTAAAATAATGAAATACAAACCTTGTAGGGAAACCAAAGCTTTCAAGTTCTAACAGCCCTGATATTGGCTTTGTCCTGGTGAAACTTGCCATTTCAGTTGTAAATAATCTTGCTGTTCCTTTTAAAGCTGCACAGGTTTTTAGCATCCTGGCAAAGTTTCAGCTATCAAGCTTGAGGACAGTAAGTAAGGGACAATGAGGAAAGAGGGCAGTTTTTGCATTGTGTATGAGCCATGTCAGAGCTGAGGTTTGATATCCTGTGATAAGAGGAAAAGTCTAAGTCCTATGTTCTGCAAACTTGCAAAGCTGAAAACCTCTCTGAAACTACTTGATTCTAATTAAATACACATATGATTAAGAATATTTTTCTGTGGATCAGATATAGTAAATGAAGTTAAATTTGGATGTGCCGGTTCTGAGAAGTTGGTAAAACAATAAACCCAGTTTTTCTCTCTTATCACAGGTTAATTTTTATTCAGTGCTTGCCCTTTCTATTACTAATGTTGGTCTTAGACATTATGAATTAGTTGTCTGATATTTAACACATCAGATCCCATCTAGAATTCAATTATTCCTTCTTTTTCATTAGATCAACCTCTTCAATATTTTAATGTATTGTAACAACAAAAATTATCAATCATAATCAGAGAGGAAGGAGGTGTAGCTTCCATAAAATTATTCCAATTACCCACATCAAGGTATTTTCAGATTCTTAGAAAAGGTTTTTTTATCACATATGTAATTCTTTATTTATATATATGTATAGTATATACATCATTATATGTTCATCTTTACATGTATTGGATGAATGAGAAGGAAAGCAAAGTGAGGCATCAAGTCTTTGAGGGAAACATTGACATATTACCAGCGCAAAATAGGTTGCTTTAAAAACATTGCAGTCTTTGCTCCCAAAAGAAGAGTCCTTAAAGACTAGCTTACATATTCCTTGGGGCCATTTCCAAATGTGGTTAACCAACAATTATCATTTTTTTAATATTGGGTAACTACATTACTGTTTTTTCTAAGATATTATTATTCCTAGGCAGTAAACAGTCCAAAATGGCTGTCTCTGCATATCACATCCTGATGAATGAGCAAGATATTCAGCTACCAGTGATTAATTTTCTATTGTTGCAGTGTTAGTCACGAGCAAATCAGGTTAGTATGTCAGACAGCACACTGGAGGAGACTGTATCACCTCTTCCTTATCT
>NW_005054297.1:11695261-11713503 GCF_000277835.1 Geospiza fortis
ACCTCTCATCTCTTCACATTTACACCCACCTCCCCTCAAAAATACTTTTAAGTTTACAAAAGCAATTATGGAGTCAGCATGGGATTCATTTTTTCACATAAAAAGATTTAAGAAGGTGTTATACCTACTATATGGTATACTTCTGAGACAAGTGTTGTACTGAAGTCTGTGCACAGCTCAGAAAGTTTCAAAACTTTTGCATACCTAAGTAAAGATACCTTAGGGAAAAAAAGTCAAAACACCACAAACTAAAACAAACAAACAAACCACCAACCAACCACCAAAAAAAAAAAAATTTGAGCTTTTGCAGCATACCAAGTGCAAAACTGTAATGACAATAATAATGTGGTGCTTAGGAACTTGGTTTAGTGGAGGACCTAAATTATCTTAGAGGTCTCTACCAAACTTAGCAATTTTATGATTCTATGATTGGACACTTTATTTTTCTTGACAGTTTCTGGCAAAGAGTAAGAATTGTAAAAGAAAGAAATGCAAAAGGAGGAATTTAAAGATAATGACATACCAAGACACCTGTCAGGAAGCTAAAGGTTGCTGGAAGAGAAGTGAATGACTGAAACTGAGTAGGTTGGGGCACTGGGGGGAAGACATTCAAAGTAATATTTCTCCAGCTACAGAAAAGAGAGGTGGTAAAGTGTTGACAAGGTAGTCACCACAGGTCTAAGAAGGTTTGATAGCTTGGATCAACCATAAAAATGAAAGAATGCAATGTGAAATTCCTCATTTAACTTCTCTCTGAGACTGAAGTGAATAATTTTTAAAAATGGTGTGTACTGATTTTAATGTTTTTTACATACTTGTTTAAACTTTTGCACACATGATCTTCACTGAGTTTCAAAATGTTTCTGGAGGAACAAAGTAATTCATTATTTCACTATTAATTCATTCAGTAATTCAGTATTAATACTCAATATTTGAAAAAGTTTTAAATTTAAAGGGAAACAAATGTGAATATAATTGCAGAGCAGTATATATTCTACACTATTTTAATAGCTCAGGAACTTAAATAACCTAGCAATCAATCTGGACTAGTATTTCCCCAGGGATTATTGAAAAAAAAAAGAACTGTAATAGTATCTTTCCCAGACATCTGAGAAGACCTTTATTTTTAAAATGAGATTTTTAATCAAGAATCCTTTCATATTCCTGGCAGGCATTTTTCCTTTTGCAAAAGTTGAAATCTGAAAGCTCATACAAGAACCTTTTAAATTATGTCAAAATTCTTCAGTGATGCTTAAAAAAAACTCAAAGAAAAAAAAATTTTAAGACATATTAAAATGTAGTTTTGTAAAAATTTTACAGGTCCTGGTAATAGAATAAAAGATAGCGCCACTCCACAGCAAACAGCATCCATACATTCCTTGGACCTCTATCTGTCTCAAAAAACAATGTAATCCTGCTACAGTGGGAAAAACCTAGAGCTAACATATGTGTATCTTACATGAATAATAGAATATCCTGATTTGGAAGGAACTCAAAAGAATCACCACAATTCAAATCCTGGCCCTGCAAAGGACAACCCCAAGGGTCACACCATGTACCTGAGAACATTGTCCAAATGCTTCTCTAGTCTGGCAGGCTTGGTGCTGTGACCACTTTGCTGGGGAGTCTGTTCCAGAGCTCAGCTGAGAGAACTTCACCCTTTGGGTGAAGAACCTTTTTCTTCATATCCAACTTAAATGACTCCTGACTCAGCTTCATGTTGTTCCCTCAGATCCTGAGGGATCCTGGACGCCAGACAGAAGAAATCAGTGCATTTGCTTCCCCTAATGAGGAAGTTGTAAAGTTAATTCTCAGTATCCTCTTCTCCAGAATGAAAAATCCATGTGACCTCAGCCACTCCTCATACAGCTTCCCCTTCAGACTCTTCACTATCTTAGTTGCTCTCCTATGGATGCTCCCTAAAAATATTTTGACTATTTTATATTATGGTGCCCAAAACTGCCCCCAGGACTCGAAGTGACGCCACCCCAGGTCAGAGCAGAGCAGGACAATCCCCTCCCTTGCCTGGCTGGCCATGCTGTGCCTGATGCCCCCCGGGACAGGGTCAGCCCTCCTGGCTGCCAGGGCACTGCTGGCTCATGTTCAGCTTGCCATCAACCAGGACCCCCTGGTCCCTTCCTGCAGTGCTGCATTCCAGCATCTCACTCCCCAGTCTTTATGCACACCCCGGGTTGCCCCATGCCAGGCACATGATCTGGCACTTGCCCTTGTTAAACTTCATGTGCTGATGAATTCCCAGCCTTCTAATTTGTCAAGATTAGAATTTTTGTCCAGGCATCAATGAATATAAGGAGACTTTGATTTCTTAACACTAAGAGAAAATCCCTTTTTTTTCATCAGTATTTCTAGTTCTTAAAAGGAAAAGTAAAATAAAACAATTTACTTCCCCATAGTTTCCTCTGTACTGTAGTTAAAATAATGAATTTGGTTTTCAATTATACCAACAATGTGAGTGTATCACATTTAAATATAAAAAGTTATAAATAAGCCCAAACGTCTAGTATGAGTGTTAAACACAGTGAATTTTTAATGAAGCAGTGAGAAAAACACCCGCAAAGCTTAGTTCTTAGGTGACAAAGGAGAGAAGGTTCTTTGCACTAAAGGTTGTAGAAGGGCAAGTTGCCAAACTGAAAATAGGGTAGGTTCTCTCTTTTTAACTTCACTTTTGCTGCCTTCTTGGCTTAGCTTTTGCTGCCTACTTGGACTTTCTGTTCTTACTGGTGGTGGTAAATCTCACATCACCTCTCTTCTGGGAAGTGCCAGAAATTATCTCCAGAGAGATCCATAAAGTTTTCTGCAAGTAGTGGAAAGTCAAAACATAACTTTTCTCATCTGAACTTCTGTCTTCCATCAGTCATCAGTTGTACTTGCCATACCTTGCTGCCAGGCACAAACTGCTCTTTTGGAAAGATCTCCAGGCACTTTATAAATGAAAAAAAATGAACTTAAGTTAATTAAATCTAAAGTCTTAATAAAAAAACAGGTTCATTTCAGTATTCTGATAGTAATGGCCCAGAAGAAGAGCATTACTGAAATTCAATACTGATTATCAAAACATAGTCATATTTACAGTTCTAATGAAAAGGAAATAATAGCATTTATTTCTATAAGGGTGGGCAAATGCCTGGTAAGTACTGGTAACAGCAGTTATATTCCCTACCTCAATTATTTTTAGCTAAAATATGTCAGATTGATCACTGGCTCAAAGATATTCTACCTTCTTTAATTAATACTGTGCTAGCATCTAAAAAGCCAATCCACAACTGGATTTCTATCATATCTGATTTCACAGATACAAAAAACACATACAGACTAGAAGGAGCTCTTGTAGGCTCTGCAGTTCTCAGGAAAATATTTAGGCAGGGTGTACCAGTAAAAAAGCTGTTCTCCCTTCCATTATGGAAGGCTATTTTCCCCTTCTTTTGTCTACAGAGTTCTGTGCAATATAAACACAGAAAAGTCAGATGTTTTGCAAAGTTACCATCTACTGTTGCTGATTAATTTTCTCTTTAACAGTATTTCTATTGTTTGTCTAAAGGACTTACATTACCACAAATGGTTCTAAAAGTGAAAAGATTTAACTTCATCATTATCTTTTACAGTGCATCATTATAGAAAACACCATTACCTACAAATGACAGCTATTCAAAGTTTACACACTGTTAGACCATTAAGATAAGACAGCTTCATTATGCACATGGCAGAATGCAACCACCTTTGAAACGAGTACAAAACACTGGATCCTGTGCCATAAGTAATGTCTTCTGCCTTGTCTGCTTGACTTCCAACCTTTGGGAATTGCCTGCTCCTGTGTCCTGTGCCCTAGCATCACTAAAACAGTGATGATGTTTAAAAATTGACCAGCACTGCTGGACCCCAGCACCTACTAGATATAGATATATATATAGTATATATATGTATATATACTATATATGTATAGTGTATATATACTATACATATATACTACATATGTATAGTGTGTGTGTGTGCATATATATATATATATGTCTGTGCATATGTATGTATATGCAAATATTTAAAGATTTGCATTCTTTCCATTATATGGAACTCTGATCAAGAAGGAACCAGATCAATAGAAGATACAACCTATGTTGCCAGATGGATGAAGTCCAAAAGAATTTGCATTGAAAAAGCTGTAGACTTTTCCATAAACATAAATAGTACCCTTTTTTTAAATATTCATACTGTTGACAATACAAATTTGGACAAAATATTGACAATACAAACATCAGCATACTTTTTTTTCCCAGCCATAAACTAGTAATATACAGAGAACTAGAATAAAAGCATGACAAATATGGCGAATTTATGGAAGGATGCTTAGAAGGATCAGATGAACCTGTCTCCTCAAGCATTAAAAATATATTAAATTCTATATCTAAAAAACCCATGTTCTAACATATAAATACACACATATAAATTTGTAAGTGTATGTATATATGCATATAGAAATACAAGAGACTAGCACTGACTGTTTTCTGCTATAAATATATTTCCTTTAAACACACAAACTGACTTGTCCGGCCTGCCTTCATATTCAGAGACATACAAATACTAATTTTGAATTCAAAGCTTATGAACTATTTGCAAAGGCTTAATCTATAAGCAATATATGACATCTTTACGTACTTCTCAATATCAGCTCATAGTTTTTACAAATAACTTATATTAATATTATTCATTTCCACTATTTTCTGTAAAGGGATCCCCTTGTTTCTCCTACATATCAAGATGAATTAAAAATAGAGTTAAATTCCACTTTAAACTGAGTGGGAACAGCAACAACCAAATAAAAGAAAATTGATCATTATGATGGCAAAGATAAAATAGTAATAATAATAGTAATAATAAAAATCCTGCTACTCACCACATTGAAATCAGGACTGATCTCCTTCTCCACCTTGAATAGTAAATCATCTGAATCAAGTTCAACGTCTTCTTGAGGTGCATTTGGTTTGGCGATTGCATTACAGATACCATATTCAATCTTTCCTGGTTCCCTGAACTTAACAGTCCTCGTTTGCCCACGAGCAGGTGTGGTGTCGAAAAGCACAATGCAGAACAAAGCAATCAGGCCACAAATGATGATTATTCCAGGCAACGAGGCAACCAGAGAAGGAAGGCAATTGTTCATGATCCTAAGTGCCCTGATGTGGTAACAGCAAAGCAAACCCCTTCAGAGAGTGCTGCGTATCCATGCCGACATTCCAGGGACTGCTCGTAAGCCACAGGCAGCAGGCTCTGCTGGAGCGTGTGGCAAGTTCTACTGTGTCACAATTGGTGACACAGGGGCAGCAAACAAACCTTGCATGGTGACTGTGTCCTCAGCTAGTTCCAGCTCTTACACACCATAGAATCATAGAACCAGAGATTCATAGGCAGTCTAGAGCTGGAAGGTACCTTAAATATATTCCAGTTCCAACCACTCTTGTGGCTAAACAGTCCCAGCTCTCTCACCCTCTCCTCAAGGGAGAGATGTTCCAGCCCCTAATGATATCAGCCATACTCCAAAGTTATTGCAAACCTTACAATTTCCACACCACCCAAAGGATATCAGCCAGCTTATCCAGCTTGCTGGAATTTTATGTAAACTGGAAACACACCAAATTTAGCTTTCTTTTGAAGAAACACCTAGTTCATCAAAACAACATTGTGCCTTATTTTTAGTATACTTAGTAGTCTTGTTTCTCATACAGTCATTGAAAACAATAGAAAATGTGTATACTAATGTGGCCAATTAAATGGTAACAGTGCACCAAGAATCCATATAAATATTAATGAAGCTTTAATTCTGTTATTTGTTGAGAATGTTTTGCTAAGCTTTCAACAAGAAAACCGTATCAGTTTTGTAGATAAAACACCATATACCTTTTGTTTTGTGCTTGAAAACATAATTCTTTAATATACCTTTTACTGAGTCTACTTGCCAAGACAGCCTCTGCGAAAAAACGAAGTTTGAAACAGTTTTCAACTGAAGTTATGTTCAATATTTTTCATACTCTGGGTATGAAATGTGTACTCTTGGTTTGACTGCTTCCTTTTAATTGCCAGCCGATCTTTCTGGGTATAGACAAGGCCTCTGGAGGCACCATAGTGAATGGGACTGGCGCTGACTCAATCATATGAGCCCAAGGTTTGTATTTAACTTGGAAAGATGTAGCTTTTTCCAAGAAGTCATAAACCTTTCATTTTCAGAAGTTTTTTTAGTCATAATCTCACATCTAAAAATCAACTTTTGGCATTTGCCAGTGGCTTTAGAAGGCATGCTCTTTTGCCTAGAGTGAAGTAAAAAATTCAAGACACAAGTTTTTGGGGGCTTTCTGGTAGGAGGAGAAAGGAGAAAAATCCAGCCTTTAAAACATGTGTGTCTTGTCTCTAGAAGACCTTTAACAGTTTAATGATATCCTGAGAGTCCAGATGATTCAGCATACTGTTTTGTTTAGGGTACAGAAATTTGGCAGAAAATAAACCATCTTACTTCCCAGCTAGTCCTCAGAGATCAGAGGGGCTGGGTGCAGCTAGGCTTAATTTCTGATTGGAAAAATTCAGCACCATCAGTTCTGTTCACATTCAATAGGATCTCAGATGTACAAATAGTGTAGGTTATGCTGTAAGTCAGGTGTCATTCAGAAATAGCACAGTTCTCTATTTCAACACTTAATGTATGAGTTCAATAGGAAACACAGATTCGCAAATAGTGTGGTTTACTGGAGTGACAGACTATAGATTGTCTTTGATTGCCAGTGATAATTTCATTAAATCTTCAAAATATAAGGATAGATTTCAAAGCACGTTATTTTTATCTTTGGAAGTTGCACGATAAATTAACCTTTTAAACAGAAAAAATGATCCTTTAATTTTATGGGGTTTTTTTTGCCTTCTCGTAAAGTTATTAAAGGATTAGCAGATTTTTTTCTGGTAAATTAACACCCACATGTCCCAGTTTTACAGAGCATCATTAACAAGGTCTAGTCAGCACACACTAAAAGATGAAACAATATGCATCTGTATTAGCAATTAGAGAATTTGAGGACAGCACTTTGGAATTGAACCTTGTGCTTACTACCACCTACTGCACCTTGGTGAGCATTGTGGAAAGGCATGAAAGTGGCTTCAATGCTTTTCTTTTGTATAAAACCAAACTGGAAAATTAAGTCCAGGAGCATATGAGACAAGAGCTATTTTGTATTACCTCCAAGATGATTAGAATATGTCTGATAGGTCCTCAGGGACAAATGCTTCTCAGATCACTTCTGTTAACCTAAACTACTTGGTAATGGAGACATACCTTTACACAACCTATCTTTTCCCCTATATCCATTATTTTATCTCCAGTGAGATCTTTTAACCCCAAAATTTCCTTGAACTGAACTGGCACTTGTTCTGCCTGATATGAAGAACTACAGGTGCTATTTAAGCCAAGTAAAAATATTTCTGCCACTATGGCAGCTTCTAAAAATATGTAGACAAAAATATCATTGCAATGGAATCTTGGCTTTTTGGGTTTTGAAACCATTTTTTTTTAATTACAAATTTAGGCAAGGAGGCATTGAAAATCTTTTCAAGCTCAATTCCAATTATCTGTTCTTAGGTACAAGCCTATTCTCTTCCACTGTAGTGTTTCATATCACTTTTTCAGCTTAAAGGGGTAAATAAGGTATATCAACCTTCAGCAGGGTTCACACAGCAAAAATAAAATAGAAAAAAAATCTTAAAGGGAGAAACACTAATGCATTTTGTTTCAACTCATGAGGGAAAACAATTTTATCATTTTCTTTCCTGTATGGCTTATTGATATAAATATGTTTATAGACACATTTCTTTTAAAAAATCAAATTCTCTGTATATTTAATTTTTATAGTGTTCTAGACAATACATAATGCATAGTCTAATGAAATTCAAGTGCTGCGTCTATCATGATGAAATTAATTATTGCAATCAGATTGGGTGATTTAACTTTCCAAGGACAGCCATTTTCTAGCAAAGCAGGTAAGTAATATTAGCATTCATTTCCCCTTCATAATTAATAAAGAAAGCATAGGTTTTTACCTAGAGTAACTCCTACCATGATTGCTTGTGAGAAAAATATTGTTTGAGAAAAATCTTCATTTCTAGAGCGGGATAAGTGGATGCTGTTAAGTGAATGCAGTAATATTTTTTTCCAAGGGGCTATACAGCTTCTACCTCAGAAGTAAAAAGTAAACTATATCTCTGTGAAGATTAGCTCTAACATGAAGAATCTGAATGAAACATTTTTATCTTAGGTGTCAAATCCCCCTTACAGAGGTTCATAAAAGAAAGGTCATTTTGTATTCACTAGCCTTGTGTCTTTCAACAAGAGTAGAACATTTCCAAAGTACTAGGAAGAAAAATTTGCGTGTGCTTTTAAAAAAAGTTTTGATTTATCTATGATTTCTTTTCTTTTCAAGACAACATCTAAAGACATCTTGTGAATGCATAATGCTTGGATATATATATATGTCCATAGAGTTGTGAAGAGAGAGGATAAGAATAAAAAAGTGGTTTATATTTTGTACATAATGGCAATCTATGTCCTTGCTATAATAACCTGAACAACAGAGTTTGGTGTCTCTGCAGGTACCAAAGAGCAAGACTTCAGAAATTCTTGGTTTCTCCCTGTAGAAAGATAAAAGGAAGTCCAATTTATTGTTGGAAAAGTTCGCCTCTGTTATAAGTCTCGAGCAGTTGGAAACAATTCCTCCATGGCCCATTTTTGTGCTATATAAAAAAATGAATCCTGGTTCTCGTTCCCTTTTAAAATTAAC
The DNA here is from genome assembly GCF_000277835.1 of Geospiza fortis. Classification (NCBI taxonomy): domain Eukaryota; kingdom Metazoa; phylum Chordata; class Aves; order Passeriformes; family Thraupidae; genus Geospiza; species Geospiza fortis. The sequence continues at coordinate 11,704,090 of NW_005054297.1, forward strand.
ATACTGCAAACAATTACCACACTGTTCACAAGTCAGGTAGGTCTAAACACAGCTGTAACTTTGATGAAACTGATTACCATTCCTTGGAAGTTCAATTCTGTTTATTTCAAACTTCTGATTTCTATAGATTTTTCAATGACTGGATGTCATGGTTTTGTAGTGGTATTCTCCAATTTAGTACTCACATTATAACCTCTGCTCACTTCCCCTTCCCCGTCCAACTGGAAGCACAAAAGGCAAAGATCATGGGTTCAGATAAGAACAAGTTATTGGAAACAGCAATGAGATAAGAAAATGAACAGTAACAGCAAAAATATTAATAACAAAGTGTGTAAGACAAAGAAACAAATTATACAAAAAATTTCCCCAAAATAAACAAATACCCATTTTTGCAAGCTCAGTTCCAATCTTCTGCTGTTAGGTACAAACTTATTCTCTTGTGCTGTAGTGTTTAATCTCCCTTTCTCAACTTAAAGGGGTAAATCAGGGGGGTAAATCAGGGGTAAACATGGTGGGGGCTCTCTCCCACCATGTTTTCTCCACCTGAAGGAATGACCTCCTCCCCTGCAGTGAGAGTCCCTTTCCCCCACCCTGGCAATGATGTGAGGTTGCATCCAACAATATCAGGATCCTGGCCATGCCCCTTCACATTTGTTGCAAAAATTAACCCTGTTCTGGCTGAAAACATGGACCATGAAACATCACTCCAGTTATTTCCTTACTTTGTGACCCAAGGAATGTCATGCAAATAACCTAGGAGAACTTCTTTTCAAGACCTCACCATAAAGGGCAATGAGGCCCTGGCTCCCATTGCGGTTTTCATTGTTTTTTCTAGTTCCTTCAGCTGTCTTTGCACTTATTCTTTGGGTTTTTTCCTGTATTTATAAGGTATTAATGAAAACATAAAAAGTTGCCCATAATCTTCGTACATGATGCAGACAAGTGTGCTTTTTTGTCAGGATGATAATGAAATGTAAAGAAAAGCCAAGCTTCCCTCTTTTCAGCTTCTCAGTAAGAAGCACAGGAAACATGAGAACCTCTCCATACCTGCAGCCTCCCAGAAATGACCATAATCTACTCATTGCAACATATTCTAGTTATCTTAATGAGATGCAGCCTCATTCCTGAAAAGGCCATGAAAAAGGATGTTGAAATGCCATCCCTCATAAGCTCCAGGCAGTGAAACTGAAATGGAGTATGAGCTTTAGGAAAGCCACTTTTGCTGAATATTGTTAGATCTATCTCCATTTAAATGACTTGTGAGTTGGAAAATTGTTATTACTACACTAAATGTGTCATGTTCTTTCCACAAACCACATAATATAGTTCAATATAATAAAATAGTTTAAATCTACAGAGTTTAATTGTCCCTCCCTGTACTACATAATTGTTTCAGCGTAATCAATGGGATATGCTCACTTAACAAAGGCAAATTATTTCAATTGATGTTCATCTGGCCTTCTCAGGATGAACTACATCTCTAGCTATATAAGCTATATTAAAAATTTTGATATTTAAGTCTAACAGAATAAGAACTTTAAAGAAAATAGCTCTTTATCCCTTACAAAATCCAGAAAAATAAAAAATTTTCTCAATGTTTCACCTATTGCCACCTTAATGATATGTATCTGCAGTAGCTCACCTTCACAAATGCTGTCCACTTCTAGAGTGTACAGCAACAGAGAGCCAGTTTCACTTGCACAGGGTCACTCCTGTCCTTTTCATTGTATGAGACCAAACATGTTTATTCTTATATTGATCATAATTATAATGTAACTGAATGCAAATTTCCAATTGTTTTTCCATCAGCCAAGTCAAAATATTAACAATAAAATATGAAATCCTTAAATTACAGGGAAACCTAGGAGAACTAGCAACAAAACCCAAAATAGCAAGAGATTATGCTGTGCTACCTAAAAGTACTTTAAAATTTGTTTTTCTACATATGAATGATTTTAGACCTACCTTTTCTCTTAGAATTTGTGGCTTACAGAGTGGCTTAATGCAAACTGAGTCAGAGAAAAATATGTTTCAGACGTCTCCTGGGACTTACATAGGTCTTGGCATGCCTCTGACTAAGTGTCTGCTAGGGTTGACTTGCATCAGGCTAATATTAATACTGGAAACTTTAATTAGGCATTTCATGCAATGGGCAGCATGTAATTGGCATGAATGTACCTTCTGCAGAGCAGTCTGATTGGTCACAGATAAGCATTGCAGTACTGCTGAGGCGAGTAGATAAATGCTGTGTTTTACTGGTACCAAGGCTTACTGACTCAAATAGATCACAATGAAAACATTGTTTTAATGAACTGGAGCTGCCAAGGCAAAGTAGAGGACAGTTGGCATCATAAAGTTATAGCCATTTCCTTTCTATTCCATCTCTTCTGGAAAGATTCCCTCCACTGTAAGCAGCCTAGATTTGATACTGACCTTTATGCCTGAGAAAATGTTTTGTCAATAGATGCAAAATAGAGGAAGTATTGTGAAAAAATAGTCTAAGTCTTTTGTTTCTGAGAATATTCATTCCAGTGCTCTGCACTGGAATTTTGAAAGCACACAGGACTTCAGACACAGCTTATTGTCGCAGTCCAACAAGCAGCAGTTTCATGTGTAAACAGCTGAGGATTGCTTTCCTCATAAGAATGAGAAGAACTGAACATTACTCTAATATCTACAGGGGAAAGCTTAGTATTGATGAAGAATCCAAATAGAAAACAAAACTAGGGCATGAATTCAAAACAAATCTAAACTCATCTGGGTTCAGCTTTAGCCAGCTGTCATTCATCCATGAGTTGGCCTTTTACATGCTCTAGGCCATTTTTCTAGCAAGCCTAGAGCCTGGAGTTACATGTGATGCAGGATAAGATATGCCACCCAGCATGCACCGTCTGCCCATCTCAGCTGATACCTGTCTATAAATTCTGAAAAGGAACAAAGAAAACCAACAATGACTTCACATCTGGATGGCTACACACTGGGAGCACAGAAGCTGACCACTGCTCTTCTTACAAAGAACCTAAACAATATATCTTCTACCCCTCTGCCCCAAGACACAGCACTTTCTTCAAGCAATGCATCAGTAAGGTCACGGTCAATAGTGAACTGAAATGACATCAAAGATTAAAATTTAGTTTAAAAAATGCTGTTAATAGCATCTAAGGAGAGCTTTCAGTTTCTCTGTTCTTTCAGTAATGTGACTAGAGCTTTAAAGGCATCCTACCCAGAACTCTTTCTGAAAACTGTGGTTTTATTCTACTGCTAACTCAGCTGCCCAGTAACCACTACTTGTGGAGCAAGTGTAGAATGACAGGCACAAATCTGTGCTACTCTGTTTCTCCTGACCATCTTTCTAAGCATCTGAATTTCAAGTAAGATTCTGTGAGAGAGTAAGAGTTGATTCAATTTCAAAGTGTAAGTACCATAGCATAATACTTGCCACATACCAAATGAATTTTGCTCATTCTGAGCAGTACTGAAAGGTTTTTCTGGTTTTTTTTACTAGATTTCTCAGTGCTGAGGTGTTAAATAATGTAATTTCAACCATGATGAATTATTAGAGCTTATTACCAAGTCTACCACTTGCTCTTTGCAAATGTCATGGAGCAAAGAAATTAAGGTACTGAATTTAGAAACTTAGGAACTTTTGTCTGTTTTGCAGACAAAATATTTGCCTTTCTAAAATGAAAGGCTCTGCTCCTGTTTTAAAGTAAATTTAGAACACACATTTTTATACCAAATAGTAGATAGTAAAAGTCACAAATTCTTCTTACTGTTTTATTTCTTTATTCTACAGCCACCAATGAGGCATACACAATTTTACAGGACTTCTTATTCTTTCTTTCCTTCACATGCCATGTTGCTTTGTTACACATATACAAACTACAGAAAAGAAGTTCTAAATAAGTACCAGTATAAAACTACTCAGTAAGAATCCAAAGACATAGTGTAAAAGTTTTATACTTATCTGATGAAGACATTTCAAGTAGAAGTGTTGATAGTCACAGGAAAGAATGAAAAATCCCATTACTCACTACAGGATGGAGTCAGCTGGCCAAACCTCCAATCACTTTTGATCAGTCTGGTCCTCTATCACCAGATTCAGTGAAGAGATGATATTTACTCTATACTGAATTTAACACCATCAATGGTCAAAGTGGTGATCATTTTACCAGAAGGCTGGAATACTGATTCTATTGGCGAACAAATGATTTCACACATGACAAAATTTCCACAAAGCTTGAGTTTCTTTGCAGGAAACATTGGTCTAGTAAAGAGAAAACAAAACAAAACAAGCCCCACCAAAAATAAACACAGTCTCCCAACCCTCCAGAACAGGCAATTATCATTTTCCTTTAAGCTGAACTTTAATACAAGACTTAAAAGTTTTCTTCACTGCTTTTCAAATTTTTTTAATTAATAGGGTGTTTTAGAAGTTTTTCTTAGCACTTTACCATTAACTATGAACTGGCGCAAAATACGTTGCCAGAACATTTGAAATCAAGGTCCACGTTTTAACTGCAGTCTTTTCTTTAATGAGAATTCATTATTATCTACTGTCATTTTCCAAATAAATACAGCTTTTACTTTTTCAGTCAGGCTTTAGTTTGAGCTAACAATGTCTAAGAATGTTGTTTTTTTTTTTAGTTGTATCACATTGTTAAATATTCTTCTTCTCCATTTTTTCCATGGTACCTAATTGACATGAAAGGAAATGTACTGGTGTAAGACCACTGGGAATATTAAATAACAATACCATTGCCATTATAGCAGTTACAATCTTCTAATTATTATTATTTTTAATAATTGAGAATAAGCAAGTACACAGAAATATTCATTTAAATAGCATCCCTTGTCTTTTTTTCTATCAGTTGTCTTTATCTGTATGCTGGTACACAGACACAAATGAATCTCTGTGGAACCAATTGGTCTTTGCAGCTCAGTTGCAGCAAAGATGTTTCTGCATAATCAGAGACAGAGAGTAGTTTCGCCCTCCTAAACTTGTGATAGGCAAAGGGAATTCACAGCTGAGGAGAGCTAAATACAGCTGCATTTTATATCAGTCAGAAACACTCTCTTCTAAACAGTCTGACTGAACTTCACCATGCCAACAAATTTCAGCTAACTGTATTCCAAAATTAAAGTTATTGCAGAAGAAGTTTCAAGCTTTTGAAACAAGCTTTGCAGTCCCAAGTCCACGGCCAAGTTGTGGGTACTGTGGGACTGGCAAAGATAACCAAAATGTAAAAAGAGTTAAGAAGAGACTAGGTTTCAAGCCCAGTATGCTGACCTAGCCCACAGCAATTCAAATGGCTGAAGAGAATGCTTTCATCACTATTTTTTAGAGTCCTTACTCTATTCTTGTTACCTTTAATCTCTAGGACTCTCAAATCAACATAAATTACACCTTCTGAAATGGAAATATAGTATTAGGACTCTCCAGTATCATCAAATCTCCCCTGATGCTCCTTTCCTAAATAGAATTAGGCAGTATTATCTGATGGCATTTCATATTCAGGTCAGAGCAATAGAACCAGAGGTGAAAATCAGAAGAAGTACCTTTCTGCTGTGCTGAAATACTGTGGTCCTCTGACATTCTGTTTTTTGAAAATGTATCTGGGAACAAAATTTGTGGAGCTGCACACATATATCATCCGTCTAAGAATAGATTTTGTACTGACAGAAATTAAGTCTTAGTGATTTCAGACAGCTTCAAGATTAAGGAGATAGAATTTGAGGTCACAATTTTGGATTTCATCACTAAATGCGTGCATGAATCCTGCTTTAGGAATTTTAATCCTTTGTAGTGTCTGGTCCCTAATCCTGTAAGCCTTGCCAAGAACTGGCAAACTTGTGCCAGTGAAAGATAGTTCTTTTTGCCACCTTTCCAATCAGAAGAGTAAAGCATTTTTGTTAAAGAAACTTAGTCTGCTAGTCAGCAGAATGCAAATGGAGATGGGGACAGAAAAAAAATTAGTCTGGGGAAGGAAAAGGAGAAACTTGAGAGGAAGGAACCTCTATTTCACATTCAAATCTTCTGTTGTGAAGTTCAGCTGTAGAAATACCATTCTGACTTATTTTGGTCAGGTCATCTTCAGAATGAAGTTGACAGAGATCTACTGGTCATGATGATTAGAGATGGTGACAGTAGTAGCTAGAAAGGCAAAACACACTGCCTTCAGATCACCCATCTCTTCAGCAGGGTCATCAGCTGAAGATGTACAAGAAGTAGAAAGCCTATTCCATGTTCCAGTTTGGCACATGAGTTTCAATATGTGTACAGATAGTTCTTGCTTATCTGACATAACCCTAAATACAAAGCTCTGAAGGAGCAGATTTAGCCCATGCCTAAATTGTTGCTGAATATTAACCTTTGTCCATTGAGCTGAGTTTAATCTTTTTTTTTCCTACTAAAAATCACTGAAGTTACATATTTCTGAGCATCTAAGCACATTTCTACCATTGAGTAACATCACGTGGCACACAGCACTACTTTGGGGTTCATACAGCTCATGCTAGAGCTTCTTAAATAACTTTCCAAGGGTAAATATGGGGGCATATAATAAAAACAGGCCTGCTCCATATAAAGCCAGCTGGAAGATGGCAAGCTTCTATAAAAAGAAAGAAGCAAGGCATAGAAGGAGAAAGGGATTTTTACCTTCTACTAGATTGTTGAGACTAATGCAAAGCTGAATATGGAAGTCTGGTTAGAGGTTAGCTGGGAGTTCAGTGGGTAGTATTTTCAGGTTTGGTCTGATTTATGGCTGAAAGAAGGTATAGCAAACTACAAAAAAAAATGGTGCCAGTTCATTTGAGACCATATTTATAATTGCACTAGCAGGGATTTCAAGAAATAACCATTTTGCATGCGTGTAAAAAACTCTCAGACAGATTTAATCAACTTGAGCACCTCAGAAAGTAGCTCTGGGCTCTAATTGACTTGATGAGACCACTTATCTTTCTGAAATGGTGTCTTCCAATCTTTCTAGACTAAATTCCATTCAGCTTTCCTCCAACAGCTGTGCTAAACCTCAAGGGCCTTTTCTTAGCCATGCCTTTCATTTGGAGCTGCTGTTTTAAATTGCGTGCTGTACCTACAAAGCTCAGTATTTCTCCAAACCATAACACTGCTTAATGTAATGCAATGCAATGCAAATGCCAGCTGGAATCACTGCTAAAAACAAATGACACTTTCTGGGGCAGACTCAGAATTAGAAATGGTAAATAAATATTCTGCTGTCAGCATGTCTCTGCATCAGGCTGATCAACAGTCTGGCCTTTCCCTGCTGGTGTACTCTGAACAGCAGCAATTTTGCATTTATGTTTTAATAACACTAGCAAATATTATCAAGGGGGCTAGAACTTCAAACAGCAAATACTCAGTCTCATGAAAGATGTTATTCTTGGATAAAACAGAATAAGTACCGTGCATCTACAGGGAGAAATCAAAACAATGTAGTCTGAAAACTATTTAGGTGGAATAAATTATATTCTTCTTGCCAAAGGAAAATTTAGTTAGTTACCAGACTTCATTGCAAAGTTTTGCTAGCAGTAGACTCTAAATGCTTGAAAAATGTTAAAAACAACCATTAATATGATAATGGGTGTTTTTAACATTGTTCAAGCAGTTAGAATGATCTAGTAGCATGAAAAGAATTTATAAATTGGCCACAAGATTGCAGCTTACTGACTGTCAGAATTTACCTCTAAACTCTGAGTTATACTTGCAGAATTTGTAATTCATCACTGATTTAAATAAATGCTTTAAATCACTGAGACTCAGTGAAAATATTCTGTATTGTGATTGTGATTAAAAACTACATATTCAGACCATAACTGTCATTCATTAAAATAAATTACTGATTTTTAACCTCCTATGATGAGGAATGTATGGTTTCTACAGCTATCCTTGGGTCCTGGAGGACTTCAAGAGGGACAATTGTCTTCTTAGTACAGTCATGACTTTCACAATACAAAATAAAATGTTTCAAAATACCTTCACAAAGTTTACTTCTCAAAGTAATTTTCAGGCCTATCTAGGAACTGGTGAAAGATTGCCCGCTGGGAAGAGAAGAGGTTCTACTGACCCTCCACAGGACACAGCTGAGCCCACAAGACGAACTGGGGCCATTTCTGTGAAAACATATTTTTAAAAAGGCAGAAAACAGCACATAGGCAGTGGAGAAATGTAGATAGGAGTGAAACACAGCAGTGGGAACACCAAGACCAGAAGAAAAGGAGAAGGTGCTCCATGGTGAAGAAGATACTCTAAAGAACTGCAGGCCTTGAAGAGACAAAGCCAGAGCAGAGGAAAAATGGAGTGAGGGGGAGCCTGGAAAAGGGGGAAGGATGGGTATTAGTTTAATATTTGTTGTTTCATTTCCTCCTACCCAAATCAGTAATTTGATGTCTATTTTAATTTGCAATAAGGTAATTTTCCCCAAGTCTAGTTGGTTTTGTTTGTGATGGTAACTGGCAAGGGATCTTGGCCCAGGAGTTTTCTCACCCCTTTCCTTCCTATTTTCTCTCTCCTCCAGTGGCTGAGGAAGAGAGCCTGAAAAGCAGCTGGGTGTAAATTTAGCTGCTGGCCAAACTACCCACTACAGACATAATCATTTTTTCCAGAAGCACTAGAAACAGAGGGGGTCATTTTACCTGTCATCTAAGAATTACCAGATAGTGCAGCACAACAAAAGAAAAACATTTCAAAGGGGCTTGCTAGAATTTCCACTATACAAGTAACAGAAATAGCATGTCAGGAAGGCACCTCTGCAGATCAATAACAAAGGCTGGCCATGCTGCAATGACAAGAGCCATTGTTCCAAAACTAAATCCTCACAGCTTGATTCACTTGTGTAAATGTCACAATGCCTAAATTTCTGTGTTTTGTTTTGTTTCCAGCTTCAGTCTCATAAAAGCTCCTAACAGAAATATGGGAACAATCTGCTAAAGTCCTATGGCCCCAAAATGAGATTGTAGCAATTCTCTGAAGTTCCCGTTTCTAGATGTACAGCATGTTCTTCTTTCTACCTCAGAAAGAACAAGATTGTTATTCTAGCACAGCCCAAAGAAAAGCTGGAACGCATACCAAATTCCCTCTGGATGGCACTCTGGTTTAGAAACATCTTTTGCTGGCCAGGGGCTAATTCAGTAAAAGTATGACTCAGTTGTCCTGTCTACTATGTAGAGGCAGTCCCAGGCAGCTGTAACCTACTTGACAAACAGGTCATCTACTGTTGGAATTAAAAATTTAATTGTTAAGGCATTTTCAATTGAATTTCATATACTATCTTGCCAAAGAGAAGCCTCAACAGCAGTTGAGATTCTTTTCCTTCAGGTCTCTGTTTAATTAACTTCTTTACACTTCCAAAGGTTGAAACAATCTATAATATGACCAAGACTCAAGGTAAGCAA
>NW_005054297.1:11713513-11724765 GCF_000277835.1 Geospiza fortis
AGTCTTCCTTAATAATTATTTTCTATTTCCATACTTTTATTATTCTGTTTGTGAAGCACAGAATTTTAAAAAAATCATCTAGCACCTACAAAGAGACTGCAATTCAATTTAAGTTCAAAGTAAACTCTAAAATGTCCAAAATAGTTCTTCCTGACTCCATTATTTCTTATCTTCCATTCAAGCCATAGACTTTGTAACAATGAGGAACATGACTTAACCTGGCTGATAGTTTCATTCAGGTCATACAGAATGGACTGCTCTTTCTAATTAGTTCTACAGATGTTCTTGCACTAGGCTTAGGCTAAATCAGTGTCTAGAAGTGCAGCTCAAAAAAAAGCCTGTTAATTTTGGGTGAGCTTAGTTCCCCACAGAGGCACAAGGCATTTCATCCAGCCCAGATCAACCCACTACATTCACTATTAAACCATGTCCTCAAGTGTCACTTCTACATATCTTTTAAATACTTTCAGGAATGGTGACTCAAGCTCTTCCCTGGGCAGACTGTTACAATGCTTGACAAACATCTCTATCAAGAAGATTTTCCTAATACCCAATCTAAACCTCCCATGGTGCAACCTGAGACAATTTCTCCCTGTCCTTTTACTCGTTATGTGGAAGAAATGCCTGCCCTCCAGATTGGCTACAATCTCCTTTCAGGGAGCTGTAGAAAGTGATAAGGTTCCCCCCCGATCCTCCCTTCTCCAGGCTAAATACCCCTAGCTCCCTCAGCCCTCCTCACAAGACCAGTGCTCCAATCCCTTCACCACCCTTGCTGCCCTTCTCTGGATATGATCCAGCACCACAATGTGTTTTTTGTACCGACAGGCCCAGACCTGGACACAGTGTTTGAGGTGTGGCCTCACCAGTGCCGAATACAGAATCCCTGCCCTGGCCCTGCTGGCCACACCATTGCTGACACAGGCCAGGGTGCCATTGGCCTTCTTGGCCACCTGGGCACAGCTGGCTCATGTTCAGCCCCTGTCACCAGCACCCCCAGGTCCTTTACAACTGGGCTGCTTTCCAAATACTCTTCCCACAGCCTGTAGTGCTTCTTGGGGTTGTTAACCAAGCGAAGGACCTGGCACTTGGCCTTCTTGAACCTCATACCATTGGCTTTGGCCCATCAATCCAGCCTGTCCAGATCCCTCTGTAGAGGCCTGGGAAACACCACTGGTGATCCACTGCCAACTGGATTAAACTTTATTCACCATCACTCTGAGTGATACATCATCTGAGGGTGCACTGAAAAGTATGGCGTCTTCCTCTGACATTCAAAGTTTTATCTCCTTCAGTTCTTGGATCTCAATTTCCTGCCTTCTGTTGTTTCCTCTTTCTAGGAAATTACTCTGTAGAAGGAAACTGTGAAGAGACTATTCTTGGAAAGCTTTGTCTGGGTAGGAAAAAGGAGCAAGGAGGAGCCCACACCTTCCATCTCCCAATGAAGGTGTCTCCAGGTAAAACCTGGCCTTTGTACAGCTTTTTCCAATGGGAATAATGGCTATTAGAAAGCAGTTTTGGATTACCTCACAGGCAACTATAATTTCCTCGCTGTATTATGAATTATGAACTAGTGGTTTATTTATTTTCAGGCTAAATTATCAGCTAATTATTATTTCTCAGGCAAGTAATAATCCATTTCATGAGGGAAAGCCTTCAAAGGGAATATTTTTAATTGAGAACACAAAAAAGTTTATAAATACAAAGCAAATAAAGGTTAATCTCTGCTTGGTGGAAGATTTCTGCTTTCTCTATGAGGTCCAGAGGCTCTAAGGGTGGCAAAGGCCTAGAATACAGAAATTTTCATTTACTCTTCTGTTGTAATCCATTTAAGATATGCAGTTGTGAACCTGTCTGATTGGTATTTCAAGAGCAGCAGTCTGAAAGTGAAGTGGTTGCAAGCAAGATAAAACACTAAGAGAAGAAACAGCAATGCTGGTAAAACTGAGGAAAACTCCTAAGTAAAAACACAACTTGCCTTGGAGAAACATAAAATACATGATTTTGTGTTCTCTGATAGCACTGGCCAGAAGGTATTCTGCCAAATTAACTGTACAAATTTTTCACCAAGAAAGAAGAATATAGATATTCTCTCAGATACTCATTTCTGGTTTCATTCTGAAGTACTGCACCAACTAGCACTGAAAAAAAGGTGATATGGACTGTGTGGTTGATGTGGGGGAAGAAAGATAACGCTCTTCTTCCTGACTGTGAGCCATTAGTCTCTAAGTAGACAGCACCACTGCCTTTCTCAAAGAAGAAAGGAGACTGGAGCAATAATGGGAAGTCTACCTGCTGGTCTTCTAAAGCTGCTTCTTTCCCTGCTACATTAAGCAGAGACTCACAGAGACTCACAGGCAGGGCAGTTATCGCTGGGGCTGTGCATGCAATATGGGGCAGATATGCCTGCAACACCACCAGCCTTAGTCTGGACCTCTGGGACCAGGTCAATTGTCCACCTGGGCCTCCTGCCCACAGAAATCACCAGATAAGCAGAAGAGTTTATTTGGGTCCTGTCCCAGCCTCCCTTCTCTCTCTGATCACAGAACTGAACCAGGATGCAACTCCACCTAGCTCTGGGAAAGTATAAGCACAGCTTTAGCAAGGATCATGACACTCAGGAAAGCACATCTCAGCAGAGCATGGCATAGCACTCCTAATAATGCCGGTGGGTCCTGAAGAACTCACATCTGTTCCTCTAACCACTCCAAATTTTACATTGAACTCATCCATTTTGTCCCTCATTGTCATGCTCTGAGAAGCAAGAATCAAATGAGATTGTGCAGGTGTCTTTTTTGTTATAAAACAAGAATTCCGAGATTTAAATTTGATTTTAGTGGTAGGCTGTAATTTCTTGGTCCAGTCCTGCCTATTTATCTATCTTTGAACTTCATTTGTGTGCCCAAAATGTTGAGCAGCTTATCTACCTGGCTTATAGCTCAAAATGCAATTCAAGCATCACCATATAGGTTGATAGAGTTTTTGAGTGCTAGTTCAGCTGCTGCACTTGAGTTTCCCAAAGGGAAAAGTTGTATTAGGGAGAGGAGGAGGAGTCAAGAAAGAACAAAATCATGAAAATCTCTAATGAAAGTGAGTGATGGCAAGCCATGGTATCACCAGATACTAGACCCTGCAGGAATAATGGAATGGTAAGAAAAATATTTACAAAATCAAAATAGAAATGAATGGAGGGAAAAATCTATTAAAAATAATGTGAAAACATCACAAACCTTTGCTAAATTTCCACCAAGTATCAGAAATTAAATTGTAGCAGGCACCCCTAATCCCTTAAATGGTGCATTTTAGCCATGTAAGCTTTTCTACAATAGTGAATGTAAGCTTTTCTGCCAATAATTTGCATCTCTTTTAAAGTCATTAATTATTTTATGACTTCTAGTTGTTTAGTAGTAAGTAGTTGTTAACATCAATAGTTGTTTAGAAAAAGTGAACTGTATCATTAATAAAGAATCTGTGCTAGTTCAACACAACGGTACAAAATATTCTCTAAACAGTGCTTGTAACAGAATAAACATGTCTCCAGTACAGAGTCATGGATAAATATGCATTCAGCATTAGCAAACCTATCTTCTAATCTGCAGGAGTTAGCTAAGGATATTTCAGTTGTGTGTTCTCTGCACTACAATTAAATCCTATAATCACAGGACAGTTAGGGCTGGAAGGGACCTTAAAGATCCCTTTCAGTCATCAGAGAGGTTTCAGCCTTCTGCCATAGGCAGGGACTAATTTAACTAGACCAGGCTGCTCAGGGCCCCATCCAGCCTGGTTTCGAACCCTTCCATGGGGCATCCACAACCTCTATAAGCAGCCTATTCCAGTACCTTACCACCCTCTGAGTAAAGAATTTCATCCTAACATCCAATATAAATCTACCCTCTTCAAGTTTAAAACCATTCCCCCTTATCCTGTCACTATTTGTCCACACAAGAAACTGATCCTCTTTCTATTAAGCTCCTTTTAAGCACTGGGATGTTGCAAAAAGTGGAAATTATACCAATGATCTTCATCAAGTTCTCATAAAGTTGCTCCTGCCTGTTTCCTAAGGCAGCAATAGGATGGTACTGGCTTTGTGTTAACAAAGATATTAAGAGGTTTGCTCCTGGAGAGGAGCAAACTGAAATGCTTCAGGACATAAAGGCTGCAGAGTTGTCACTAAAGCACATAAAAAACCTCATAGAGAAAAAAAAAAGTCAAGTGCACAATTAAAGTCAACTCCCGAAACTAACAAACACAGAGGGGGTCACCAGCAGAGACACTGCAATGTAATTTAACAGGTCAGAAGTTTGGAGTGTCCCTCAGGTACGTTGTTACCACATGGACAAGAGCAATGACCCAAAACACGCGCGCACACACACACACACACACAGAGGCCTCTCCTTCCAGGGCTCCAAGATCTGATTGCTTCACCCAAAGGGCTGAAGGATCACCCAGGTATATGCAGTAGAAAACAGTGATTTGCCCAGGAGAGTTGGGCAGGGGAAGCCTCTGTGGGTGCCCAGGGTCACCGTCCCCTCACAGGGCTCCTCCTCTAAAGGACATGACAGCACGTGGGCTTGAGGTGGGACCCGTAGCCATATGTGGCAATGGTCAAGAAACCCAACTTTGAACATCTGCACAACTTCCAAGCTTTTGCAAGTTTCTAACTGCTGCCTTTGTTACAGGGCACTGCTTCTGACAGCAAGGGCACCAGTCATGGCTGCCTGCACTCTTCTGGCCCTGCTGCCCAGTTATTGACCACTAATCCCTGGCACTCTGTAGGACACGTCAGCTTTGATGTATCACTTCCCTTAATGTGTTTTTTGGAATGCTGTGGTGATAACACACTCACATTTATCTTCATTGTTGCTGCTGGGAAATGTGAAGGTTGTCTCTAACAGGATTTTCCCATTTAGTTAAATAATTATGTTAGAATTTTAAAGCACTCTGAGTTATCAGAAGGCAGCAAAAATTCTCTAGCCCAACAAATGCTACATGGTGAAAATATTTTAGTAACTTATATTTCAAAGCCCTTTTGCATGTTGCTGTAGAAATTCCAAATATAGGGAATCAAACTCATTTCTCAGCAGAGATGACTCTGTTGTTGAGCCACAAATCTATGTACTCAGTGCAACTGACTGCATGGAATAAGTAGCAGCTTCTGATGGGAACAGTGCTGGATGCTCATTGACAGTCTGAATGATGACCATGTGATCTCACTGTGACTTTACTATGTGCTGAGAAGGCTGTAATTCCAGACCAAGTACTTTGATGCAAAACACTGGTTATACTTCTCAGTCACATCAGAACATACAGCTCTTAGTTATAAAATAATTTTGGTCCTGCAGCTGCAGCTGTAATTCAGTTCTATTGATTGCAGAGGAGCAATGCTGCCTTACACTGAGACTCTGATCCTGTCAACTTTTCAATAAAATCAGATCAGCAATCTCAATATAGCAACTAAACATTGCTATTAGCTTTATTTATTGGCTGACAGATTTTTTTTTCCCCCACTCATTCAAACCTAGCTGCACTTGCTTAATTTACTGCAACTATGAAGGTCTTAGAGTCTTCCAATTGTGCCTATAGGACAAACCACAAATAAGGCTGTTATTAAGATAGCATGCTTTGCTATCAGCAACAGACTCAAAACAGAAAACAGATAAGAAGGATAAAGTTGCTCTTGTGCATTATCATTAATAAAAGATATCAGAGTTCTTAGTTTCATACCTCTTTCCAAAGAGTTTTCAGATTCCGAATATACTAGCCAGATAGCTCTGCTCCTTATTAATTCCTGAGGGGAACCCTGATTGCTAAATTCTTAGGATTTGTCTTCATTAATTACTGATTTTTTTACCTTAGGAAAGTTCCAGGCACAGAAATATCATACATCTGCTTAATCAATATACTTCTGACTAAGGGGATGCATATGTTTCTTTCTCAGAATTTAAGTTCACAAAAATAATTTGTTCTAGTTTTCTGACAAGTTCTTTACACGGAAACTGAGTGCTTTGCATTCATTAAGTCAACGTTAATTTTAATAGCTTTATGAGTAGCATTATTGACATCCTATAAACTGAGACACATAAAATTATTTCTCTCAAATAAAAGAGAAAGTATTTGAGTCTTGCAGATTCAGTGTCAGTATAGAAAAAGGACAACTTCTGAATTCCAAGTCTTAAGGCTCATATCTAACCTTTGATTCATGCTCTGAGCCCCCAGGTCTTCTAGAAGGGGTCTCTATGGAAATAACAGTTAGGAGAAGGGAAATAAGGTCACTGCTGAGGAGTTGGTACCCCCTTTTCTTTAGGTACTGCTGGCAGGAAGCTTACAAAAGTATCTGAACTTCTGCCAGGTTATGCCTCCAAATATGTCATAAGGAATCCCCAGCATTCAGGATCCTAAGCACCTTTGGAGGCTCAGCTGCTAAGAGCCCACTGACCTCAACGGCAGGACCATGTAATCAACAACCTAAACAAAAATCATTCTCAAGGATTTTTGGTCGTTTTTGTCTTATGACATCCTTAGGAGAGTGTTAAGAAAGATCTACTGCTTATTTTCTATTTCTTATCTGATGACTTATGCCAGACAAAAATCTCCGAGGAGTTCTTCACTCAGCAGGATGCTGATATACTGCATTGCCTGATGCTGGTGGTGTGTGAGGAAATGTCTGATTTTTTATGCCAGCATCAATTCTACAGTGATCATCTCTCACCCTCCACAATTCTCACTGTGAAAGTGTGAATTAACCCAGCAATTACAGAAAATGAGAAAACAAAGGTGCAGAAAATGAGAAAAGGATGGACAGTACAGTGGAAGTTTAGGAAACACCAGTGATTTATAATGTAAGGAAAAGAACTGAGAACCAGATTTGCTGAGGAAAGTTATGAGAGGATGATAGCCAAAGCTCAAAACAAGGAGAAGGGATGAAGAGACCTGAAGTGTTTCTGATGGGATGGAACACATGAGAAAACAGAAGAGTAGCTCCTGACCTGACACAATCCATGAGGAACTGGAAGTGATCATTAAAACATTCAGTTGCCAGTGTGTACCTAACATTGTCTAGTAGGGTCTGAAAACTGATCCCATGTGCTGCCTGCTCACTGGCCTGTGTGGAATGACTTCTGCACTCACAGTCCCTTTTCCAAAAGAGAAGTGAGAGCACCACAGATGTTGCCCTTACCAAGAGAAGCTCTGTTGGCAGTCTCAGGGCTTGTGGACCAGGGTACTCCTTCACAAAAAAACCACTGTGCAGAACCTTAGGGCATGAGGGGGAATGCAGAGACAGCTGTTCCTACTACTTTGAAAAGTTCTGTCATTCTGAAAAGCAGTCATTTCTTTTGACTAGGATTTTTTTAATATCCACAGGTTTCATTTCCACACTTTGAGCTCCTAATACACACTTTAGAAGAACTCTTTAATTTCTACTGTGGATATTATTAGCAAATAATACAATTGGGTATTACTAAGAAATATTTATTTATTATAACATTTGTTTACTAATTCTTACAAACTAAAAGGTCATTTTAGATATTAATAAGATGAAGTAGTTGGGAACTCTTAAAATTAAATTTCTTGTTCTGGCTCTGTCTGACATTTAGTAATTTCAGTCAGCAAGGCTTTTGGCACCCCAAGTTATATTAGTCTCAGTTTGGTAGAAAATAATAAACTTTGGCTTTTCCATGAGAAATGAAGTTATTTTAGCTCCTTACAGGCATGTATATCTGAAATCCACCCCTTTGACAATAATATTGAAAAATGTTTACCTTAAAAATACAGATGATAGATTTTTATTTGGAGTCTGCACATAAGGCTTTGCCTAATTCCTTCATTCATCAACAGTACTGTGGAAGCTAGAGGTTTGATTCTTTTAGCCTAAAAAGTCCATTCAAAACATTTTGAACTCTGAAGTTTGTTATGAAATACCACTGTATGTACAATGAACAAGACACCAACAATCTTAAAGAAAAAGATATTAATCATTTAAGTAAGCTGTCAAGACATGATAGTGGAGGCAGTTACCAGGGAAAAAAGAACATTAAATGCTAAAGGAAATGTAGGAATCTTTAAATTTAATCTGAAAAGGATATGTAAGAGACTGCAGATATCCTGTGGCATTTTCCAGAACTACCAGAGACTTTAAACAGGGTTTTTACACTGAGTGAATCCCTCTTTGATCACCTTTCCACATTCAGTTTAGAATACATTAAAAATATTTCCTGGGACTGCATACATGAGGAAGATGGCATTCACAGGCTGGTGGGACTGTCAGGCCAGAGAACAGAATGTATTTGAGGAAAATAATGAGGAGTGATTTTCCCCTGGATATTCACTTCAGCATGAGCCCTGCTCCTTGACCTGAAGCACATCTAACAGAGCATTACAACTTTTCCTAAAATGACAGAACAAGGAAGAGGGAGACACGTATCATGGCCATGAGGGATTCTGGACTGGGAAAGAGAGTGGTATTAGCCAAGCACCAGTGCTGGCCAAAGTGAAAGAGCTGCATGGGAAAGAAAGACCACTCTTCTTGGCAGTTACAAGCAGGACATACTTATTAGCTATAAAACTGGTCCCAGACAAAACTACTGATAAAAGTGGAATTTTAGTTCCAGAGTTTTATTTCTGTGGCATGACTGCTGTTGTTCCTACATTATTATCAAAGGAAGGAAAGAGGAGGGGAAAGGAGGGAGAGGAAGGGAAAAATTTAAAGCAAATAAAGGATTGCTGTATATCACAGCAGTGTGTAAAATTATTTTCACCAGAATGACCATTGTCATCGTTGTCTTAAAGAGAAAACAATGTGCGGCATATAGAAAATAAATAGCATAAGAAAGTAAGTAGCCAGGCACTATTTATTTTTTCACAGTGTAGCTAATCAACTTCACAGCAGATACAGTATAAACAATGCATTACAACTGCTTTACAAAATTCAGTGTTGAAACTCTCTTCATTCTTATCAATTTAAGAGACATCAGAGCACAAACATCTAATCTATTCATTTTGCACAGAACACATGTTATTCAATGGTGGGGTATAAATTTATTTTTTTTTAAGACTATGGCTTTCAGAGTTTTACATTTAGAAGATTACAGATTACATTGCAGTAACATCTGTATGAACCATGCACCAGGGTGCAAACACATTTCCTTTCAATGCACAAGGACTAGTGCAACATTTATATGAAAATTCAATAGATGTTAACATTCACAGAAGAGCTATGAACTATAAAACTTATCCTTCATACCATTGTTAGTCTTCTGGCAAAAACTTTCTGAGATTTTTTCTCTAGAGGTCCTTATAATCCAACTCTTTCTCATAACCTAACTTCAGAATTTCTGTTTCCAAAGCCTTGTGCCTCCAAGCCCCTTCTGATAATGAGGGCCCCAAGCACCTCCTTTCTGAGCCTGTTACTAGTGTTCTTGTTACCAGTCTCAAAGTCTCATTTGCACTTCCACAAAATCAGCTTTTAGCAGCTGATATACCATCCTGCACAAGCTATGCTACTGAAAACAAAAGAAAACCAAGCAACCATAGAATGAAATCTCTTTGCTTTCACACCTCCCCACATGTCAAGAAAATTATAAAAAAAAAGAAAGAAAATTCCCCCAAAGGCTACAAAATTCTAGCCTTGAACCACAATTGAACTTTCTGCACTATTCTATAGCAATCTAATTTATTTAAAACACTCAGTGATGCCTAGTTACTTTTTCTGAAGTACTTGAAACTGAATGCACAAGGGATAATTTTTTAAAAAGGGCTAAACTTCTGAAAAGCATATTTTTCTTTCTTTCATGTCTTAAACTGCACATCAGACAATAAGGCGTCCAAAAATAAAGACTAAACTAAATTGCAAAACCTTTCCTTGATCTTTTACCATGATACCACAGAGTTCTGAAAATGGAGAGCAGAATCCATCTACTCTGCAAATGCAGATGAAAATGAGGAAATTTGCTCCTACCTACAGATTTGTATGAGAATATACTATTCACATAGATGGTAGTTTCGTATTTACCTTCAGTGATATCATTGCTTATCTCTTCTTTCTTCTTCAGTAAAAAGAAGTAAAATTAAAAATTAATCCACAAAACCCTATAGTTATTTTAAGCTTCTGAACTGCTCCTACTTTCCAAATGTACAAATCTTAAGTGGGTTTTTAATGACCTTTTTGGTCACATTTAGAATATACATTTCATTGGCAGAAGGAATCTTGTTAAAATGATGATCAGAAACTGAGGTGTAAGTTGTCATACCTTGCTTTCCAGTCTACATATATATATATATGTTGTTGCCATTGCCATTATAATTTCTATAATGCCCATTGTAGCTGTACATGGGACTTAGCCAAGAGCATCACCTTTTTATCAACTCTGAAGTCTTCTGGTTCAGCCATGATCATATAATAATGTTGTCAAATATAAAAATGATGTTATCAGTGTTTCATTATAACCCAGCAGACAGACTTTTTCAAAATTGGGAAGAAAATAAAACTCAATTTAATACTTGAAAATGCTTTAGTTTTGGTATTGTACACAAAAGATTATAGCATTTTAAGAGAGGCTGAAGAAGTCATGGCTTAATCACATTGAAAGACTGTGAGCATGCCTTGATGTTTCCAAGTAATTGAATTTAATAATGGATGAATACATTCCAAGACTATTGGAAAAGTACCAAAGAACTAAGCAGAACTGTAAATATCAGAATAATAATAATAATAATAATAATAATAATAATAATAATAATAATAATAATACCCCAACTGAGGATGTTTGTGAAGGAAAACTGAAATGAAAGAATAAATTTGCTTCAGTATAATGTACTTTATATATAAACCTTAGAAGCAGCACAGAGAGTTACAACATTTATCTTATATTCTATATTTCTTACAGTAAGTTATCCACAAGGGCACTAATAAATAACTTTAAAAGGAACACTGATGCATAGTATTGCAACATTGTCCATTGGTGCCAAAACTCTATCAAATTAAATGCATAGTATAAATATTCACCTAAGCAGTTAAAATATCAGCATTTTTTAAACATTGAATAAAAAACAAGGATGTACTAGTAAGGAGCGAAGTCTGAGTAACTGAAACATTATGTGAACTATAGAGGCCAGACAGCAATTTGGATTAAGGGTGCATTTGAATACTGGACCCTCAATATAATAAATACTGAGACATATCATAAATCAACAAGTGTTATTTTTCAAAGATATTTCTGTAAATTTAGTGTTCAGACCATAAATTGCAGGTGTTTATA
>NW_005054297.1:11724806-11765972 GCF_000277835.1 Geospiza fortis
TAAAAATATTCAATTTTTTAAATATAGGAATCACTATGAGATTACCAGATTCTTAAGCATATTCTATAGCAATTTAAACTGTAATCAAAGGTATCTTAACACAACTCTTCACATTCAGACAAAGAGTCCAAGTGTTTGTAGTGGCCAACAGTGGGAAATACAAAAGATACTGTGAAGATGCACAAAGCATTAAGAGTTTATTCAGTGGCTAAAATGTGAACATAGATTATATATTAATACTGGGCCTATGAATATGCAAATTTCCATATTTATCCTTCTTGGAACATCTGAACTATAGGGCAAGTGCTTTCAATTCTACTGCTCTTAGGCTATCGTTGGGCAGATGGACTAACATGACTTTAAAGAGATCATCACCTTTTTTCTGAGTATTTCACAAGCCAAAAGACTCCTATAAACCACCTTCCTAAGGAAGAAAAACAATTCAAAGGGAAATAGATATCTGTAGTAAAATGATGACTCATCCTCATCTCCCACCCATGGTAACAGTTTTGGATTTTGTTTTTAAATATCAAATTGGCAAAAGTAATACATCCGCTGTGGAGGCAGCACTGGTCATTGCTTTTAACAGCCTTCAACATTCTCATGTCTAAATGACATAGGAATTCCACCCCCAAGAGCCAGTCTGTCTCCTTAGCAGGATCAACTGAAAATCACTTTTCCAGTGTTTGGCAGGAAGACATTTCCTATCTGCAATGCTTGGACAAGGAAACTTCAAGAGGAAATCTTTCCTTTTGAATTCAGCAATGCTCAAACCCTGATGATAAAGACATTGTTTGAAGCCAGAAATTCACAAAAGAATTGCTTCCAACCTGAAAAATATTTTGAATCTCAGGTAGGCCAGCAGTGATGCATAGAAAAGCGGGTACTACAAAGAATTACAAAAGAGAAGCCTTATTACTGTGAGCAGTCTCATCCCTCTTGATCCTGTCAGTGGGACTCAGGCCCTGTTGTCAGTAGAAAAATTGTCATTTGCACATGCCATATGCCTACCCTTCTGAACCTCTTTTCTTGACTAAGAAAAGGAGCTGAGAAAGAACAAGGTAGAACACTTTACAGGTCTTCTGTCTTACATTCCCCATGGCTCTCTTCACACAGCTTAAGTGAGGTTGATGTACCATAAGCACAATCTGCAGGCAGAGCAAGATTAGTCACTGAGAAGGGGAATAAGAATTTTACAGATTTTTTTCCCTTAAAATACCATGAGGCTTTCACAGGTTTTTCAGAATCAACACATTACTAGTGAACTGGACCCATCTATGATAAAAAGGGCTGTATCATTTGGTCTGCTTCAGTTTTAGCCAATCTCCTGTCCTCAAGGACCATCTGCGATTTCTGCTAAAGCCTTCATTACCCCTCTGGCTTTCTCAGTGAGTTCTACTAGTAAGTAAACTGAAAAGTTTATTTACTGCCTTTTCACAGGCATCATAACATCCAAAAGACAACTGTGACTGATCCCCATGACAAGATTTAAACATTTTGCCCAGGAGTGCCACCAAAACTCTTCTATACCACACAGGGAATATCTCAGTGCCTCATAGCAGGACAGTCAATTCAGTGAAACTGCTCTTGTGCAAAGATAAACATTAAATGCAGGGATGCTTTTCCATCATTGTGGAAGTCACAGCACAGATGCATCTTCTGAGGGAAGAATGTTTCAAATTACAGTCTCAGGCAGAAATGACCTTTCCTTTTAACCAGAAACCAACCTCCCTGGAGCACCCCAGCTATCCTAGTTCATGTCTGGTATAATCACAATTCATATTTCTCATTTCCTGATGGAACTAGGGGATGATAACTGAATGCAGTCTGAGTCAGGTTTCTATTCCCAAATATTTTAGCCCTTGAGGGGACTAACAGCAGTTTAGACTGGGTCCTAGGCCTTTCCCAGTGCATACTGCACAAATTAATGCTCAGTAATTTTAAAAATGGTTTTATCTCCAATAATAAATGGAGACTAAAAAAAAGCTTTTTCTCATTTAACCTGATCTCTGTTTTCTGCTCAACATTTGACCAGAATATTCACTCAAGATAGCTTTCTATTGCCCATTCAGTCTGTAGTTAATGTATAGGAAATACATAATATTTTCCTTTCTATTTAAAACATTAGAAATATTTAATTATGTTGCAGAGAAATCAAGGGAATTACCAAAAATACCAGCGAGAAACCTATGAACTAAATCTAAGTCACTCATAGCCATGTAACTTGATTCTGGGATCACTGCCACCATCAATCTGTCCCTCATACCATTGTTTCCTTTCCTCCCACCAGTTTTCAGTGCAGATTTTCAACTGAATGAAAAATGCATATCACAACAAACCATCCTTCAGCTTCCAGCTGCAAACTCCCACCACCTGTCTTGGAGAAAAAGTTGGTCATAATCTTGTGTGTTCAGTCAGATGATCCTACCCATCTGTGTGAAATATTAACCAACTAAGAGTAAAATAAAGATAATTTTTCTGGTTTTGTTTCATCTGGCAGCAAACACATTATTTGAACTGCTCTTGGTGACTGAAATGAGGCAGAAATAAGAGATCGCTGAAAAAAGGAGGACAGATCTATTCCTTTCCTCCATTTGAACCACTTTCGTAGCAAATTCATGGCATGAACCAATGCAAAAGCCTTTTCTACAGTCTGGAGACTATTCTACCACTCCCTGTGAGTCAGTCTCCCCCTCCAGCACATTCATGAGGCATGTGGACATCCACTGAGCTTTTTTAGGAACAGAAGCACAGTAGTTCTGATCCCTGGCTTTGGATTTTTCAGCTGTGGAATTGTACATTAGTTTCTATCTTCTGTATCTATTATAATGACTAAAAATACAGTATTATTTCATAAACATGAAAGATCATATTTAAGTTATAACTGAGAGGAACTACAATGAATTCTACAAAAATAATTATAGTAACAGAAAAATGCATTTGCACTAGTTCTCAGCTATTTGGAAACAGTAGACAGAAAGTATGACTGATACAATTAAATGAAACATATCTTACTTTAGGCAGATAGATATTTAAATCCAGACTCCTTCTGTTCTCTTTTGATTGCAAGGTGTTCACAAATTACAAAGCATAATTCCTATACCAATTTTAAACAAATGTTTTACTACCATACCAAATAGAGAACAGATAGTTTTAAAAATACTGTTGGAGGTGATTCTCCTTCAAAGTCTAACACAATCCTATATCTCTGAATGCCAGAAAACTGGATAAGGTTAAAGTCTTTGAAGCACATCAACATGTGAATACAGAATACGCTACCCAGAGTTCATGCTTTGGTTGCACTGCCACTACAAAAACCAGATTTATTCAGACACAGAAGACATGCACTAAAGTTCAGTGAGGTACAATCATAGACAGAACCTTACCAAAAAATAACACACTGAACTGTACTCACTACTAGAACAGAAAACTGGTAAACACTAATACAGAAATATCAAGGAAAAGTCTCTTTTTTGAAAAATACATTTCAAGATATGCCAAAGATAGCTGCAGTATAGAACAGTTTACCCAGAATTTTTCCCCTCTCTGCCTTTACAGCAATTTCTCCTCTTATGTCCCTCTCTTTCAACAAGAAAATCTCTTACTGAAAAGGCTCTGGTTCACATCCTTAATGTTCAATTATTTGAGCTACTGAACGCTCATTATTGAAATTAGTGCAAATTAAGCATGTGTTAATGGCATCAATTCATGATAGCATCACTCTTTATGACAGTACATAAGAACTCCCTTTTCTGAATTCTGGTCTAATAACAGTACTAATTAGGAATGTGTTTAAGTGTGTGCTTATGCAGTGATGGTCAGAATAATATGACTCCCAAAAAATATGATCCCAGCTAAGAGTAAACAAACTTTTTATCCAGGTAAGTTTGAAAAATGATTGCAGCACCTCACTCCAATTAATTATACTGTCTGTTTCTTGCTATTTTTTAAAGTATCACTTAGATTTCTTGGAATCAAGTGTTTACATGCAGATTAGAAAGAAAATGCATAGGACTAAAATAACACATTTATTACATGCCATGTAACAGTTCACTGCATTCTCATTCCAATTTGCACTCACAGTACTATGAGAAACTAAAATTATTTCATCAGAAACAAATGAAGTACACAGAAAAGTTTGTCAACAGACAGAAGCAAGTGTAGCCATAAGCCAAACAGCTATAACACTCAATAGGTTTAATACTCCACTACATTGTTCCATAGAAATTAGAGATGAAAGACTTCTTATCCATCCCTTGCCAATTCTGAATGTTTTCAGTTCTCCAATTCAGTCACTGGAGGCTGATTGGCAACTGACAACCACATGAACAGAAAAAGCTAACTAGACGAGCCAGAGGAGACCAGGCTGTGAAATTTGTATTTCCTCTAGTGAAGTGCCAAGTTCTTTTAAGTTTCCTTTGTTTAAAGGTGAATTAATGAACCTCAGGAACTCACTAAATCTGGGCCTTGCATTGTACAGCAAGCTGACTGCTTTTCAAGCACGCATCCAACATACTGCTGAAGCCACCTTCATCCCTCCTACAGAGGAAAGCATTCAGCATGCTGTCAAAAAGCATCAACCTACATTATGGAATACAAACTGACATGTTTCTCTTGGACTGAACATTTTATGAAAATGAGACTCTAAAAAGCCAATAAATTATAGCAGATCAGTGCCATTAATGATACCCCACTTCTACACTCAGTCCAACAGTCAGGAGAGCTGGTGCTCAGAAAGGTCATACCACAAATAATGCCAGCCAACCTCATCATCAGTGCTTTCAGATTCTCTTAACCACTCCTGTATTTCCTCAGCTAAATACTGAAATAAAGTTTTCATTAAAATTGGATCTTTTGTCACCCCTCCTCCCACAACAACTGCACATAATCTCGCACTCGTTATTAAACTTTGGGGCTGAACACTGGAATAACATTTCCTCTGAAATGTGTATTGTATATCATATCTTACTATGCCTGGTACCAATTAGACTATAAATACAGTAATCCCTTCTGAGAAATTCAGAGGAGGGAGCATATTCAACAGAAATATTGGGGGGAAGAGGGGGAGCCCTTAATGCAACATTTTCTATTCTTAGCTATTAATCATGTCTTTATCTTTAGTACCGAACAGCCTCACCTACAGCCAAATACTAATCCCATTAATCCTCTTTAAAGATCTGTAAGGTCTTCTGTGTAATGCTGACTTTTACTTAATGCATATCTTAATTTTACAGTGATTTTTGCAAGCTCACTTGAGACCAATTTGTCTTTAAGAAAGGAGGAAAGACTGCACTTTTCCATAATGAAGACAATGGATTTAGAAATAGAAATTAGCTACCAAATGCTGCCAGGCAGCAATAGTCAACACCAACAAGAGGTCAGTCAAGAAAGACTACTACTGAAGGATTTCTACCAAAGCTCTACCACGGAAAGGATGGGCAGCTGGTCCTATGATTTCGGGGTGATGCATCCCATCTTGGAGAAGGTTCAGCAATGCATAAAGATGATTTTAAGCCCCTCTCCATAACACTTCTTTTCCATTAGAAACAAACAAGTATCAAGAAGGTAATTACCCAGCAATCCACACCACACATTCAATACATTACTTCCACTTGTCTTTGGCTCAGTGAGCAGCATGTGCAGTAACAATACAGATCTACAAAACCATGCTGAGTGCAGAGGGGACCAGATCACACACTGCACTCTTAGGACTGGGGATTTAACACAGTGACTTTGAGTACCATGACTACAGCACTGTTACAGGCCTTCCAAATTCTGCTGATACGAACTCTTGCAAATGTAGGGTTATGACTTTTTCTCCAATACTGAGTTTGTGAAGATCATTATGTTTAATGGCCAGAATCTGGGCCAACACCAGTCATCTTTCCATGAAATGAGCAGGCAATGGCAGTTGGATAAGAATTTCTGAAAATTGTAGACCTCTTGGACAACTTTGGGGAACTCAAGACAATGAAGTAACAGGAAATGGAGTACAGATATAAACGTAATCTAAGGTTGAAAGCCAAAAGTCTCTATCCATGGTCAGGATAAAACAAGCTCAGAATTATCCTTGGGTGTTTTGATAAATCCATTCCTTGCTGCTCTTATATCTGCATTCTGTATAAATCTGAATTGATTCATTATCATCTAATCACATTTTTTAACATACTGGAGAGAACAAATGGCTGATTGAAAAGAGAAATGTTACATTTCAACTTTTTAAAATTAGGGATTAACAAAATCATCACCTTATGGATGAAATGGATGAGAGTAACTAATCCATTTAATTAAGGCTTTCTTTGCAAAGGTGTAAGAGATGCTACAAAATCCTTCTGCATTGTCACCCAGGATTAAAATTGAGAGCTTATGTAGGTTGGTTCAGTTAAATAGCATAGTCTGTGATTCTGCATTTAGAGCTGGAAAAAGATAGTATGTATGTGTGTTAAGGAAAGATAAATCTTAGGGATATTTATTTTAAAATGTTCTCTTCAAAATAGCAGTATCAGTTCTACAGTTGATCACAAGAGGGAGACTACATCATCATATTTCCTCTCATTGTTTCAAATTTTTAAAGCATACAAACAATTTGAGTCATTTTGGACCAGCTCTAATCTTTGCTCAGTTAAAAGTATTAATGACTATTCAATTAATATTTCTTTTCTGAGTTTGTCAAACCTCTGAAATTTACAGATAAAGATATCCAATCCAGTAAACAAGGTTGAACAATGCAAAGGCAGTTGGAAAGAAGATTCGAGAATAGGAGTCAATTTTTGCTATCCGGATGTGTATTCTTCCTTCTCGCCAAGATCCTGTGCGGCAGTCTTCAAAACAACAGAAGAAACTGGCACAGTCTTTTCCTTCTAGGCACTCATATCCATAATCATCATCACGTTCAGGGAGATGATTAATGCTATTCATTGGAATTAGTGTTGATCCAGGTCGAACAGCAATTGCAGGTGGTTTCTTAAGAGAAAAAAAAAAAGGAAATATAGTTTTGTGTGCTTTTAGATATAGTTTTGTGTGCTTTTATCCTCACATTAAATAATTCCATAGGATTTCCCTGGCAATAAAATCACCTTCAGTAAAATATACAGAAATTCTTATATTAAAGAAAACAGTTTGAGGAGCTTAGAAAATTATGAACTGCTATATGTAATTAGCGCATGCAGGCAAAAGACAATGAACTACTTTCACCCGCCACAGTGAAAACTGGGTTGTGCTGGGATTTGGGAATAGCAGATAATTAGTCACACAGACAGGGTTAGCTGATCCCATCTACACAACACAGACAAACATTTTGAAGTCAGTCACTTCTTGACAACTGGGTCACAACCAAGTCCACAAGCAGATTATAATCACCACTAACAAAGGAATGATGGTCCTCCCATCTTTTGGAGTCCTTAGGAGACTAGATGTGTTTCTGGAAGCTACATTTTCACAAAAATAAAGAAGCTAAGGGGTTTAACACAGCATTGCTGGGGAAGTTTAACAGACTGAGACATGTAAGACCAGGCTATGCCATCTAACCCTCAAATGTTAAATCCCTAAACAATACAGCCCCCCTTTAGAATCCAAGACATGACTCCTTAGGAGAATGCCACTCAAGTCACCAATTAATTCAGTTCTTAATTCTTACTTTTACTTTCTGTGGTCAGAACAACCTTTTTGTATCTGATAAAAACTCAGCATAAAATGTTATAATTGTCATCAAAAAAATCTGGGAGGCTTATTGCCTAGTACATATAGTGTTTGCTATTCCCTTACTTGTGACTTTTGTCTTTCCACCTTCCTTTTACTTACACTAACACAACCCACCTTTTCCCCTTTTATTTCTTCATTTCTCCACAGTTTATATGCACCATCCTTGTTTTCCTGATTGTTTCATAATATATTCTCTTTCTTCATCTGTCCTTTATCTTCTCTTTCTAAGTCTCACGGCTGTTTTAAACTATTCCATAGTAATCTTTCAACTTACCCCACCCAACCCACATTTGGCATCTCTTCTAAAATCTTCAGACCAAAGAGAAGGGTTACATTAACACTACTGTTATACTGTGTTCTCTCTTTTCCACATTCTTCATATTTTGTCATGTAAGGACATAAAACAGCAGGAAAGGAAGCAGAGAGAAAATCTAACTGGATATTATTAACCAATTATACATGATAGACAATGAAAACACATGAAAAAAATATGGAAAGTGGGAAGCCATCATTTAGCTTCTTGTTATGCTTCAAAGTCCCACTTCCTGGGAGTTACTTTGGCCAGTACACAGACTTCTATACATTGTTAAGGTGACATTCTTTTGCTTCAGGGGCATTTCACCCAATATCCCAAGGGATGGTGTTAATGCAATGTGGCATCCATCATGTTTTCAAATAGCTTTATTTAATAAGTGTCTCTACCAGAGAAAGTTTCACACAGACTGCTGTTTCAAAACTGATTATACATGATGACCTAGGGAGCTAATTATCACCCTGAAGGACCTCATTATTCTTTTCAGTTATGATAAAATACTGACAATACTAAGAAACAGGAGTTACATGCTTCTATCCTAATTTGAGGCATTGCAAAGGGGGGTTATTTTTACAAAACATGAAAAATAGGTTCATTTTTTTTTGGAAATTAAGAAACAGTCTTTATTCTGCTGAACATAAACAGGGAAAGATGCTTATTTCTGATTCACACCTACTCCGCTCTGCTCACTGTTGCCCATATAAGATTTATGGAATAAGTTGTTTCTACTAGTGGGGTAAAACAGGAATCCTCAACACAGAAACATGATGGGAGAAGGAAAAAATTACAGTACTGCTCTCCACTGTTCACATCACCAGCACAGACTGGAGGTGGCTACTGAATTACAAGTTTGAAGAGGTGGCTTGAGAGAGGCAGACACACTCATCCTGTAGGCTTAGCTACCTACCTACAGGAAATACATAAAATGTGTCTAAGAGGCAATGAGAGGGAAAAAAGGAAAAAAGACCTACACCTAACAAGAAAATGCCTTTATATGGAAGAAACTGAAAAAAAAAACCAAAACCAAAACAACGAAACATCCACAACATGTAGATATAGAAGTACATGCTAACTTTTTATGGATAGGCCTACTGAAATTGTAGATAAAACAGCATGTGTTGTGAGATCATTTATAATACAGTCTGATAGGATCAAACCCCAATTATTCTGCAGTAACACTAATACAAGTACAAAAGAAAGCCATTGTCTGTGGAGAACATGGCACAGGTGATACATTCATTTCAGGTGAAATGATGATCAGAACAAGATCCATAACTAATTAAGTTCAATCTTTTCTGCCCAAACTCATTATCCTTACTGACGTGGATTTGCATAAGCCAATTTATACTACCTTTCTTGAATGATGCCAGCACATATTTTCTAAGATAAAACTGCTGTAATCATTTTCAAAATCTTGCCATTTTTTCCACAAGATCACTTATTGTGGCTTATTGGCATCAGTTCCTGGAATAGTAACCATTTATGGCATTTTGCAGTAGAAATAGAAGATCTGTGCAAGGCAAATTTCCCAAGGAAAAAATAACTTGTGAGTTTTCAGAAGGAATTAAACTGACTTTAAAAATTAAACTGGTTTTTTGAGTTACATATCCATAACTACAAGACAAAAAGAATTAATAGAAGTCCTTGACAAAAATAAAGGGGGAAAAGAAAAGGAAAAAAATAATAAAAAGAAAAGGATTTGTAATGGTATTACTTATTAACTAATTAGATGCCTTCTTTACTTATTTGGAGCAAGAAAAGTCACATCTTTTTATAAAACATCACCAGAAAAGCTTTTACCAAATTAGAATCCTTACATCTAAGTATATTAAATTTAATTCTCCCTTTCTTTGTGTTATCTCTTAATTTTGTACAGTCTTATAGCCATAAAATGCTTAAAAAACTCTGTGCAAAAAGATTTTTTTTCAACTTCTCAGAAATAAAAAGCATTGTTTAAGCACCCAGTAAAACACAACTGAACAGTATTTTAGTATTATATTGCTAATTTTAATCTTAGTGCAAATTCCAGCTCTTTATTCAGTAAGTTTCATAGTTTCTATCTCATCATTATTTTGCATTTAAAATTTTCATATGCACTAAAAATCTCGAGGCATTTGGCAGATTATTGCACACATGGGTGATGTGTGAACAGATTCTGCAAAGTGGCATTATTTCATTCAATAGAGCATTCTTGCAAACTACTATAGTGTTTTTCCATTTGTCAGCAGCTGATCTTTAGTATCTGCCTGGTTTGAATACAGCAGTACATCCTGATATCTTTGCCTTCTCTGTCTTGTGCATGCCCACTCAGCTCCCTGCTCACCAAGCATTGTTGAGACCTCCCTGCAGCAGCAACCTGAAACTGAATCTGCTGTGCTGACACTGGGATGCCCCCACATGCTCTCTTACCTTTTACCCTCAAAACTCAACTGTGCCTTTGCCAAAGCCTGTGTTCTTCTTCTGTTGCTCCCACATGTGCTTCTACCACCAACAAGAAGCAGGTTTGAGGTTTCCATTTTCCAGTTTTCCTGACTGTGCAGGATTCCTGGAGTATTACAGTGACGTCTGACCAAGGCAGCACAGGGAAGTATTAACACTTCACCACTGGCCTTGTGCTGAACACACAGCTGATCCCCTTGGAACAGCTCACCAAATGAAGCCTAAGACCTCTCATTTCCCTGGAATCAAGCCCCAACAGCCTCAGTGTCCCCATAAAAGAGAGGCCCACAGCAGTGCTGTCAAAATGGGTGCACCAGTCCTTGCTGACATGAGCTGCAGAATGGATATGGTTCATAACAGGATTTCTGCACTTCCATACCTGCAATTACTTCTGTATTTTCTTATCAATTTCTGTTTCACTTCATACAGAGCTGGTATTCAGCCTTCATCCAGAAAAGGCAACTTTCTGGATTTTATTCTGGTATTATGGTTCGGGTATGCTCCGGCATCTTTTGATGAGATGATTTGGAAAGGGGCTTTATAAAATTTTCCTTTATCTTATTCTCTTCAGTGTTTTCTTACTTTAAAGACTACCTTTAAATATTTGTACTGACTTCCAACAATAAATTCTTTGGAAGTTACAATATTCTTACCACACAAGCAGAAAGACTTAAAATTGAATAATACTTGATCCTGAGATGTGTAGAGGTTTACCATAAAAATATCAACTTGTAAAAGCAGAAGGTTAATTTAACCAGAAAGAAACACAGAAGCCAATTTTAAAAAGAGTTAAGATAGAATTTCTGTTGTGGGATTCAGAATACTGGCCAATAACAAGCATTTTTTCCTCTGCAAAGCTTTGTCTTAAGTTAGGTGATGCAGATCCAAAGAAATCCTCATACCTTCAGTCCATGCACATTATCTTTACTGCTACAGTTTTAGCTGTGGTCTGCCAGGTGCTGTTTTCAGAAGCCCTGTGCCCCTACAGAACCATCTGCATGGGCACACACTTCATGGGCAGTTCTAGAAGCACCAAGGGCATAGAATATTATATCAAACCACTCTCCACCTTGGGTTCATGTGTCCTCATTCACATATGTGAAATCATCTAAACCCTTTGCTCACTAGTTGTATTTACATAAAATTAGTATAAGCCCCCAACTGCAAAAAAAAAAGAAAAAATAAATACTAGTGTTAATTATCTTTCAACATTAGCTTTTCTATTTAAGAAGCAGTCATTCAAAATGAATGCTACAATAAAAAACACTCTGTATTTCTTTTTTTTTCTTGTTGACTAAACTTACTGATGGCTTAGATTTTGCCTTCTTTTCCTTTCCTTTGACCCCTTTTCTGTTGCTGGTAAAGTAATGTAAGGTGCCATATTCCATCAAGGCAGCAAACACAAAAATAAAGCAAACTGAAACAAAAAGGTCCATTGCTGTCACATAGGAAACCTTTGGGAGTGACTTCCTAGCAATTGTACTCAGCGTTGTCATGGTCAGCACTGTCGTGATCCCTATAAAGAAAGAAAAAAAGACAGAAAAAGGGAAATGTATAGGTAATCAAATCATATTGTCACCAAAAAAAGTAATCATATTAGCTCTTATTTAATTGATGAGTCATGTAAGGACTGACCCACAGGAGGGGTCAGTGGGTTCATCACTGATTACATTCACATACATTGGTGCTATGGCAAGAATCCATCCCTATGGATGCAGCATCCTCCATGGGATCATAGAGAAAGCAGCACATTTTCCCTTCCCTTTAAATCCATCCTGTTTTCAACTCACACAGAACAAACAATGAGACTAAGTTTGTGAAATTTTATAAATCTGACATGAAATGTACACATAAATGCAGTAGAAATAGGGGTACAAATAAGCACACAGATTTTACAAGCACAAGGAAGTCCCTTAGCTCGACTATTAAAACTTTAAAAAAATGCATTCAGAAATAAAAGGTGTATTATTTATCAGTGATTTCAAGCTTTTGGTAAACAAAAGAAAAATTAATGTTTCCAATTGTCTGCTTCTGAAGAAGACATAGAAGATCAAATTTGATGACATTCACGGCTTTCTGGCCTCATTGTCTAAGTTACCAGATAGATATGCTTTCAACACTGTGTCTTAAGTAATAGAAAATGTTTCCCTTGATTCACTTACATACAAGCTAATTAAAAGAACAAATTGGCCTTAATAGCTATGTGTTCAAAATATATGCTCAACTATACCACTCTTCATTAGTTTAGCATTTACAAGGTTTTAACACTTCCTTCTTATATTTGATGCTTCAGGGAGATGCAAATCCATTTAAATAGTAGTCCAAAATTAAGTGTGACCTTTCCTTTGAAAAGCAATATTTGAACACACAAATAATTTGTTATTTACATGCACAAGATTATTTAAAACTAAAACAAAAACAACCAAAACAAAACAAATAAACAAAAACAAAAAAAGCATTACATCAGATTAAAACTGTCTATGGCTCACAAATCAAAGCATGGAATCACTGGTCGCTATGGACTGCTCCTGCAGCAGGAAGGCAGTAGTGTTTTTCCAAGAGATTTCCCAATGAAATTACATGCCTAAAGGGGCAAACAGGTAACCAGTGTTCTTCAAAAGTACTTCACTCTCACCAGATACTTTTGAAAATTGATTTGGCATTTCCTCTGTATAACTAAATATTTAAATATCTGTAATCACCCCAAATCTTTTGCTCTGGGAAACCACAAACTTCCAGGATCTTTCAACAGATATGAGATAAAAAGGTCCAGCCTTTTCAGGGTACCAGACCCAGCACACCTTCCAGGTGGGAAATGGCACTCACCATTCCCTGGACCAGCATCCGTTCAGAGAGGACAAAAAGAGACAAATTGTTCCAGCCTTGTCTGCTATGTGAAAGGCATAGGGGGCTGTCACAGGGAGCAAACCTTCAACAGCAAAACAGCTACCTGCTATAATAAACCTGGCTTAGGTTTGGCTTTCTTGTATTAATTTCTCTTTCCATAGAATGTGTCTATTTGGCAGGTACTCTCTTTCTCCTTCTCCAGAACATTTGCATGTAAGAAAAGTCATCCTATAAGCTGTCAAGTGATGGCTTTTGCATGTTTACAGGAAAGGAGTTCAGAGTTACCTGCAGGGAGCTGTAAATAAGATATTACAAAAGTTTGTATTCCATCTCAAGTAGATGAAGGCTAGTAGATGAAGGTTAGTACTGTTGAAGTGAGAGCTTGAAATCTTCAGCTTAACTGTGACATCAGAGTTCTAAGTTCATGGCATATAAAAAGTACTTTGTAAAAACAAACAACTGGATACAGAACTAGAAGGATACCAATAGAACACTTTCTTCCTGTTATAACTATTGTATTGAAACTAATCAGAATCCACAATGATGTTCAATGAGTCAAAGAAATATGATGAAACTTCTGCATCAAGGTCTAAAACTATCAAAAGTAATTTTCACTTATTTATTTGAGACTTTAGACTCTCTTCACTAAATTTTGCAGCACTTTCAAACAACATAAAGTTAGGGTCCAAGACTGAGAATTTCTTCCCTTACCTTTTCATTAGGCTACTGAGCTATGCTTGTTCTGGCTTACTTTCTCTCTTGACTCATTGATCAGGCAGGCTTGCTGGTGGTCCAGTTTCAGTGGGAAAGGAGTTAAAGTGTGGGCTCATGCTTCTAGTAGCAAATGATCTTGTAGGGTGGGAATGGTGTGTTCACAGCAATACAGCTGATCAGGAAAATTAACTCACATCTCTAACTTCCTAAGATACAACTCTCAGCTCTTGACCCCTCCCCCAAAATAGGTCAGACTGCTGTCACTAGTTCTACTATAAGCATCTGTCCCTGCTAAGCTCAAAGCTGTGTCCTGTGCACTCCATGTACCCATTTATCAGGCTTTATGTGGGGACTGCAACTTTTCTCCAAGGCAGCACAGGAGTCCCAAACAGTCAAACTCAGCAGACTGACACCGCGCTAAACAGGTCAGCCAAGATGACACTAATATAGAATTATCTTTGCGTTACAACTTGCAACTTCAGAACTGTCTGTAGTAAAAGCAGGAGTTTTTGTGAATTATAGGCTTAACTTCTTGAAGTGCAACTTTGGTTGCAAATTTTCTGTCCTATCCTGGGTCTAAAAGAATAATTGAATAATTCTAGTAAAAAAAAAAAAAAAACCAACAAATAGCAAACAACCCCCCGAAACACACAAACAAAAACTAACCAAAAAAAGCAATGCCAACAACACACAAAAAAAAAAAAACAAAACAAAAAAAAAAAAACCAACAAAAAAGCTAAATCAGATTTTCACTATTTTTGGTCATGTAGTAATGACTTCATTTGTTCCATAACGCTGTGTCAGATTAATAATTGCCACATGCCTGGAGATGATATAAAAACCATAAAGAAAAAACATATTTATGTGAACAACAGCAGACCAACAAACTTTGATCAGGATTTCCACGCTCAGCTTTGCTTCCTTAAACTCTGCCATGCAACTACAGCAGGATTCTCCTACTCCCAGTGTTGCAGTTCAAAAGAGAGAATGACCAATGGTCACAATCTGAAGGGGAATAAATTGTGGTTAATTTACCCCCTGTTGCACATCTGTTTTCCTTGGGAGTACCAGATCCTTCAAGGCTGAAAAGACATTCTTACCCAGAGAAGTCCGTGCAGGAACTGCATCCTTATTGATCCAAAATGACACCCATGAAAGAACAACTGTGAGTATACACGGAATGTATGTCTGAATAGTAAAATATCCCATACGTCTGCTGAGATCAAAGAATATTGTCATAATAATATAATCACCTAAAAATTAAAAAAAAGAATAAAAATATTTATATGACATATAATATGGTTTTTGGTTGTATCTTCATATGTTAGAAGTTTGATCTAAATAGATATTGCAGAAAATAAAACTCAACACTTTGCCTTACCAGACAAGGTATGAGAAATTTCAGTTGTATTTCGTAGCCCTACAAATGCAAACTGATACAACCTCCAGTATTTTGGATCTGCCACTTCAACAGAGGTTTTCTTCCATTTGTATTCAATTTCATTCCTGGGATATCCATCTAGAATGAAACAAAAAAAAATCAATTATTCAGCCATAGAATGTATCAAAGATCATTTTCTGAACCCTGAAGTTACTTATAAACTAAACCAGGGCTGCACATAAACTGGATCTGAGACCATCTATAGTCCTTTTGATACACTTAAAATTTAACCACAAAATAAATGTTCTCAATTTTAAGTCTAGGTAAATGTACAATCAATCAAAAACTGTGTAGATACAAATGTTTAGAAAATATCTACATGGTATTCTCAAACTCCAGTAATAAAAACTGGCTCAGAATCATCACTATTAAAACATACATGTCATTACATCATCGTTAAATGATCAGAAAGAACTTAAAAGCACACTTCTTAGTACACAATTTGATTGTTTAGGGAAGACCTCCTGAAAGGAGGCTGTTGCAAGACAGGAGTCGGCCTCTTCTCCCATGCAGCCATCAACAGGGTGAGAGAACATGGCCTCAATTCTGCATCAGGGGAGGTTCAGGCTGGATATCAGGAAGAATTTCTTCACTGGAAGGTTGTGAAGCATTGGAACAGACTGCCCAGGGAGATGGTGCAGTCACCATCCCTGAAGCCACTGAAGAAATGACTGGACATGGCATTTAGTGTTATGGTTTAGTTGAGAAGTTGGTGTTCAGTCATAGGTTGGACTTGATGATACTGGAGTTTTTCTCCAACATTAATGATTGTATGATTACAACAGCACAATTCCCTATGATTTTTTTAACATAGTTTGCATCAAAAATAGAGCCTGAAGGTAGTGGTTTTGCTCATATAAACCAAGTTCCACTGAAAGGAAAAGGACTTTTACTGATTCAGCATTTATAGAAGGAAGCTGAAGAAGACATATCTTATTCTTCCTTTTAAGTACACCATATGGAACTAACTCAAAGTTGCAGGCATAAGAAAACAAAGTTTTTCCAGGACAGTGCATTTCCATTAACTGTAATAGGCACTGTATTAGACTCCTAAGCAAAAAGACTATTTTAAAAGTTGCAAAAATTACATGTGATTCAAGTAATTCATTAGTGTATTAAATAATACAATAAATCCAATCAAAACATGAATGGTCAGTTCTTTCTTTTGTCTCAAGG
Source organism: Geospiza fortis (assembly GCF_000277835.1). Lineage (NCBI taxonomy): Eukaryota > Metazoa > Chordata > Aves > Passeriformes > Thraupidae > Geospiza > Geospiza fortis. Next base: position 11,741,438 of record NW_005054297.1, read on the forward strand.
CTTTAAAAAGGAAACATTTGCTCTTCTGATGCCAAAATGTAAGTAAATATAAAGCCTGAATGTAAAGAGGACAAAAGTGTTTTACCACGTACAGCTTGAAAACTCCAGAGGACAAGAGTGTTCATCCATAGGAAAATTATGAAGTTGAAGATAACATTCAGCATTAATTGTCAACCTAATTAGAAAATGAAGGGGAAAAATAAAAATGGTTATATTCAAGAATTCAGACACTTCATACTACATAGTAAACAACATGCACAGAAATAAATTTTGCCAATTACTGGATATTATGAATAGCCTCCTGTGTATCAGAAAACAACATCCAGCATTAGCACCAAAGAACAAAACAGTAATTATTATTGCATGCAACTTGAGGATCTGTGCTGTTTCAATTCATATTTCAAGCCATTTCAAACATTTCAATTGATTTGGGGGCACCTCTCAGCTCTACAAGGAACGGGGGATAAAAATTAGGGTCTGAAGACAGGGGAAGGAGAGGAGCTTATGATAGCACAAAAAGGAAGTTTTTCTAGAACTCATTTATCAAGTCAAATTGCACTTGGCATCATTGTATCTGGTGGCTTTACATAAGAGAAAAATTGTGGGGCACACTGGACTTGCTCTATACTCATGGAAGCAGTTCTGGTGAAAACAGTATTTGGATAGGAAAAAGCAAACTATGTTTCTACCTATTTAATGTCTAAGGCATTCAAATAATTCACAACTTATAAACATTTTAGAACTGGTTTAGGACTCATAATTGTCTGAACTAAATCACTTTCTGCTTTTGAAAATGCTACCAGAGATTTCTACAGGACTTCCAAGGATTAAGTGCAAAACCCAGTTCTGCTACCTTTCACTAGTAAGCCAAAGTAATGGGCTAGACTTCAAACTGACTTCTTTGCATTTAAAATACCTCCTCCTTTGTTGGCAACACTGTATAGAAAGGCAGAATGTCTTCTAAAATCAACTTTAAAAATTGCCATAATGCTCACATATTTGACTGTGAGCAATGCTTACATATTAGACAAGAGATAGGAAAAGACTCTGAGACATGCTGACAGATAGTTTTGTAAGTCTCTGAACAAAGTATTTGTTCTACACAAACTGCCACTATGACCTGACCAAAGGTTTATAAGGAAAAGTGTACTTCTTAGCATACACTGTGGGAGAGAGGAAGAAAGACCCTTCCCCACACTTTCAAGCAGAATATTTGCATAGCTACGGAGATCCTTTTCAAATCTGTCAGCTGTGATCTATGCATTTATTGCTTTTACTTTCCACTTTCAATTTTTGGATAGTTAAACACTCAAAGAAAAAGAAAACAAGCTGAGTCTTGTGTTCAAAGCACCACAACTAGATCTGGAATCACAGATGGTGCAATGGACAGACCATAGGACACCCTCAGAGGAGATTCAATAAGGATGGTTAACATTTTCACCATATCTGCCCCCTGAATTACCAACAAGGAGAGAGTGGTGATACAGAGGAGCCCACGAACCTGGAGAACTGTCAGATCATATTATTGTTTCTTCAACAAGCCAGATACGAACCTCTCAAATGTTGCTTTACCTTAGGTCAAATTCAGGCCATATCTTCACCCATACAGATGTTTGTGTGTTGCAGTGCAGGGTGAAAACCTGTTCTGCTGTTCTGTTACCAGCTCATTGCACTTTATTTCTCATACTCTGACATAGAAATTCTAACCTATAGCTCTTTGAGGGCTTATATGATTTTTTGCTCATATTTATTTCTTTCTGTTACTTTGAATCTCTTTGGAAGAATTTTTTTCATTGAAAATGAATGGACAATGGAAGGGTAAAGTCCAAGTATGACTCTACAACTGCTAATTAGAAAAAGAAAAAAAAATTAGCATGTCAACAGAAGGGACTCTCTAGAGACTATTATAAATAGCAACTGGCATAATAAACCATTTTAAAAGTGCTCTTCAGAGATGCCCGTATGCTCTCAAATGATGCATACTAAGAAAAAATTAAGTGAAGAGAATCCTTGTAAAACATTCTAATTCTTCTTACATTTGATACATGAGAAATTTATACAATGTTCATACAACATATACTGCATATGAACACAGCATAAATGATGGAGAAAAAAGTAATTAAAAGTGCCACTTTTTGTAATAAATAGATAAATAAATAAACTCTTAAGACCAAAATCATATTTATGGCATCCTCTGCATAGACTACTTCTTGATCAGCTTCTGACTTATTACAGGATTTGTTCAGCATATTTAGAAAATATGACAGAGATGACCCTAAAATACTTTCTGTAGACTACAGCCTTTCAAGAACTGTTTGAAAAGTGACTCAAAAATCAGTACAGATAGCCTTAAGCTTAAAAGCAGCACAAGCATCTCCCATTTGCCAAGTAGAATTATCACCAACATGTTTGTTTATGCCTATTCTGGATGAACAGATCTGTTGATTTTAATAGCTTACATGCATAAATATGTTAAGTAGTACACGCAGGACTCGGGCCTTAGCTTTAATCAAACTTCTTATCATTTTTATTATTTGAAGCATTTAATATTTTACTTACAGAATATAATTTGGTGGAAATTAGATTTTAAAGTATTTCAACCAAAAATAATTTATCTGCAATATATTAGTGACAGACCACCATGATACTATATACTATATAGTATCCTTTTTTAAATCTTGCCTGTAACTAAATGAGATCAAAATTTGCTATTACCTTCAGTTGTCCTTAGTCAATTATCTCTGCATTATATTTCAATACTACGAATTTAATTTTTGCATGATCAAATAATCTTTTTTATTTTCTTTTTTAATCAATTCCTTGCAAATTCCTATGGTCCATAACAAAAGAGATGGCAGGAATTTGATTGATATTCATTATTTTCATATTCCTGGTCATAACATGAATATGTTTTGGTTATTTTTCTACCCAAATAATAAAAACCCACCTTAGAGTGTACAATACTCTCCCATCGCTCCAGATTCGAAGCAAACGGTTTGGAGTTGTAATCCAGTGAGCATCAGATTTCCTTGAGTTCCGGAAGAAAGTGTCTGGAATCCAGATTTTTCCAACCATATTGCTATTAAGCATAAGCACCTTCATTGAGCTGTTAAATTTTAGACGACTGTCATACCAAGTCTGGGCAAAAATTATATCTATAGTGTATTCCTAAAAACAGAGAAACAACCATATCTATGTTTACGTTTACCAACGCCTGCAAGCCAACTGTTTTTTGACTCATATATAAATCCAAAGCCACTTCCTCTATTCTCTTTTGTATTACCATTTGCATAGCAGACAGCAGCCAGTGAACCCAGAATGAGAGACAAAAGATGCACACAGCCTTCTGTCAGTACCTCCTCTCCCCTGACACACACTGATTACATTAGGAAGAAGATATGTGATGGAGTGTAACTTGGAGGTTCCTGTGCACTGCAATCACCTCTAGGGGCCCTGGACAGAAATTTAAGTACTTCAGGGTTAGACTATGTTAAGACAGATATGCTATATTTTTAAGAACCAAACAAAGCAAGCTTTCTATGTTTTCCCCCATACTTTTCAACACACAGTTTAACATTTTTCAAGACATTTCATATTATGAAGAATTCATGAGTATGTAGAAATTAAGCATGGCAATTTGCAGAACTATCTGTTACCATCTGCCTTGTACCCCTACCAACATACACACAAAAGTATACATAATCATAATCAAGAAGGAAATTTCCCTGAAGAAATTCCACTTGACTTGTTAAAGCCTCAAAGAAGCTCCTTCTGTAATAGAAAATCAAATTCCTCTGTAGACTTATGGCCAGAAAAGAAAGGTGAAAAACAAAATAAATAGATAAAAGGTAACCCTATTTTATGAAATAATTCTTGACACAGTAAAACTTGAGAGGGATATCAATACAGATGCATAAAAGAATTCTTCTTTTTGAAGAATCCAGCCAGTTGTTTCTGCACTTCAGACAAAGGGGTAGAGCAGCAGCTCTCCATGTTGTCAGAGCTCTAGACCATACTCTGACCTTAATGGCAACAGTCTCACTAGCGATGGCAGATGTGATCTTTCCTGCACAGCCACCCCATGAGGGCTTCAACAAGAACTGAGCAGCTTCCCTGCAGGGAAAGAGCTGGAGGCCAAGCTGAAACACTTGGTGCTGGTTGTTCACCTCTCAGTTATGGGTTGAATGGACAGGAGAAAGCAAGGAAGAGACAGCGTTCACACTCTTGCTTGAGCCAAAGGGGCTAGTACTAGTTTACTTAGCCAATAAAAATGCATAGTGCAGTCTATCAATTCTGTTTTTACATGAAAGCTGAAGGTTTCATTGATTGGAGTGGATTTTTTTGTTCATTTTCCTTTTAAGCAATCACAGCAGCCAACTGTACAAGTCACAGATTCCTCACTAGTTTCAGCAACTGATACCACCCATCTTTTAGGAAAGTGTGAGAAATTTGGCACTTCATCCTTGAGAAGTACCAAGGCAGATATTCCAGAACTATCTTAATCTCTCTTAATTTTCCCACCTCTCCAGATGGGAGAAGTACAAATTCAGGAAACAGATATGCTAGAGGGAGGTTTCCTCTTGCTCTATGATGTATGGCAGATGAATTACCACCTGGTAACTCAGTGTTTTCCAAAGGTTATGAACAAGTAATGCATGAGGCAAACAGTGGAGAGACAGAGAGAACAAAAATACTATAAAAATGCAGTTTTAAGGTGACTTTGTTATAAAACTTTGCATATTTCTTGAGAGTCACTGCCATCAGAGGAAGATTCTGAACATCAATACAAGTCGCTTGACTTATTTCTTTTTCTGTAAACAGAAATCCAGATACCTGTGACAACCCTGGATGTGTTTTACCTTAAAATTCAGCTTTCTGTATTCATTTGTAGTTACAACTGAAAATGAAACTTGCCTTGCTGTAGTATAAAGGAGAGCCCAAGGCAGTGCACCAGAGAAGTGTTTTAAAGGGCTTTAATGGGACAGAATGAACAAAGATTTATGCATTGCCTTTACACAATACAAATAGGAGAAAGAAAAAAAGAAGTGAGCAGAATCAACAGACATGATGAAATGTACGAAAAGTGAAGGCCATCTGAATTTGAAGGTGCTACTCTTAGCAGCCACTTCACAGTAGCAATGCCTGGTTTGAGGAAAAAAATTATCCGAGTCATTATAGTCAAATCCACCCAAGCAAGAAAACACAGCTTGTCATAGAATACCAACCACCCTAATAAATTAGAATTAAAAAGGAAGATTATTTTGAACACAAAGAACAAGGGAATGGCCTCAGCAGACTCAGATGCTTGTATTCTTTTGTCTTTCAGTATTAAATGTGCAAGTTTGTATCCTGCTAACTCCAAACAGCAGCACTGTGCCAGCTACTAAGCAGAAAAATAGTTCTATCTCAGATTAAACCAGCATGTATTAGAGGAGCTCTTTGGAAAGCCCTTGAGAAAAAAAAAAAAACACAAAAAACCCCTAACAATAATTCTTCATTATACATTTATAACTGCTCAAAAATAACCCACTACACAATAATTTAATGTCAGAAAATTAGTGACATCTTGTTTCCAGCATCTTGCTGAATGTCAAATGAGATCCAAGTGCTAGCCTCTTGTAACACACCTGAAGAGACTCGTCCTGCATGTGTAAGTTCACACTTCTGCACTCAGACACATCCTTCTCCCTCTCCCTCTGGAATCAGCCAACTACAGGCATAATCCTACCATGCATCCCACCTGAAAGACATGGACTTGCAGCCTCATGGTGGGTGGCAGCAACAGCTCACCCTGCTCTTCATCAGGGACCCAGAGACAGTGCTCTGATTTCACCCAAGAACATTGATTCCACTTCTACCATCTGCTTTGGTGACATTACTACCTACTTCTTCAGCACATCTATTTATCCTGTGCCTCCCTAAGTCCTCTCTTGTCTTCGAGGGTACATAACACATCTTGAGGCAGCACATATTCTTCACAAAATGCATCTTACATGTAATCACATTTTTAGCCCAAAATATTTCCTACTTCCTTTTAAGAAGGTAAATCTGGTTCCCTAGAAGTTATTAAAAATTAGGTAGAAAAATCACCATACAGTCTTTTCTGAGAGTACTTTATTTCTGAAACAAGATAAATAAAAGCCCTATCTTTTTTCAGAGATTGCAAAGCAAGCATGACAGCAACAAGATTTATACAATATTCTTTTCGTGCAACAAATCTTTCTAGCCAACTATCTTGCTTTCCTTGTTTTCTTACAAAATTTAAAATTAAGACTCCTATCACTTCTACTAGTCTTTCACGAAACTCACCATTTAACGCCCCTGTGCAACCATAAAAATTGGTTTACTACCCTCTCTTTCATATTAAACTAATGGCAAAATAGGCATGCAGAATAAAGTGGAATCCATCTATGGCTGCGTTAGTCACAGCTTATTCATATTTAGCCTCACAAGGTCCAAGAACAATGGCACGTATTGACTCCTATTTGGCATTTGATTAAATCTCTGAGTACTTTTTTTTCACAGCTGGCATGAAGTGCCCACCTGCCTAATTATTTACAGATAACTTCAATCCTCCTCCATCTCTTTCCTCTCTAAAAGATCTTAGCAAACTCCAAAGGCTGGGAACAGTGTGACTAATCAGAGATTACCATTAAAGGGCCAGGCAGGGCACAAACTGTGACTACTGACAAACAGATTCATAACCTGAATGGAAGTCATTTAATGTATAAAAATAATTACTTCAAACAAAGCAGGAACAGCTACTGAAGGGGGATAAATAAAATCCTCAATATGTTTCATTGTCATGAAACGTTCAATCAAAGTCAGACTTCAAAACAGGTCAGTGGATTGCTTTTTTTATTTACTGGAAATCTGTGAAAGAAAGAGAGGCAGATATCATCTAATACAATTATTTCTCTTTATAAACTGCATCACACAAATTCCAGTGTAATATCAGTAAGGATAGGAAAAATGTAGCAAAAAGAAAGAAAGAATTCTTGGAAATTTTCCTGAGAGCCCAACAACTGATTTGATATTCCACAATAAAAAAAATTGTGGAGAAGGCAAGTAACAAGTAGCTAAATTGTTGGCTGGATTATGTTAAATGCAACACATTTTTGTCTGAGAACAAAAGAAAGTGGCCTAGTTCTGCTTTCTGAAACAGAAAATCAAGGAAGAGTCCCAAAACCAAACTCAGAACTAAAAAAATTGTTGCAAACTACAGACTTACAATGCAGCCAATGACCAGTGAATTTCATAGAAAAATAAATAAAAACATATTCCTATAATTTCATCTTTGCTCAGAAACCCACCCCAGCTTTTCTACCAGATCCAAAATTTTGTGTGAAGAGCACATCAGTGTTCCTGTAATGGCACATTTGGAAATCTGTTTCATATGGAGCCCCTCAAAGTAGCTGAACTAACAATGATATGACTTTAGTCAGGTGTTTTATCATTCTATTCAGCATTCTAATTTCTTAAACTGGAATTCAATGTCAGTGAGGCAGGGAATTTTTCAGAAAAAAAAAAAAGAACGGGAAACTAAAGAAAGCATTCTACCAGCCTATATGTTTTCACAATAAGAGATGTGATTTAATACCAAATACCAATTTAGTATTCTGATGAAAAGATTTTAAAACAAAAAAAGTCATAAACAAAACCAGTAACCACATGCTTTCCTAAGAGGTAAGCACAAAATAAAACATCAAGCATTAGTCAATTTATCTTCATCTGCTCAGGGTGGTACCAATAAACACTCGTAACCTTTACCTTTTCCCTCACCCAAGTTTCTTTGAACATCAATAAGGGGCTATAAAGTAATTTATTAAAATACTTAACCTATCCTTGATGTATAACCTCTCTTAACAAAATGTTAAAAATGTGGCTACTCTGCCTGGTAAGTTACTTTTAAAGCCCTTTAAAGAGTTTTTTTTAGCTGCCTCAGGGCCAACAGTGGTTTCAGAACTTACTCCCCATGGCTGAGACCAAAGCAAATGTAAAATTTTTTGGTTTAGTAAACCATTTTTGTTTGGTCTCTAAAGCAATCTGAACTTACTGACCTTAGGGTGAAACCTAACAGATCCAACAAACCACAGTGCTTCTGACACATACCTATAATATTACACTAATGATGCTGCAGCTATGCAAGAGGTGAGGGCTGCAGGAAATGCAGTGAACAGTAGTGCATTGTGTCTGGTTCCGGAGTTTCAATCAGTCAGATTGCTATAACTGTACAGATAATCACACTGGAGGATGCTATGAGAACATATCCACAGGGTAAGTGGAAATATGGCAAATCATATCTACAGAAGGTGAGGGAGTACAGCAAGACCTACACAGTCACAATTCAGGAAAAAAATCTCACTCATCACATCAAAATTTGGCATCTGTGTGCTAATCTAGTCTTTATTTTGAACATGCAAATTAACAGATGCAAATAACAAAGGCAAGACTTATTTCAGTGTTTTGTAGATTATGAATTATCATTAAAATCTTGCCAATAGCGAAAAGATTAGTTAGAAAAGTAACTAAAGCACTTCAGCAAAATCTACGCTTTTATTTCATCAGCTCAGATTTTGGTCATTTGAAGAGAGCATGAGGAGAGGAAGTAGACATAATCTATATACATTCTCATGGCAAAAAATACATAAAAATTTTTGACTTTTCAATAGAAAATTTAATATTTCAGTCAGTAGCTCTCATGAACAAACATTAAACTCAATTAAGAGCTAGAGAAGAGAGCTCAGAACAAAACAAAACAAAAACCCACAACAACAACCAAAAAACCCAACCAAACAAAAATCCCCACAAAAATAGAAACAAACCAACCACCAAACACGTAAATATAAATGTATACAAAACCACATGAATAGGTGGATTAAGGATTTGCCTTAGAGGTTGTCAATAGTGATTTACCTGCTCCACTGACTGTACTTTCTAAAGTAAGCAGCTGCATTTACCTTGCTGTAATTAGAGGCACTCTAGCCAAAACTGGACTCACAGGCAACTTTAACAGCAAAGCCTTACATTACTCAAGCATACACAGTTTTGTAGTTTTCTTTTATAAGCAAAGGGAATACTTCACCATTCAGCATGGTGAAACTGTTTTCAAAGCAAGACTAATCGCACACTTACTGTTTGGTCTTTAATGTACATGGTTTTCCTGCCATGGTTAAAAATCCCAACATTGATGGCAAACAGAATTATCTGTGGCTTGGTTTCTACTCTGCAACTCCTGTAAAATACATGATCGCACATGAAATACAGTATACCTATTTGGTTTTCTGGTTGATGGGGCAGAAATTGCCTTCAAACACCAATCATCTGCTACACTATACAAGATAAATAACATATAAGAGCATGTACAGCCATCAAGAACTTCCTAAAAGGAGCCTCTACTTCCTTACTAGTCTTACTGTTCTCAAGAACATAACCTGTTGTGGGGATAAAACTCTACACTTGAGACACCACTGTTATTCAAAAAGGCAACATCTCAATCAGCATTTACTGTATGCTTGTGAATGACACACTTCAATACAGCCCAAGAAAAAATGTTTTAAATGTGCATTCTCCATGGTGGTCTAAATAAGCACCCAGGTGTAAAAGACTCAGTGAAATTTAAAATCGGGCAAAACCAGAATAAAATGGTAGCCGTGGTCAACAGGCAGTGAAGCTGCATTCACTTATCAGCAAAAGCATATTCCATTTCTAAATAGCTACTTGGTCAGTGCAGTAGGCCCTGCTGCCAAGGGAGCAAGGCAACACTCTCTCCAGGGGTAGGGTTACTTTCTTGGTAAACAGTTTGGAGGTGCTGCTGCAGGACAAAGCTTCCAGACCATTCCCCTGCCAGCAAAGTGAACTTCCTGTAGCACATGCTGCGAGGAGAAACATCCAGCTGTATCTGCCTGCCTTTAGAGAGAAGGAGGTTCTGTAGTGTCAGCAGAGATGCTACAGCAGCCCTAGTAGGGGCCAGTGAATTACAGCAGCTCTCGCTGGTGCACAGCCGCGGAAGCGGCCACGAAAACCCCTGTGATAAGAGCCACTGCTGAGGTCAGCCCCTATCACAACAAGCTGCTACAAGCTACTGCAACAATCAAAGCACACCCTCTGCCTCTCTTCTCCAAAACCCAGCTCAAATCTAGGCCAGCAGAATTATTCACACAACTGGAATGCAGCACGATGTATGTCCGTATAGACAGACAGATAAGGAATTAAAGAATAGGTGTGTAATGCTCTTCAAAATATTTGTCTTACAGCTGACACAGAGAAAAGGGGTACAGACAAAAAATTAAATGGATCTTGTCTTAACTGCAGACACAAGGAACACAACACAGCTGAAGAAGACAAAGTATTTGGAGAAGATATTAGGGCACAGGAAGATCAAATATACATCCGAGCAGACAAGCAGTCTGTGCAGCCTTGGGGTGAAAAGAAAGAGTGAAGTGCTGTTTGGGTTAGCTTTAACACTAGTCAATACCTTTGCCTTCTCAATGAAGTGATGTGTAATACTTACACTAACATTACTCTTGGTTTAGATCATCTCAGATCATAACTGAACTATGCACTCAATATTGCTTATACAGGATACATAACCCCTGCAAGGAGCTGATGGCCTGAATTTAACATAAAAGGCAAGATTTGGAAAGCCAATGGGGGCATAATTACAGATAGCAACTTTAGCACAACATGAGCTTAATTCTTTGTGATATTTTGTAACCTTCACAGAGGGGGAAAAATGGGAAACGAGCAAAAGGAAAAGTAAGTTTAAACAGAAACAAAATGAGAAACAAGGAAGTTGCTTTGCAGACATTTATAGGAAGTTTCTTTCAAGCATAAAGGGCAGCTTGGGAGAAATTGATATAAAAAGTTGAAAGTATGGGAGCAGAAACTATCAAGATCTGAGGCAGGAAATGGCCTCTTGAGGAAAAAAAAACCCAACTAAAAATCGCTGAGGACAGGTTTTGAACTGCCTTGAAAGTGAAAGGGAACAGTTTATGTGTGAAATCAAATGAAAGAGAAGACAAAAGAAGAACCTGAACAAGAGATAAGTCCATAGAAAAAGTGGAAAGTTGGAAAATTCTACCTGTAGGACAGCTCTAGATGCTATGAGTGGAGCCAATCTGCAACTGGAAAGGTTACAGAAATATGTAGCGTAACAATGGGGATTTGGACAAGAGTTTGTATGTAATGGGTTAAAAAATAAATAAATATAAAATCCCTTTGTAGTCAGAATTTGCAAGACTAAAATTGAGACTACTCCTGGTTCTAAGACTCATCACATAGAAAATTTTTAGATTCCAGTCCTCAATGGCATAAATTAACAATTATTCACAGCAACTGAGAGTGAACAAGAGGTGAAAAGTTGTAAGCTTTAAAGCTGTAATTCAGCTATATTGAGTTAACAAAACAACTGTGAACACATATGAGTGACACAGGACAGAATTTAGATTCCTTAGGACAAAAGGAGACACAGAATAACAGGCTATTGACAAAAAAAGGTGTCTAAATTTGTGCATGAAACTTCTAAGAAGAAACTGAGCACAGGAGACGAAAAGGTGACCGTGGAAGACATACTGTGCAAAAGCAACAAAGGAAAAGCTTTAAGAAATACATTCACATCAATACTTAAACAGATCAAGTGTTACAAACACAAGAAACTAAGAGACTATCACAACACACTGACAGAATGACCACCGGTAAAAAGGAAGCTTTTTCAGAATTGCTGTCTGGCCCTATCCAAGTCCACAGCTCAGCATCCCTGCCATTTCTTTAACAAGTTACAGAATCACAGATTAGCCCTATGCAACTACAGAGCACTTATGTCTGAAAGCTCAGGTACTTCAGAGGCAGTTTGGTTATTGGTCTGGCTATGAATGCTATGAATCTGAGAAGAAACAAACAGGATTTCCAAACACTATGCTGGCACACTCTACTGAAATCAGGGGAGTGAAGTAAAAATAAACAGTAGTTGTAGTATTAGTACTACTACTACTACTATATTGTTTATTATCATTACTGCCACCATGCCAGCTGTGGCTTAAGTGACGCAGTGGTACAGTATGAAACCAGTATTTCCTAAAGCATGAACTAATCTAAGATTTAAGAACAAACCACAGCACAAAAAGACTGCAGCCTTACATAGCAATGCTATTACATGGCACACAGAAGGCCATATTTGACAGCAAAGAGCATGGATTTTCCTAGTGACTTGTGTGGAACCTTCAGTACCTCTCCTGGCTTCACACTTATTAAGGGACAATTGGTATACTGCAGCTAAAAACAGGAAAAATACTGAATGCTGTTTAAAGTCAGGACTGAAAAGATGTCTGGTCTCTGCTTTGGTTTCAGAAGGCTACAGCAACACTTGTGAGTACAGTACAGTACTGTAACTGTATTTTCTGTACAGTAACTGTTCAGTACATTAATTGTACAGTAACTGCATTTTCCCTCACCCCTCACTATTCCCCTCAAATTGATCACAGGAATTGGGACCAGCTGCTGAAAAGGAACTGCTATGCTGTCCCAGTATGAGCAGAATGCTGCATGTATTTGGCCAATTCTCCCTGAACAAGAAAATCTTAGAGGTATTTTCCAATTACAGTAATCAAACTGCAAGAACCAGATTAATCAATTAAAGCTAATCTTTTTAGGGAATAAAAAAAGAGAGAACAATCATTAAATTGTACTTGTGAAGTATTACTCAATTTCTAGAGATAGTAACACAAGAAATGCTGGCAGAAATATTTGGTTTGACTTTTAAGTATATTCCATAAAAAAAGCCCACAGTGTTGAAGGCTACTGAAAAAAATATTTACTCAGCTGCTGTACATGAATAGCATCCATCAATCTCAAACAGACATCTGAGTAAGCCAATTAACCATGATCACTTGCAGTGCTGACAGGCACCACAATGATTGGAATCGATCATCTACCCTAACTGAAATAAAAATGTACACTGGGAAAAATAATACAATTCTAACTTCTTTCAAAGAAGATACAGTACAATAAAAAACAGGTAATATTCAAAGACCCATTGGTACTTTTGTCCTGTCTTATGAACAAATTGATCACAGAATTCCTGCCATTTGAAAGAGAATTAAACCAATTTGCATAAAGTGTATATACTTGACTTTTCAAGAATTTCCATTTCTTGCACACTGAATCCACACAACCTTTAGGAAATGTCATAAATTCTCATGTATGGTCCAAAGTTCATCCTTCATGATCTTCCTTTCATTCAGGAAGCCGCCAGTTTTCCCAGGAAGGTGGTGTGGGAGATGGTGTCAAATATTTTACCGAAGTCTGGATAGAATACAGCCTTCCCCTCATCTACTAAGCTGGTCACTTTGTCGTAGGAGAAGATTTGGTTGGTCAATCTGGACCTTACTTTCACAAGTCCACGTTGGCTGGGCTCGATGCCCTGGTAGTCTTGAATGTGCCATGTCATGGCACTTGGCTGCATTTTACATGGTTGTTGCACAATACATAGCACAGACTAGCTCTAAAAGACAGATTAAAAAATCTTTAGACTTAGCATTAGAAGCCTAAATACTCTAGTGATCCAGACACTTGTTTAAAGTGTTTACTCAGGATGCAGATGCCTGAAGAGATCACAAGTTCTAGGAAAATGCATCTTAATCATGGGGTGACTATAGAATCTAAAATGTTGTGTAGATCTTGCTAAATAGTAAAACCAAAATACAGCAGCCTTCAAAAACAAACTCTAATGAATGTTATGTGTAGACCTCAATTATAAAAGTGGAAGTTTATCAAATAGCAACAGGAAAATCAACAATTAAAAAAACAAATCTCTTTGTTCTCATAGTATTCATATATGTTCAGTACTCATACATGTTCTCTAAAGCTTCTAGACAAACATACTCCCAGATATGCTGTTTCAGCATCACTGTCAGAAAAAACAGGCTCTATGTCATGCCATATGGTGTCCAAACTTGATAGTTAAAGGACATCATCTGACAGAGTGAATTAATGTATCTGGCAAATGGGTAATCCAATGGGGATTGGAAATCACAGAAAATGTATTATTTAAGTGATCAAATTAGGGGCTAAGGACAGCCCTAGAAATGGAAATAAATTTTGGATTATTAGTTAAAAATCTCAAAGAATACTGACTCCAGGGAAAGTGCCTTCCTAATGAAATCAACAGTTCCCATAAAAGGAGCTTACAGGGTAAAATTTGTTATTATTTATTTTGCTGAGACTGTTGTTTCCCAGAATAAAAACGTTTTTGGGGGAAACCTTAATCAAATTCTTTTCAAGTATATGGTTTTACTTATTTTTACAAAGATTTGATCTCTGTACTGAGGTTAGGTGCTCATACAAGCCATATTCTTGAAGTGCAAACCCAGTGAAAGCAATTGCCCTTTTACAAGCGCCACAGTAGTTTCAGACTGTAATTTAAATTGCTAAGTACTTTCTGTCCATTTTTAAAAAGCATCGAATAGTTTTTAAAGTTCTATGTCTTAGTAACATTTACCTTATTACCCTTTGATGATGTGTTTCATTTTTTTTTTTCTTTAAAGAGAAATCAGAAGGTTGGAGAGAAAAATCCATTATTAACTATTAGGATCCCACTCTCTAGTGAAGTAACCTACCTTTTCAGTAGGATGCCAATCCTCACCTTGCACTGTAAGCTAGCATGGCTGGATTTTACTAGCAGCATGCAAGGACATCACCACCCAGGTCTAGCCCAGCTCTAGCAGACATGGCAAGGCCCCTAAACAGCCGACATGCCATAGTTCCATGGCTGATACTCCCAGGCCCTGGGCTGATTAAGCAGTGGGAAGAGCTGTGGGCACACAAGAGGTCATGGTTGATAGCTGAACCATAGCTGCAAGACTGTTCAGTGGCTGCAGAGACAAGAGGATGGCATGGGAGAAGGGGCAGGGTTATTCTACAAAGCCAGCCATGTGCTGGCTCTCTAAAACCAGAAAACTGAAGCTGTAAGCATAGCTCATGTTCAGTCCCAGTGTGTGCAATACCTGCTGGCCACAGGCTGAAGAGTTTGCACAGGTTACTGGAAAAAGAAGTCTCTACCACCTGCTAGATCCTCCTTACACATATTCACAGTTTGCTTCCACAGTAAGTTCATTCAGAAGAGGATTAGACAGAGAGGAGCAAAAGAGAAAAACTGCAGAAGGGAGACAGACAAAACAAAGACACCACTTACACCAGACCTGGAAGCTGGAAAATGTCCCCCACTCGGTCACTCTTATGCTCTGTCACAGATCATTACATACAGTCCTGGCCTGAGACATGGACTTCCCTGCCACAGCCCCAGGCAACGCCAACCCTAAGCTGGTTAGACCATCATGCTAGAATGAGTATCCTTTGCCACAGACCTGCATCTTTTCCCACAGCATCCAAGTACCACTGGATTTTCTTGCTTGGCTTCTTATCACTGAAAGTTTCTGTTCTCCACCCCACATGATGACATATGTCTAAACCACAAGATCCTTAATAATAATTGAGAATTACTGCACTCTCAGGAAATTCTCAGAAGCCCTCTGCACTGGCATGTTCCAGCCTCTGAACAAAACTTTTCTCTGTCATGCAAATTCAATACTGTCAGCAATTCTGTAGGGAGGAAGTAAAGGAGGTAAACCCAAAATCACCTGAAGCCAAGGCCCTTTCTTAGTCCTGGGCAGAAGTCATGCCAAAAGGCCTTTCTAAAGCCTCCCCCATTTCATACAACACACAATCTAAGAGAACTAAGACAATCCCACACCCCAACTTCCTCATAAGTGCTGTTACTTCACTGTTGGTACTGAACAGATAGGTCAGATCTCAATAGGTGTACCACAAACTAGGTGAGATGTACTTCTTAACTTCTAGGAAACCAGTCATGTATACATACACACACTGAAAAGGACACAGAAGACTAAATGGAAAAAGAAGGACAAAAGAGTTAATTCAAATTATGATTTCTATGAATTTGAAGAAAAACCAAACAAACAATAGATCACTTCACTGAAAATAGTTCTGGTCAAATACTGCATCAATTGTTCTTTTTCTGAAGAGTAGCTCCAGGAAATCAAACCAGGCCAGAGATAAGCCAGATATACAAAAATATTGTGGAAATGTTCGACACAAACTAAAACAAGGACCTGATACAATGGACTCTCTGTGATCTCACTTTTCTAAAAGAAAAACTATTTTTAAAATTACAACAATTTCAAACAGAGGGACTAAATGTATCTCTGCAATAACTATAATAGTATCCAAGATCATAAGAATACATAGTAAGAAATAAAGAAAAATTTGAATGAGATTAGAATTATTTCATAATATTAACCCATAGCAACATGCAGATGATTTTTTGTGTCAATAATCAGAACTTACCATATTGATTGGGTCAACTGGACCGATGCTGTTAACATAGACATCTGTTTCAATCACCGTAGTTCTCACTAAACAAAATAGTAACCATAATAATTACATATTTCATTAACTCTGTGCATTGTTAGCGCAATTCAATTTATTTAACTAAAAACAGTGCATCTGGTATTCTTTTATTAGATTCAGAACAAAAAATTCTGGTTTGTTCATTTTGTGAAGGATCATATATGATTTGGCTGTCTTATTTCATATGACTTTTTAGAAATATCAACTTGAACTTTTTACTTCATAATGCAATCTCCACCTCTGCTTTTTGATCAATATAAGATAGATAAAAAAGGCAGAGAAAGGAAAAACAAATAAAACAAAAAAAACCCAAAACTCTCTTCCGACATAAAAATACAGTCCTAAAAAGAAAACAAGTTTGGAACATTTTTTTCATACAACAAGCCATGGGGTCTGGGACAAATGTGTTTATCAGCTGCAAGGAATCAATATGAAGTGCCTTCTATCAATTTCTACTGAGAATATATAACAGATAAAAAATAACTTTTCACTACAGGTTTCTTCAAGTCATAATGCTACAGCACACTTAGGGATTATTAATGCTCTTTCATCAGCTTAATTATTACACTGGCTAAAAGACCAAATTGAAAGCTCATCAATTAAAGTTATTTAAAAGGTAAACATTACGAAACTTATTTTTCTTTAAAAACAGGGAAAATACTCTCACTGTGCAGACAAAAAACCAAAAACTTTTAAAAATGTATTCCATCACAGAATATGCTCTCTACTCTGTGCATTTTCAGAAGGATGCAAAGTCTAAGAGCGTCCATAAAAGGCACACCTGGAATACAGGAAGTTCTCACAGTTCATTTTTTTCCTCCTAGCTGGTTTATACACAAAAAAGGGCACAAATGAAAGAGGAGAGGATGCATTTTAATTTCATCATTTTATCAAGCATCTTCTGGAGTACCAGAATGTGGACACAAGAGAATATATGTCCTTGTACCCAATGGAATGAAGAGGAATAATAATAATAGAGCTCTGCTAGTTCTTTTATGGTATGGCACAATAAAATAAGCATCTCTTTCAAGCTGCAGATAAAAAAAGTGAGAATGTACAAACAAAAAGGCATTTTGGTTTCACAGGAGAGGGACCCTCAGTCATCAGATTTAACTTTTTTATACAGCAAAAGCCAAGGGTTTAACAACAAACCTAATTTCTGAAAACTTTTAACAGATATACAAAGCAAGACTGTAGCAGTGACATCCTTGCCAATGACAGGCAAGATGCATTTCCTAAATATCCCAAGATACTTTTTCCCTGCTAAGCTCACTTGGGAGGAAATTTGCCCTGATTCCAAATCTGGTTAATGGTGTGAACATAAGCCTGACAGAAAGACACACTAGTGAGGCTGCACAAAGGATTTTCTGTATGACCACAGAGTACAGAGTCACTTGATCACCATACTGTCCCCAGCATGCTTCAGAGAAAGTTTAAACAGATTCTGGAAACCAATTTATTCCTGGGGGAAAAAACAAGTACTTCCTGCAATGATACTTATGGGTCCCTTCCAACTCAAAATATTCTGTAATTCTGTTATTCTTTGATTCTGAGCTGCAAATGTTTCCAATTTCTGCAGAGCTCAGAAAGGAAGGGAGACAACACAAGAAGCCATACACACAGACTGAAATATCAGAGTAAGAAAAAAGTCTACTATGTGTGTATATAGTCATATGTATAACATAATCCTTTTGACATATATCACATTCTGCAAAGGGATGTCCTCTTCCTTTAATTTGTAATCTTATTTATTTTTATAACAGCAGCTCCACTGCTAGACCAGAACACAAGGAGGTGGATCAAAGTGTATCTTGCCTTATTCCTCAAGTAATGTTGAATACTTCATTGAAATACAACTCATAGGATTCTTTCACCTCCATCTCCTTTTTTTCCCCTCTCAATTCCAGTTATACTGAAGGAGCTAAATACTCTGCAGATGCAGCCTCCCCCTTTCCAACAGTCTTTGTGTCATCTGCCAGCTTTACTACAAAAATGAATAGCTAAAATAATTCAAAATATCATTATTCTTGATCAAAAATTTCCTATGAGACCACACTATAGATATACCAGCCACTGGGATGTTTATTAACAACTAAGTTTCAAGCTCTGTCAGTGACACAATTTTTAATGGGGGCTGTGTCAATTTTAAGAAATTCCAACTTACATCATGCAGTACTTCATCTGCCACAAGGGCTTTCCTGTAGTGAGCCACTCAGTTAATTTTGTCTTTTCCATACTGCTCTGAGTAAGATTGTAAGAAGTATTAAGAGCCAGAGAACAGTTTAAAAATCTGTCTCTGTTGAAATTATTTTAATTGACATAAATGATCCAGAGAGAGAAACTCAACTCGAGAACTGCAAGAAGCTTATTTTGTTACCTTAGTTCTTCTGTATGGTACAGAGAAATGTACTTCTGAAATAGAAGGATTAATTAATACTTCTTGTGTTCTTGAACTAGAAGTGATAACAGTTCATAAAAATGACAAATGCTGGAGGAAAATACCTTCTTGATACTTTGAGAAGAACAAATTAAGAAGATTTTCTGACCCCGACTGCTTCCTATTTTAGTTTAGAACTTGGTATCAGCCCTGAAAACACAAGTAGGAAGAAGGCTATTCAACACATCCTGCATGAAGTGCAGAGCAGCAGTGTTCTAAACAAGGGGAGAAAGGGCTTGAACACTTTAAATATTTAAACTGAAAGACAGTATGATGCAGGCTAGAGTAAAGCAAGAAGGTGAGAGTGCATATTCAAGAGGAAGGGGGAGACAGACAGAGAAGAGCACTAAGGAGCAGCTGACCATAAGGTCAGCTTCTAACGTAGCTACAGCAGCCAGGGAACCTGTTTGGTAAGCCCAGTCTAGAGAGATATACTCACTTTGATTTCCTGCTTTGACTTTTTTTTTCACTAGACTAAACTTCTTCTGGGTTTAAAAATTTTGAAAAATGTTTATTCCTGATAAGAAAAATCATAGCAATAAAAATCTATCTCAATCATTGACAAATTATTTTAGTAATTGCCCCTGATATTTAAAGTGCCTGGTTTTTAGCCTATATTTTTGTAGGCTCAATTTTCAGCTTTTAATATTTGATATATCTCTTCTTGCTACACTTAAGAGCTATTCTTATCAGCTATTCTCATTCTATAAACATCTATCTCCTGACACAAATAATTATCATTATTGTAAAAGTCTAGAACATTGCACCTTTTATTCCTTAATTCTGCTATTTTCATTCCTCCAATCTATTACTTCAATACATTAACCTAGAGCATGGTAGTCCACCTAAATTCACTAACCCCATAGTTTACCACAATTCCCTCATTTTCTAATGAAGGTCTAAGTCACATCACCTTTGCTTTTAATTAATACTTCTTATGCTTTTTAACTAAGACCACTTTAACTTCATCCAGGCTTATTTTCTTTGAGCATGCTTTCTATAACTCCTCATTACTTGCCTAAAGAAGCATTCCCTGTAGTGATAAAGCAGTTATTCAGCAATAAATTTGGTGACTACCATATTCAGAAATAACAGAGTCCTTCAACTTGTAATAGCTTTTAATGGAATAATACAATTCTAACAATCACCTATCTATGATTATTACTTACATGGCTACTTACATTGAAAATTTAGCCTCAAGTGTCTACAGCAGGCTTCCAGGTCAACCTCTGAAGAATTTTTTCAAAATTACTTTGATGAAGGCAGAGCTCTCCTCTCCAAACTTTTTACACTTCTTTTTAAAAGAAATCCATCTTTTGCAGATACTCCTACCCCACCACTTTTATTATTTCCATGATTTTCTATGCAGTGCACACGTCCAATACCTTCAACATTCCCTGAATATGTGTTTCTACATTTTGCCCTTGTATTTTGATTTTCTTCAATTCTTGGAAAATCTTCTTAAACTCAAAATACATCTCTCTCAAACTTGCCTTGGTATTTTCCTACTTGTATTGCTGCCTGGAATAAAACTCAAAACCTTTCCAAACAGTGTTAAAATGAGAATGTAAAAGCAATGGAAATGGAAATGGAAATGGAAATGGAAAGCATTCATGGTGGCACAATATGGCGTATGTACACGTGCTACAGTATTTCTAAAATTTTTAAAAAGTTATTTAACTAGTATATCTAAAAAATATTGTCCAATTAGAAGAACAGTTGGCTAGGTAATTTGCCCCAGGTCCTGCTCCATTGGAGCCCCCCAATCTTTTAATCCTCCACATTATTGTATCTAGAATGTATGGTGCAAAACAAAGTGTCCTTGCTAGACTAATAAATAGAATTCCAAGAATGTATTAGTAAGAGTTTGTTAAAAAATAGGAGAAGTCAGGAAAAGTACTAGAAGTTATAACTATGCATTAACAGTCTGCAAAGTTACAAATATATGAAAAATATATAAAAATCTAAAAATCTTTAGGCATCATTTTGAGTTTATTACTTTTCTGTCTACTTTCATCGCTGCTACACTAGGAGCACCTGTTCAACAGAATACCTTCTAATACATTTATTTTTTGAGAATTAGCACTTCTGTTTGAAAGCCCTGTATTTTCCATGTATTCTTTATATCTCTTAGAACATGGCTATTCATATTAGTGCACTTGAGAGATGTAATTATTTACCCATGTTCTGCTTATGGGGCAATAACAACTATCCACATTTCTCTAGGTATCAAATTTTTCTACATCCATGAGCAATTATCCTTAAATTCCCACCATTCTTAAGATTTCCATCAATGATGAGTTGTCTCAAACTGTTAATGAAAACACTCACTAAAGTTGTAGATATGTGATGACTGTTTCCTATTTTTAATTAAATTTTCAGATAGTGCAGTTGTATTTCGCACATACACATATCACTGCTGCAAAAAATTATCTGTACATTGATAGGATAATATTAATAGATCAGTGCCCCTAGGATGAGAGGGGTGAAAAATGAGAAGACAGAATTCTTTCCTTTAAAAAGGAAAGTTCAAAAATAATAGTGACTTTGATGCAGGACTAGAGCTGAAACAGTATGGTTATAAAATCATGCACCTAGAAGATAATGTTACAGTGAGATAATACTGCTTTATTAGTATATCAACACTCCAAGGTTGTGTCTGTAATTACACATATTTATACCACAGATAGGAGACTTTATCAGATAACTACTATTACTTCATACTGAGTAGAAGAATAATAGAACATTTATGCTCCAAACAACTCAAGACTACTACATAAATTGAGTTAAAGGCTAGTAAGATTACTAAACATAGCAAAGGGTAAAAGTTAAGCAATTACTACACCTCATGGATATTTGAATGAGACAAACAGAAAATGACAGAGTGGTTTTCCCCTATTAAATTTCAGTATTGCCTCCAAATTTCCAATTTTCAGTTGGCTCTCTTTTAGCATGTCCCTCAACTAACTGCATGTTTAACAATGAAACTTGTATCTCACTGTGAGATGCTGAAATTCTGAGTCAACATCAGGAAGAAAACTAAATTCTGCTCTGAGATTCAAACCCAAGAAGTCCAAGTTCAAAACAAAAAATGTTGCTGTTGTAAATGAGCTTTGTAATTCAATCATAAGAATGTTCTGTGGGATTCTAATGTTTTGAAGGAGAATGAAAATTCCAGTTCAATAACCTTGTTGTACAAGAACTGACATACACTCTGAAGGAACGAATCTGACACCAGATTTTATCCACATATTTGAAGCAGATTAAGATGAATAAACTATAGCCTGATTTTGTTTTTCTGTCTGCCAAATATCTGCTGCAGTTCCCAAACAACTGGACAGAATGCAGTGCTTTCACCTGAAGTCAGAAATTTCATCTTATGTTGTCCAAAATTTCTTCCTCATGGCAGAATCATGCTTAACATTTCTTCAAAACAAAGTGAATATTCCCAAATGTTTCCTTTTTTCATTACTCTGGCTGATTATTAATGAACTTTTTATTCTAGTGTAGTGGATGGATGCAGGCCCCAGATACCAATGTCATATTGGTACAGAACTTTCGAGAAGAGGTACATTTATGAGAGAGAATCTAGAACTAAGTGTCTTCTTTTGGGAACTGATATTTTGAATCCAAAAAGCTGTACACCAAGTTACTCACAAAAAGACAGTTCTTGTCCTATCAAGACTCAGAACATAACCATAAAAATAAAGGTAAGAATTACATCAAAATTCTTCCATGCCCATCTAAATGCATTTGACATGTCAGAATAAATTCCTCCTCTGTATTTGTTCCATTTACTTGTAAGTTTTATGGGGAGAGAAGAGAAAGAAAATTCTCTTTTCTTTCATCCCCACCTACAAGCTAATCATCAGAAGGAATCCTAGAAGAGACAGTTTATTTCTTCACAATCACTTTTCTGCCCATTGCATCAAACGGGGAAAAAACCAACAGTGAGCTATACATTTGTCACACATTGAGAATTTAAGGAAAAACATGCTGGAGGACTTTTCGTGTTGTCTAAATGTTTTTAGTAATTCAATTAAATTAACATGAAGGAAAAGACTTAAACCAAACTTCATGAGATTCGTATGTGATTATATTATGACAGGGAGAGAATTATTGCCTTTCAACATCTCTAAGATAGCAGTCACCAATAAAACAGAACTAAGAAGTTTGGGAAAGAAAACAATTTGTCAGAAGCTTTCAAAGGAAGATGCATAATTTGAGATCGTGTCTTTTTCTTCCCCTACATAAATGAAACAGGTCTAGATTGTTGTGCTGTTTAATATATAAACAGCTTACAGACTTACATGGCATTCCTTTGATAGGGAATGCCAGGTACATCACAAATACTTATGTCCTCCACCTCTTCCTTCACATTTCAGGAAACAAACTCAGAGAAAATATATTGTTTTTCTTATTTGATCCTGCATGCAAGTAGCTGGCAAGGTTTCATGTACTACATGTTTTCAAAACAAGATTCTTCCAAATATTTATGCTTAATAGTTATATACAAATTGATGCTTTGTTGACTATTGAAAGACAAAATTGCCTTCGTATAGCTGCAAATTTTGATCTATAGCAATGCAGTTTCTCTTCCTATATTCCACTTAAAAATGGGTCCTAAGTTATATTTTTAGACTCTTGAAATTTTTTTCAAAATCTTACCTAAGGGAAGAAGACAATTGAGTTGAGTTATATTTGCTCAAAATAGACACAATGAATTTCCTACAGTAAGAATAAAATGTCTAGGGATAATTCTCTAATGAAGTTCTAAAGACTTAAGATCAATTTTTGAAATGGCCATGGCTGGTTTATATCTACAATTCCTTCTGACAGAAGATCTTTGTTAAACAAAGCAAATTACAATTGCCTTTTAGTGATTTATTACAGATTGCTCACTGTCCCCCAAAACCAATACCTTTCATAAGAAAAAAATTATAAATAGAACATGAGGTCTTATCTTGTATAGAACATTTTTTTACTAGTTCCAGAAAATTACTGTATTTTATTATTCTTACATTTAGCTTGCTATATTGAGTTTTAAATATTGCAACAAGCATAGTTTTGCCATCTTTGACAAAATGCACACCATCTCTAGTTCACATTTTCTATTACACTGAACCATTTTATGAGCTTACCCCCAATATCTGGCCGAAGCTTATTGTCATATCCTTGAAGTAAGGAGTCCAGTATGTGAGTTACATCACCACCATGAATCTTTGGTGCAAGGACCCATGTTTTATTCACCATTAGATCTTCATCATCCTCATCATCTGCTTTATCAGCTCTATGTTGTGTGATTCAAAAAAAAACCAAAAAAAAAACAAAATTGGGAAAAACACAAGACACAGTGAAACTGAATAAACAAGAGTTGGAGAAGATAGAGATAAAAACATTGAACACTATTTAGAATAGTTTGTGCAAACACAAATGCATTCTGATGCCAAAAGAAAGAAGCAGGCCCTTATTTACAAAATATATATATATAAATATTTACCAACATTTTGTTTTATGATGGTGGAGAGTGTAAGTGTTAATAGAGGCATTTACACATCACCCATATAGAAAAACTCAAGCCATGAATCAAACCCACAAAAGCAGCAGCAGGCATCATCTTACTGTCAGCCTTTTCCTGTTTGTAAACAAAAGTGTATTTCCAAAGCTTTTCCC
>NW_005054297.1:11765982-11774248 GCF_000277835.1 Geospiza fortis
TAATGCTGCTGATATTTCTCAGAGATGCTTAATCTTCATAATAGCATACCTATTGTATGCTACTTAAAAAAGCATCAACAGAATCTCCTTCCTAGTAGACTCTGTTATATGATGTAAAAAAATAAGACTGGCATACTAATTAAACTCCATTCACATTTTAAGCAAGCAAGCATTACATCCATGTGCTACAACTAAGCATTGGCAGAAGCAGAAGCTGCAGGCATATGCCAATTATGTCTCTGAACGTATACGTGGTATAGTTAACTGAAAGGAATGGTACTCCATTTTCAGATCATTTGTTAGCTACCTATTTTATCAAGATGAAACAATTGTACAAGGAAAATAATTACATATTCATTTATTACCTATCTTTTAATTAGATAAGCAGCAATAGATAGTAAATCCCTAGATCATTAAAAAAAATGCAATACCTTGGTTGCATCTGCAAATTCACTGAGATATCACCAAAAGGTCAAAGAATGCCTGAAAGTAGTTTTCTTTCCATTTCAATCAAATGAGTATGGACTTCAGTATTCCTCCAGTGCTAAAAACTGCTATCTATATTACTCATCCAGTTTATTTCAAGGAAATGCTATTGAGGTCAAGCAAACTGCTTGAGACTGACAGCAGTAACTAACAGTCACACAACCTAGCTTCACAAATGGGCACTGGCTAGCAATTACAGAAAATATGCAGCCCCTACAAATCAGATCCAACATCAACAAAAGCACAGTATTCCAGTAAAAAGAAAGTAATTAAATTACTATCCTTGTGCCAATTCACATTGTACACCAAAACTAAAAATGTTACTGCTTTATTAAGGGCTTCTAAATTACACAGACATATGCTGCCCTCGAAACTAAGAGTGGAAATTTTCAGCAAATTTACTACAGGAAAGAGGACCACCAGTATGTTCCATGTGAAGAAGGGACAGAAAAAGTCAGGAAAGGACAGAGTGAGATAAGGCATACCTGCCTTTTATTGCAGCCCTTTGTGGGAATGCCTCAAACCAGTCTGTAATAGAAAGGCCTTGCATCACCTCTTGGATAACACTAGCAAGTCTCACTGAAAATCAAAACTGTCATGGCTGTGGAAACTCCCAGTGGCTGTGGCATGCCTGCTTAATTTGAGAAAGGAAACCTTGCCACAGCTCAATAGGTTTCCAGAGGATGAACAAAAAGCACCGTTCAGATATCAGAACTTTCATACCTAGCTTGCTGCAAACAAGTTGAAAGAGTCTATTATAGCAGAAAGTAATACGCAGTCTAAATACAAGGCTCACTGACAGCTTCCCTGTAACAGCCTGAAAAGTGCTTTCATTCTTTTAAATTGAAATGCACCATAAAATACTTAATCTTTACTGCACTACATGGAGAAATGTCAGATATTAAATATTTAACATTTCCCATTAGCAGGATCCCACTAATGGGAGCACTAAAACTGGAAAGCTAAGTTTTGTAAATGTACACTCTTTCTCCCTCAGAGCTACCGACTTCTTTCATGTGCTGTTGCCACACAGTTTTTTTTTTATTATTATTATATCTATTTATGGTCTGCTTGCACTTTTTGGCATCTAATTACTTTATAAATTAGCTTACAGTTGCTCAGAGTGCAGAGGCAATCCTAGACTTTTCCCAGAGGCATTAAGATGATGAGGAGTTAAAAGTTAATTTATAACTAGCTCTCTAAGGAAAGGCACATAACCATCATAAAACTGACCTTCTTGTCTTCCGTCCCATAAACAGTAGAAAGTATAGCGAAATTAACGGAGTTCCTTACATATACAGGGCACCTGATTCTCTGGGTCAGCCCAATTTTTTGCAGAAAATTTGAAGTGATTATGACAGTACTTTGTTATTCTTTAAAGTTTTTTTCCACAATGCTATTAAGAACAGCAGAGATTTAGCCAAAATGGAAAATACAAGAGGTCATACATGATCACCTAAACCAAACAGGAGTTACAACCACAACACCTCAACTCACAGTCACTTGAATATCTTGACATTTCAAAGAGTCCTTAATTTTATTTATAGATTCACAGGACAAATCACGTTGGAAAGAGATCATGAGAGGTCTCTCTAGTCCAGCCTCCTGCTCAAAGCAGGGCTTTCTCTGAGGTCACAGCAGGTTGCTCATGGCTTGATCAGGTTGGCTATTGCAGACATCCAAAAATGGAAGCTGCACAACCTCTCTCAGCAACCTGATCTCCACTTGGCTCTTTTCTACAATTTAATATATTTAAATAAACCAGAAGTTAACAAGAAGAAAAAGTTCAAATAAAAACAGATTTCAGATTTTCACTTTTCATTTTTTCACTTTTTTGTCTTACTTAATTGCAGTATCTCTGGTCCTCCTCCAATTTTAAAACTCTGAACTACAAATAGGTATACAATGACAGGTTACAGAAAGCTATTAATGCAATTCCAGGGGAGAGGGAAAAATTCCATCCCAACATCTGAGCGATTTTCCAGGCACCAGTAAATAAATCCATTTAAGAAGACAGTTTTATTAGGGGCAACATTTCTTTACTTGGTGTCTGACAAGTCTTGGTTTAAAATGCGCATTTCTGACTATTTACACGGAACTATTTGATTTTATCTTGGAAATATTGTACACTGAAAAAAGTGCCAACCGCATGAAAAGAAACACAATTGACTTCTACACTAGTACACAAGGCCAACAAGAGCTTGTGACTCACTAACCCACTTGCTAAAACAGCAAAGAAACCAACATGAATGAGATAATAATGTAACCAAAGGTGGAAGACCTGAATTATTGCTCTTCTACATTGTGAAAACAGCTATTCTCACTCTATTCCTCTCTAACCGGCCTTTTCAGAGGTGATTGACTGAGATTAACCCATCTCACTACCTGAATACCCTCTTCTAAACTTGTCTTTATAATGTGCCCAGGATCACCAAGTGTGCAGTAAAGACTATAATATCTCTGAAATGCTGATGGCACCCAGCTCTACAGTTCTGATTCCTAAACCACAGCCACTGATGTGCAGCAACAAGGCTGTGGTAAGAATGAATGATACTGGATGGAAGAAGGGAGTGACCAGAATGTACAGCAAGTCTTTTGTACACCCTTCAGTGAAACAGAGCACACCACCTGCCAACTTGAACTGTCAACCCAGTTGGTTTGGGGGGAGTTGCACAAAACTCCCTCAAAAGAGCACCTAGTCATGTGAAGGCAAGGAGACAGGCACTGTATACATATTCCCTTCCAGGAATCTGAATTACCAATATGCTAAACAGATTTGTCATGCTAAACATTTGTCATGCTAAAGAGATTTTAATTAGTTGGTTTTAAAGATAGAAATCACTTCAGATGTAAAAAGTCTGCAGGATCAGTTGAGATGGTGTTATCAGTTAATCGACCTTGCTAGGCCATGTTCTATAAAGAAACATTCACTTTAGAAAACAAGATGGGTTAAAACTGTTAATCTTTTACCAAGTTTTTGTGTATCTCCAGCATTTTCTCCAGGGTTTGGAATGGGATAGAAGGAAAATCAGAACGCAGAAAACTTCATTCTAAACCAGAAAATAAAATGTTAAATTCAGGTATGCCATTCAATTATTTAGTGACAGTTAACTTGAGCTGAGGACCTTTTTACTTCTTTGCCATTAAAATAAATCTGAAAAACCTATGAAGATTAATGCCAATTAACTCCACTCCCATTTTAATGGTAGCACTATCCTGTCTCTTTCACAACCCTAAGAAGAAAGGCAAACTTAATTAAAGAGGAATTCTTTTCCTTTCCAAGTTCATCTAAAGGTTATTTCACTATACACAGAACATAATACTTGATCATCTTTCCATTTACTGTAAAATGTATTTGTTCCAGCTAAGTTCACTCATTGTCTTTTTCAGAATGTCTGGAGAGATTATGACTGAGAACAAAAATACATCATCAAATATTGAAACATTTCTGTTCCATGGCACAGTGCTACTTTATGTCTATTAAAGCAGTGCTAATTCTGATTTTAATGATTTTATAAATAGGAAAGAGACCTCATCTCTTAAGATGCTTGTTGTTGAAACACTTCAGCTACCCTCATAAACTCAACAGTAAACTGCATGTACACAGCTACCAGCAATTAGGCAAAAAGTGCCCCCATTATGCTCTCTGTCCTTCAACTAATTGGAGACATTACCATGACTAATAAATCTCTGGGCACAAGTGACTAAAGCCTAAATAAGTCTTTTCAACATCAGGCAATGTGCTTCTCTTCAGACATTAATATCATAGGTTTTTGTTCTCCTTTAAATATGAGAAAAATCAGTCAGGTGACCTTTGTGCTGCAATTAACATCTGTCAAGTTATACAATTAACTGGAAGAAAAATTAATATAGTGAAAGTGTTCTGACTGCTATTTGCATCATGCATGTCAAAGTATTACACACAGAAGTACATGTACGGCATAAGTGAGAGTATTTAAATATAGCTAAGCATCAATTTAGTTGTCCATTCCCAGGCTCCTATTCCTATCCAACACACAGGATATCCAGTCTTCCAAGATGGGCTGATTCATAGGGAACCTGTAGACCTCTGGAAAAGTAGAGACTTGTCAAGGAACCTGAGTTATCTCTGCTGAAGCTTTAAGTCTGTGCACAAGC
Organism: Geospiza fortis; assembly: GCF_000277835.1. Classification (NCBI taxonomy): domain Eukaryota; kingdom Metazoa; phylum Chordata; class Aves; order Passeriformes; family Thraupidae; genus Geospiza; species Geospiza fortis. Next base: position 11,770,606 of record NW_005054297.1, read on the forward strand.
AACTCAATCAAGCTCTTGGTATCCATAAGGTTTAGACAACCTTCATAGGGGCCTTGTCTATTTGGAGATAGTGATCCTTCTGTACAAGAAATACTCTGATGATTATTTAATAAATAAATAAGGAGGAAAGTGAGTGTTTCAGATAATTTCTAAGTTGACGAAGCTGAAACAAATACGCTTCTTTCCTTGTTGCCTTACATATGTGAATGAAAACAGTAAGGTTAGTTGTGTTACTTCATTTACCTGAAGATCTTCAGTTGCTTCACCTAGTTTTACCAGCACAGGGTAGGGCACAGTGACACTTACCTAAATGATGAAATATGCCGTAAGACAGCTGTTATTCATTGGCTGTGCTCCCCAGGATACATCCTTTGTCTAAATATAATGCAATTTAACCTTTATTAAACCCAAAAAAAAACAAAAAAAAAAAAAAAATATTTCTTGAAGTGTTAACATGACAGATTCCTTTGTAAACAGTAATACTACTTCACAGGTTTGTCAAAATAGTGCATTTAACTAGACTGGCCTTCATAACAAGTCAGTCAAGACAGGTAAGGTTCCCAGGGAAGTCTTCCAACAGATCATCCAACCAGACACTAGCTTGCTCCAGAACACCAAGCATTATATGCTTGTATGTGGTAAAGTGTATTTCATGGCCCCATCAATATGAGGTCAGAGCTCACCTGAGCTAGCCAAATTCCACACATGAAAAAAGACCTAAGGCTCTGCTGAAAAGTTAAACATGGTCACTGACACACCTATGTCCAGAGTCAGACATTTGTACAGAGGCTGGTGATTCTAGTTCAGAAGACACAAACGCAAGTACTTAGTCGTGTCATGTGAATGACCAAGGCATAGGACCAGGTGCAGACAAAAATCTGAACTCTGGCAGGATGGTAAGTTTATGAAATGCCTGAAGCAGAGCAAAGTTCCTTAAATACAGAGAAAAATGCAACTTCAGTGTGGAATGAATAATTACTCTCATGTCAGAAATTTAAATTATATATTTGCATATGTTCTTGAATCTTCTTAAGATAAAACATGGATGTCAGATAGACTTGTAGTACCCTCAGAAGCTGAGAATTTACCAGCACTCTTTCAGGTATGCAAATACTACTCTCAAACAGAAAAAATAATTAGGACCACATAATCATGACTCATAAAATAGAACTCAATTCCCATTTTTCTAGAAAAGACTTGGAAGCTCACTATCACTGCTAGCTGTCAGTAGTGAATGGTTTAACCATTCACTCTCAAGACTCATCTCTCAAGACTCATCTTTCAGACTTTATGGCTGACTTCATAGTCATCCGTTCCATTACAATTCTGTGGAAGTGAACTCTTGCATTTCATCATCAGCATCTTCACTGATATGCTGTATGTGTCACAGAAATTTTCTGGGAAAATAAAAGTAACTGCAAGCAAAAAAATACAGCTACTGAAAATATGTGTCCAAAAAGCACTACTTACTCCTTGTAATCCTGTGGGATATAGAGCTACTGATATTATAGTCCTTCCTCTTTATCCTTCCCAAGCTGGCTTAGACATTCTCTTGACAAAAATCTCTTTTCTCCCCATCTATTCCATCTCCAACATTTTCATCTATTTCCCCCCCTTTCTGCCTTGCCAGACTTGGGCATATTCTTTTGTGTGTCAAAATGTATTTCTCTGTCCCACGGAAGTATGTTTTACTTACTCCCTGTATGTTTTGTCCAGTATACCGACCACATACTGTTAGGTTGATTCTTCTTCTGAATACACGTAGTGCCTTGTGCTATTTGTTTTATTTCATATTTGTCTGGCTGTTTATAATTTCCTGCCCTGCTTCTTCTTTCCCTCCTTCTTCCTTGGTGTTTAGTGAAGGGAATAATTTGGATATTAATTATCAGGGAAAAGGTGTGGAAAAAATATTAGGAATTCCTACACAGAAACATTTGAACACTAGATTAGAAGTATAAGCTACATAGGGAAGTCCACTTGGTATTAAATAAGCTTTGTTGCAAAAAAATGAACAATCACAGCAATAACAGAATAAAACATCCACCTCCGGCGTTCACTCCTGTCAAAAAGTGTCGCCTATGTATCTGAGTGTTTGGACTATTAACCTTGTGATATCTTCATACATATCACAAGTATTGGATGATTAAGATCTTTTGAATAATTTCATCTTTGAAGCACATCTCTGAAAGATATTAAACATTTTCTCCAACACACAGTAACTTCAGTCCAACTAATTTTAATCTCAGTGATACCTTCACTTAAAAGCATTATCACATTTCTCATAAAATCTTCAACATCTTTGTGACACTTTTATATTAAAAATTAATTCAAAATTACTGAACAATACAACCAGACTTAACTCTGAGCACTGAATAAAGGCACAGTCTGACTGCAAAAAATATTTATAGAAATGTGGATTTTTAACAAGAGGAACAACAGATACTATTAAAACTATCTTCTGGGAGAACAATTTTGTTCTGAGATCCACACAAATTGCTCTTCTTCAAGTCCATTTTCACATAATGCTGCATGCTGTTTGAAATAACACTGGTCAAATGCTATTAATTCAGATAGATTTTACAGATCTCACTAAATTGTCATAAAGACTCAAAGCATCTCAAATATTCTTTATCCATCAATCTTCTAACATAATACAAAGTTTATCTTCTCTCCTTGAAAGTTCATCCAAAGACTGATATGGTCAGACCAGTATAACTGCTGCCTCTACTCCTACCAAGCTGCAGCCCAGAAATCAATTGACAATTTTTCTCACATCTCTGTAGCCAATTACAGGTAATTCTCTGCACCACTTCAGAGCTGCTGGATTCTCAAACATATTCAGCTTGATTAGTATAGCAATCTTACTTTGACCATATCTTTATCTCCATATGTGATGACAAAAATACTCAGTTGTGGAGACCTGAGGCAGAAAACTACCTATTTCTACAATTCTCTTTTTGTGCTACACAATACAGAGCATGCACTTTGCACACATAGCAAAACAAAACAAAAAATACAAGCTGATTTCTGAAATTTTCCAGAGAAATTATTAGTTTTCACATAAAATTTAGAAGGGATCTTGAGAAGTTTACTTCTAGTCAAAGGGCCAAATCTGAATTTAGACCAGAGTGCTTGCCTAATCCAGCTGGTATATAAAATTCCATGGAAAGACATCCCAAACCTTCACTGGATATCTTGTTCTGCTGTTTAATTATCTTTCTAGCAATTTTTTCTTTATATCTAGCTGAGATTTCCCTGTTGCAATTCATCACCATTGTTTCTCATTTTCTTACCACACACCACTAGGAGGTGCCTACCTCTGTTTTCAGGATTGTCTCCCAGTAAATGCTGGGGATTGATGCTGAATCCACATCAAGTCACCTTTTCTCCAGTCAGATCAGCCCTTGCCTCTTAGGACAGGTGCTCCTGCTTGACCAGTTGGGTATCTTCTCCTGAGCTCCCTCCAGTTTAAACCCCGAACTGGATGCAGAATCTACATGCAGTTTCACAAGGGTTGAGCAGAGGGAGACTGTCAATTTCCTCACCTTCCTGAATGTGTACCTGATCCCAAAGCCCAGAAGGCTGCTGGCCCTCCCTGCTGCCAAGGTGCCATGCTCTCCAACAGCAACTGCAGCTCCTTTCG
>NW_005054297.1:11774258-11781683 GCF_000277835.1 Geospiza fortis
GGGAGACCTTCCATCCAGGCGCAAGATTTTAGCACTCATCCTTGATGACTTTTATGATGTTCCTGTCAACCCATTACCCCAAGCTCTCCTGCTCCCTCAAAACAGCAGCCCTGTCTGCAAACATATGAACTTGGTAAAAAAGTAATATTTCAACGTGGAAAAAAAACGTCTTCAAGACACATTATGCTGAAATCATTATTCCTCATGCTCTGAGCAGTTCTTGCTCCACCCCAGACAAAGGAGGAAATAGGACACACTTCTCACTTCTCTTTCCTTGCAGCAATTATTTTGTCTGCTGATTACAAACTTGAAGGACATGTTGTATGATGTCTTTTCACAGAATCATGGAACCATTTAGTTTGGAAAAGATCTCTGAGATCATCAAGTCCAACCTTTGACTGATCATCACCTTGTCAACTGGACCATGGAATCAAGTGCCACAGAGCTGTTTCTTGAACACCTCCAGGGATAGTGACTCTACCACCACCCAGCTCAGCCCCTTCCAATGCTTTCTGGGAACAAATGCATCCCAATGTCCAACCTGAACCTCCCCAGGCATCTAGAGGCCATTTCCTCTTGTCCTGTCTCTAGTTGCCTCAGAGAAGAAGTTGATCCCCACCTTTACAACCTCCTTTCAGGCAGTTGTAGAGAGTGATAAGAGCCCCCTGAGCCTCCTTTTCTCCAGGCTAAACAACCCCAGCTCCCTCAGCTACTCCTCACAGGACTTAACCTCTAGATTTTTCACCAGCTCCATTGCCCTGCTTCGGACACACTCCAACACCTCAATGTTTTTTCTCATAACGAGGGGCCCAGAACTGAACACAGGACTTCAGGTGCAATCTTGTTTTCTCAGTTGGTAAGTTTTACCTTCTTTGTGGGTTTTGGCTATACCACGCAATCAAATAAGCAGAATGTGAACAGCCATAGTGCACTGTTCACCTAGACAAAGCAGCAGGAAACAAATGAAGACTTGAACAGAAAGTAAGAGGATAACCAAAGCAAATTATAGAACCTAAGTAGATATAACTGAAGAGGGACAACAGGTATTAAATAATGGTCAAATATTCCCAAACTGCTAGGGAAGGACACAGTGTTGATAACTTCTCTGGATATGTGAAACATGTACTAACCATGGCAGTACCACATCTCCTGGAAGTTTCAGACTGATCATCACACAAAGACACAAAGACAGGAACACATAAATCCATGTATCATACATCAGCACACCATTCACACATTATCTACACTTGACTGATGAAAGGTTAATTGCCATCAAATTCAAAATGAGCAGATACACTGTTGATGGGCTAAGTGCTTTGATCTAAGATACACTTTCCATAGTGAAACTAGACTTAAAACAAACCTTTGATAAATGAATGCTGAGAACCATAACCTCAAAAAAAAAGATGTTAACCTAATTAAATGCCATCCCATACTAACTATAAAATTCACCAAATTGCAAAGTCAATTTTCTAGCTTAAAATATCACCAGCATCTCAAAAAATATATCAAATGAGCAATCCTTTATAAGGCATTTCCAGTCATTTAAGCTGATGGTATTTCAGCATATCCATTTGAGTATTTGTTCTAACACAATTCATCATACATTTCCTGCAAAATCTTCAGGTGACAAGAAATCTACTACAACCCTTCACAAAACCAAACTTATTTGAAATAGTTCCAAATTCTGCTACACATCTGAGCAGGTGCCATCCTCCTCCCACAAGAGCCAAAGAAATATGCAAGGACTGAAGCAGCAACAGAACCAGAGACTTGCATTGAACTGCACACTGTAATTGCAGCATATAACTAAATTCAGCTTGAAATTACAGAAAAAAGCCATTCAACTACAATAACTAGGCAATGACAACATGTACCCACTAGAAATATAATTAATAGGCTCTACTGAAATTTTGGTGTAAAATTAGGCAATTATGGACTAATCCAAAGGTCAGTTAAGTTAATGAATAATTGTATAGAAAGATGAATATACTCTGTAAGGACTAATGGAAATACCTAAACCATGTAATCAAAAGCTTGCTGCCTCTATGCATAAAATTGTCTTCTCTGACACTGTGTATTACATTACACATATCTTTCAAACAGAAGAATTACACCTCTTGTTAGATGGTAACTAAAATTTATGGTAGTCAGAGTTGTCCCCTGTTGGACACAAACCATAGGCCATGAGCTGGATGGCCCTCACTGGCAAAGCAAGAACCTAAGGCACAGGTCCACAGGCCACCTGCAGCAGGTCTGACACAACCCAAACCATATACAATGGCTGTATGGTGATGATATTAAGAACTGTTCTCCTCCAGAGAAAACAATGAGGACACTTTATTAAAAAAAATCTACATAATTTACATTAAAAAAATCTACATAATTTATTCTGTCATGCAAACTTAACATTGGACAATAGAATAAAAAAAAATTGTGACTTACATTGACAATTTACCACCTAAATGGACACTTGATGCTACATTTTTCTACTAATATAAATTCTATCCAGTCAAACTTTATTTAGAAAGAAAAACTGGACAATAATACTACATTACCACTACTAATAATAACACTTAATCCCTCATGGTACACTGCCTTAAACAAGAAGAAAACCATATTAAAGGAAAGGACTAACAATCTATTTGAGACATCAAATAATTTAATCCAAAGGGGATGTATCCCCTTTGTTCTACCTCAGATTTTTCCTATCCACTAAGTCTGTCTATTTTCCTTAAAACAAAGAAAAACTGCTGCATATAAATTTAGAAACACAGAATTAGCCATTCATACCTTACCCGACATGAATGCAGTGATACAGAAAAGGATTTGACAACCAAGGCAAAAAGAACATGAGTTACACCTGAACAATACTGGAGCTAATCCTGTGAGACAGGATCTGAGCAGTATGAAATAGCAGTGAAGAAATATTCTGTGTTTATCTCTTCTTCAGACAAAAAAAATGGAAAGCGCTTAAAAGTGGTCAAGCAAGTAATTAAATATTTTCTGAAGAAATGTAGGTATCTCAGTTTACTCATGTGAGAGGAGAATGTAAGTGGCTATCAAGTCGTCTCTTAAACTACACCTACCAGGGATGTGCTTCAAAGATCAGCTCATATGACTGCAGCATGGCTGAACCCAATTCAGTGGACATTTCCATACTGCAGAGAGTGTCTCCAATTGTGACACATTTGTGTACAACTTTCATTTTGGACTAGATCATTCATCCTGCAACAACTGCTTGGAATCTGACCAACCGGAGCTTCTGAGGTGAGAAGGTTTCTACACCAAATTATGAAAGACTAGGCTGGAAAGAGAAAGGCATCAGGATGTTTTCTGACCAAAATGCTGATTCCTTTAAGAATTTTCGGGATTCACTTGAGACACTGTGAGTTCTTGTCAGGGCAAAACTCAGCAGAGGCAGAACAAGGAGTAGCTTTGATGACTGGTTATCTTGTCAAAGAGCAGATGGATGCCGACCACACTCTGCTCCTGAAGAGCAGCTGCAGCCATTGGTCTATACCTTGAGGCTCCCCTGCAGAACCAGAAGTATAAAAGAAGATGTGGATTTCCCCACAAAGAGATGGACATGGGGATCCAGTGGCTGAGCCAGGTGTAGCAGGTTACACTGGGAACAGGAGATCCACTGGCTGGAAGCCAGAGAAACCTCAGACTAGAAATACTATATAATATTTCATTGGATTCCTCCTCAGCAAGTCTATATGCAGGGACTTAGTTAAACTGAGGGAGCAAACCTAATAAAGGCACCAGGGTAAATTCTCCAGTTTTGTTTAGCCTCTTATACATTCTTATATAAGACCAGATTATCTCAACAGATCCTACTGACTGGAAAATCCTCAATTAAAGCATATTGTAGAAACTATTTATTTCCATCATATCCATATCACTGAAATTGCCCTCTTCTTTGAAATAAATTCTGTTCTGATGAACTCCTGATGACCTTCCTAATCTCTCTAGTCACCTCTATTAGTTCAGTGTTGCTCCATGATTTACCATTTTAGGTTTATAAATATATATATATATATATATATATAAAATCAATTTTTTACATTGACCTGTAGGCCACTGAACTCACCACATTATTTTCAGTCTTAAATAATGTTTGCACGTGTAAAAATTCAAAATCAGGACTTCTGTGTCATCTTCAGATTAATTCGGTTGCATCTGAATTACTCTGTACAAATTATTACTATTCAGAGAAATTGTTAAGAAATAAAAGTTATTGTCATTGTCATCCACCAGCCTTTGAAAGGTTCCTGTCAGTGTGTTACAGTCATTTGTAATTAGTACTTGTCTCTGCTGCTCTTTACCAACTAAGTTATGATATTGTTATTTTACTCATGCACATCACCAATTTAGGATGCAGTGCAAGAAAGAGTTATGCAGGTAATTCAGAAAGTGCTACTCTCTTCTATCATAAATGGTACTACAAAAAAGGGGTTTGAGATGATCACTTTTGGTTTTCTGTGAATGCAACACATATGACTCTTTTAGTTTATATATATGTAAGATAGCCCAAACCAAAGCAAATCACTTTCAAACCATGCATATACCTAGTCCATTTAAGTGGTCCTACGTATTAGCTGTTCTGTTTTACCCAGATTAGTACAATCTGTCCAGAGCTTCAAAGAAAAAAACACCTCACTATTCTCCCGATCCCTTTGTAATCCACTCTGTAGATAGACTTCTGTATTCAGAAAAAGAACAAGCTCAACAAGTTCTCACCTCTAAACTTTTCTGTCCAGCTCAAAAAGGCTTGAATTTGCAGCAGAGGTGCTTTTTTTAACATCAGGCAGATTTAACAAACAGAAAGTTAAAAGTAAATGAAAATTTGTTTCAATTTGCTGAGAGCCTTTTCTTTATTTAAGAGTTTGACATAGTTTGAGGGTTTCCTTGAAACCGCTGTAAGAAGATTATGTGCAAAGACTATAAGTATTCCTCAATATTTAGGTATCTTTAAACTTTATACCAACAAAAGAAAATATTAACAAACTTTCAATAAAATAAACTGTATTTTAAACCACTGGGACTGCTGAATAACAAGTTCTTTGTTGTCACATCATGAACAAAGCATATAAGAGTGAGGATAATAATGAATAAACATCACAGATGTTCAAATGAAGCAGTAAATCACTATTATCAAGCACTAAGAAACCAACATTGTTATGACAGGCTTAACTCTGATCCAGGAATTTATATGAGAGGAAAACGTAGGCTGTATTATATATTTTCCTAACAGATACTTTGAAAAGAAAATATCACTTGACATTTGTACTTGCTGACAGCTGCATTTCAATAGAGCGTTTATAATTGCTTTTAAAACATCAGATTACAAAACGAAAGGGAAGATATGGGCAAAATTAAGTTAAGCTTACAATATACCTTTAGGCATGCTGACCAGCACATACCATTTAAAGAAATATAAACTGGAAGAAAAGTTACAGTTATGGTGTACTTGTATGGGTGGAACTAAGAAAATAACACTAATTATATTGTCAGTTCTTATGCTCTGCCTATCAATTATCTGTTTATTTGAATTCAACAAGAATAATGGGTTTGTCAGACACTTAGGACTGCAGTAACTGCTGGGCAAGTACTCTTTCTCTGCACATATCCTGTATAAAGACTCATGGCCCAATTTCTGCTACAGAAGAGATATCTGTGATTGACAAAAGTAGTCCTTCAAAATACTGACCCATGGAATTAAATCAAGTGCATTGGCCATTCTGATCTGTTAGTGCTGAAGGTGAAGAACTGGAGGTAACAACTTCTTTATGGGAAAAGAGTTCCCACACTTTGGTGTGTGGGAGCCAAAGCTTTTGGGGCACTATCTTAATAGAATAAACTCTTGGTTGGGCTCAACTTCCAGTGCCTTTGCTTAGCTTTAGCTCCATTTGTTGCAGCTGAAGCAACTTTATTCATACTCAGCACAAAGTACTTTGTGTATACATGCGCACTAAAAATGATGCAATTTGCATCCTTTTAAAAATATTTGTTGAAAAGGCAGACTGGCTCCTGCAAGATAGTTTTAGAAAAACTGGCAGAGTTGGTGCAGCCTGGTCTACTCTTGAGAAAAAGCATTACTCCTGCATTTTAGTTTGAGCTTCAAGGAGAATCTTAGGCTGAAACTACAGAGAGGCATCCAAAGAAGCAGAAAAATAGTATTGACATCCTACTTTGCAGCAGACTTTAGAGAGTGCCAAAGGTCCTAAGCAAGCACCCATGAACTGCAATGCACTACATACCAGAGAACTATGATCTCCAACACATGTCCATTTGAGATCACTTAAAAGGAAAAAAAAAGGAAGGGGGGGAAATCTTTCAAACACCATTTTTCCATGTAGCCTCTGAAAAAAAAAAGTCAAGGCTGAAAACAGTTGATTCAGATACATAGATATTCATACCAAAGGTTCCCTTTTATCTGAGATGTCCTGGAACACAGAAAAAAACAATGCATGTAAGTTACCTCTTTTTCTCACTTCTTATCAACTTATTTATAGATTATAATGTTAATGAGATGCATCCACAGTAATCTACACCCAGTTTTATAATCCCAACCAGAGTCTGACAAGCAAAGCAAAATAATTTTTTTTTTTGGCTAGTTCTCCTCCTTTGTTACAAAGTCTTTGAACTGATAAATTAGCATGCATATTCTTTTCTCTCAAACCACTTGATAATTTCTTTCACACCTGAGGTACACTACGATCATTAAGAAATATTCTGAAGACACACAGCTGCACTGGCATCATTTTCATCAATGCCTTTGAAAAACATTTCCATAATTTATAAAGGTTTTAAAAGACACGGGTTAAGAAAAGCATAATCAGTGTTTTTTCTACTAGGATAACACAGCAGCCTTCTGAAGATGAGAGATGTGATAAGATCAACATACCTCACACATCATTCAGTGTTGTGAAGGGATCTAGATGGACTTTAAAAATGCTTAACAATTTTTTCCCTTTTTTCCTCTTTTTTGCTAGCCTTTACACTACACATTTTTATATCCTCTAGAATGATAACTTCGTCTTCCATTTAAAAGAAACACACACTGAGCAACAGTAAAATACCCTTTATTTATACCTGAAGTGCTCTTTCTGATTTTTATGAGTATAACCTGTGGAATGGTTCACATTAGTTCTGCATCATTAATGGAGCTGAATTATCACATTGCTTTTCGTTGTTATGGGTACTAATAACACATGTACGCAGCTGTACCAAACTGTTGTTTCTTCTTGAGAGGTCTCCAGCTCAATTTTCTAACACTCCCTTAAAACGCACGTTTCGAACTTCGGGGACTTGGGCAGCTGCCCTGCTCCATCCCACGCGTGAGCCCGATCCCTCTCCCAGCAGCAGGAGCCCTGCAGCGCTGGCTGCCCCGCACGGGTCCCAGGGCCGCGCTGGGTG
>NW_005054297.1:11782159-11782657 GCF_000277835.1 Geospiza fortis
CCCCCCCACGCATCCATGAGCGAGAAGGAGCTCTCCCTTGCCCGAGTTTTCTCCGGAGAGCCTGGGAAATTGCGACCCTACCGATCCCACCACCCCCCGGCACACGGCAGGGAGAGGGAGGGGAGGGGAAGGGGGGAAAAAAAATAAAATAAAACACCCAAACAGGTAGAAACCCACTCTGCAAGGACGGAGCAACTCGCCCAATAGGCTCATCAGGTTGCTTCATAAATTATCCTAAAAACTGCTGGACGAATCAATCCCTAGCAGAGGTGGAGCCTCCTTTACTAGAAGGGAAACATGCCTGGGAGAAAGGGTGGCATTGATTTGGTATTTTTCTCCGAAGAGGGAAATGAAGAAGACCTTACGTATATACATATACATGTAAATATAAATAGGCAAAATGTATAAAATGTTAAATACATGCTTAAAGCTACACATATACATTTAAATATTTCTATTTTTGAAGATACTCGGAGGGCGACTCTCAGAGAGGCAGCC